>NW_021604619.1:3387350-3492129 GCF_004785775.1 Grammomys surdaster
ACACACACACTTTGGTTTTTTTTCTCTCATTTATCCCAAACATTAACACATTAAGAATGAAAGCCAGTCAACACTCTCCCTTGGAAGAGTGTGGCAACAATGCAAACCGGTTAGCCTTGATGATTACTAAAACATAAGAGACCCGGAGCTGCCAATTTCTCAAGGTGAGTTTTGGTCCTTGTTATTTAGACCAAATGTGTTTGGCACATTTCCAGTGGTTGGCAGCATCATCTGCTTTATTATTGTACACACAATGTGGTCACTTGTGTTTCTACAGTGTTCAGTATTCAAACAACAAATCATGCACCAGAAAAATAAAAATGAAAAATGCCAGTGACTCGGTGGCTGTTGTACTCATTGCTGCATCTGACACCGACTGTGCCAATGCTGCCCAGAAGATCAGTGTGACTACATCTTTGCTTCTGTCACCCTCTCATCAAGGCTATTGTTGTAAATGTATATGATACATCTTATAATTATGAAAGCAATGAAAAAGTCTGCTGCAGTATACTGATTTTTTTAAAAGCACTATTACTGTGGTAGAAACACTTGGGCTGTCATCTGTTAAAAACCCCAAGAGAAAAGAAAGCAGATTAACCAATTAATTAATATGTACACACATATTGAATATTACTAATACTAAATTGTATCAATATTAATTCTAATATTTAATTATATTAATATTAATATTGAATAATTAAAATATATACACCTTCCACCATTTCCATTTTTCTCATTTTCCTTGTAGTTTCCAGTATCCAGAATAAGATAAGTCTGACATAGCTTTCTACTTGGATTTTGAAAGTGTTATTTCCAGTGTGTTGTGTTCATGTATTTGTTCAAGAGTGATAAACTCTGCCATATTTCTTCACCGTGTGTTTCCAGAGTGTGTGTTTAATGGACTCACTGTGTGCACTGTTGATAGTTCATATGTGCACAATTTTACTACTAGGTGTCTGATTGTGGGTTAATATCAGTATAAACTTTCAGGGTCAACACTGTGATGTCTAAGCCATTGTATGAATGCTAAAGAAGTGTCTGTTTTCACCTGATTGTTTTGCAAGCTGTCAGTTTGATGAGGGGACATTTGAAGGCATGCCACTTAGCAGCAGTGATAATTGTTATAATGGAATGTTTGCACCTGATACCCCCTTGTTCTTCTATTTGCACACTTATGAGTTTACACACAATGAGAGTCCCTGAGTGACAGTGGATATGCAGTTTAACTCTCCAGAATTCCTTCCTTCCCACCCCTGAATGACTAATCCTTCTCTTTTAAAGATAACAACCCTGGTATCTGTTCCACTACGATTTGGGAATATGAAATATATCATTATGGCATAAGGATCTAGGAAAGAACAGGAAAAACTCACTGTTACTGAGAATGAGGGAAACTTTAGGCTGAAGGAACTGGAGGCTTGGATTTTCAAGGGTGGACAGGGAGGTGGAGGAAGGAGGCCATTTCAGAGTAACAGATGTCTAAACACGAAAATAGATCCTGGATTTGGCAAGAATTTATAAAATGCTTCAGACATAACCTCTTCTATCCGAGGTTACATTAACTTCTTTTGTTTAGCAGTCAGTTAACTTTGGTCATTTTCAGTAACAATATAGCTCTTTAAGCCAATGATCTGGCAAGGAAGTAGATTTAACTCAGAACATAGGTATTAACTTTTAAGCAGAAATATCCTTAGGCTTTAATTTAGCTTTAAGATTCTTTTAAATAATTCAAGCAAATGAAAATTTCAAGTTAGAAATCGCTGATAGTTTTTTAAAACATAATTTCCATTTCTTGGTAATAATACACACTCAACTGTATTTGTGCAAGTTGAGAATTCTTTAGCTGTTTCTTATTAGTTGGCCTCCGGCTTTCTGGTAAGTTGCTATATAGAATATAGAAATAATTTAACCAGAAATGCTTTTATAGAGATTTGTTTGTCCATCTCCTTGAGCAAACTCTTACCTGAATAAGATTAGATTATCTCACTAACCAATCTACTAAGGATGTTTCCTGAATCAGTTAGGTACAGTGACTTCAGAGATCCTGCACGTGAATTGATCACTCTCTAGAGCTTCCTTCAATTTTGTCTTGGACAGTGACATGCTTTGCTATGGTACAAAGGCGCATGTGCAGTGATCAAGTTACAATGGCCTAAGTTATAATATTTGGTCTTTAAGACGGTATGTGAGTGAAATGAATACAGCACCACCACACTTCCAGTTCTACAGTTTGATATTTTCTTCTCCAGTGGGAAGTAAGGTGATGTGTACGTAGAGCTGGCTGGCAGCAAGGCAAGGAGCTGTATCTCCAGGGGTGCCTCCATCCATCACCAGGGTGCATGGTGATGCCCTGGTGCTTTCTTTTGCCACAGCGTCTTTAGTAGATTGAGCTTGATAAGTGCATTTTTGGCTTACTTTCCCTTTCTTTCTTTCTTTCTTTCTTTCTTTCTTTCTTTCTTTCTTTCTTCCTTCCTTCCTTCCTTCCTTCCTTCCTTCCTTCCTTCCTCTCTCTCTCTCTCTCTCTCTCTCTCTCTTTTTCTCTCTCTCTTCCTTCCCTCTCTCCCCCTCCCCCCCCCTCCCTCCCTCCCTCTCTATTCCTTCCTTCCTTCCTCTATCTCTCTCTCTCTTTCTTTCTTTCTTTCTTTCTTTCTTTCTTTCTTTCTTTCTTTCTCTCTCTCTTATTCTTTCTTTCTTTTCAGCTTACAGTGGGTTAATCTGGACATATCCCCGTCATAAATGCAGGAGGAGAGGTACAGAGATACACAGCAATGTGTAAAAAGTGGGATAAGTTTTTCAAGGAGAAGCAGATCCATTGGAGGGAAAGAAGGGGTTTTGTTCATGTCTCATTGGACAAACTGCTTAATCTTTCCAGTTGTCAGTTTATACCTATAAATAGGGAGAACAATGAGATCTACATCAAAGATAGAATTAAATGAACTGTGTGTAATTTGTGCTTTCCTCTTCGGTCAACTCATCTCCTTGAACAGTTTTCCATTTTAGTACCTTGGTACTTTATTTTCTGATTTTTAATTATTCTATCTATAGAATGTTAACAACTCATTATATTTGTTAGAAAAAAAATGACTCCCAGGTCATGGTCTTGTTTTTATGTTTATTATGTATTTTTTAAAATTTTCTTTTCTGCATGTGTTTATGTGTGTATGTGTGCTCATATGTGTTACATTGCATATCTATATGTATGCATGCTTGTGGAGACCTGAAGTTGACATCTGGCGTCTTTCTTATCTGCTCTCCACTTCTTAGATTCAGGGAAGGATTTTTCCCTAAGCCGTGAATTCACTCTTTTGTCTGTCTAACTAGGGAGCTTGCTAGAGGGTACTCTGCTCCTGCTTCCTCTGTGCTGGGTTATACTCAGGCCACCACGACTGCTGTGCTCTTTGTTGTTGAGAATTTCATAGGCAAGCAAGCACAGCACTTCCATAATTTCAATCCTTGTCTCTCCTCCTTCTAATTCCTCTCATGTGTTTTGCCAGTTCCCCTCAAGTCCCCAACCTCATCTACTGGTCTTTTAAAGCATTGGTTCTGTGGATCTGTGCTCTGGCAAACATTCTACTTCCTGAGCCGTTTCACAGTCCCTGCTGATTATGTCTAAAATACAGTACTTCAAAAATTGAAGTCTACTCTTCCAGACTGTTTCCTCAAGTATGCTTTGTTAGGGAGGGAGCTGGTCCTCCAAAGTGTTTCTTGATTTTTTTCCCCCTATGTCAACTTCATTTGTTGCTATTTAGCTTACAGGACAGCTTGCCTATGATATTAGATGCTGTCTCAAATGTGTACTCTTCCAAATAGTCAGTTTTATCCAGTCACATTAATTGGATAGCTCTCCTATTTTGTCAAGATTTCACTGTTATATGTCATGTTCTTAGTTTCCTAAAATTAGCTTTTAAGTGATTTTTCCCCTCTTTATGTTGATCTCTTCTACTTCTGTCAGCTCAGTTTGTGTGTGTGTGTGTGTGTGTGTGTGTGTGTGTGTGTGTGTATTCAGGTGTATGGCAGATGGCAATGTCAGGTTGCCTTTACTAGTTCTCTCTATACCTTATTCTTCGAGGTGTACCTTTCATGGAAGCTGGAGCTCACTGCTTCAGATGGACTTGCTGGCTCTGAGTTTGAAGGATTACAGATGCATGCTGCAGAATGTAATTATTTATGCGGTGCTGAGGACTGAACTTGTGTCCCCATGTTTTGGCAAGAAACTTTCCTGATTGAACTATTTCCCCATCTCTTTCTGTCAATTCTTTACTGTTTAGTATTTTTTTTTCTGTATTTATAGCTCCCTTTTTTTAATGAAGGACTACTGGAGGGACTAGTCCTTCATTATACAGATTCAAAATTTTGAGAGATCTTTCCTCTTCTGTATAGCTGTGTTTTAAATTTGTGTGATATTTTGAGT
The DNA here is from genome assembly GCF_004785775.1 of Grammomys surdaster. Classification (NCBI taxonomy): domain Eukaryota; kingdom Metazoa; phylum Chordata; class Mammalia; order Rodentia; family Muridae; genus Grammomys; species Grammomys surdaster. The sequence goes on from NW_021604619.1 coordinate 3,391,762, forward strand.
AATTTTACCAGCAAACTTTGAAAAATTAGTATATGACAAATGTAGAAAGAATATAGTGGGAAATAATTGTCCTTCTTAAATTTGATTTCTGGATTCCTGTTTCAAAGGCAAAGGACTTCATGGTCCACAACACCAGGTCTGGAGACAGCTTCATTGTGTCTGAATTATAGTTTATAATTATGAACTATGTGAATGTAGGTAAAGTGTTTAATCTGCCCATGCCTCAGATTTCTTAGTTGTTACCTGGATATAATAACTATTGGAAACGTTTTATTGTTTAGGTCAGTAGTTTTCAACCTTTGGGAATGTGACCATTTTGGGAGTTAAACAACCGTTTCACAGGGATCACTTTAGATATCAGAAAACACAAATATTTACATTACAATTTGTAAGAGTAGTAACATTACAGTTATAAAGTAGCAATGAAAATAATTTTATGGTTGGTGGTCACCACAGAGTGAGGAACTGTATTAAAAGTTCTCATATTAGGATGGTTGGGGAACCACTGGTTTAGGTGGATGTATATGTGTATATGTATATGTGTATGTGTATGTGTATGTATATGTATGTATATGTATGTATATGTCTGTATATGTATGTATATATGTATATGTATGTATATATGTATATGTATGTATATGTGTACATATGTATGTATATATATGTATATATGTATGTATATATATGTGTATATATATGTGTATATATGTGTATGTATGTGTATATATGTGTATATATGTATATATATGTGTGTATATATATATATATATGTATTAGGATAATGCCTAGACTGTTGTAAGTTCTCTGTAAATTAAGCTACTATTGCCATCAGCAGATTGTCTTGTGAAGCTATTTGTGGATAGCAGATGCTGAGAGAAGCAGAAGATGTAAGTGTAAGATACGTAGGGGAGGATGGCATTGTCGGGCATAGGTGGGTGAGGAAGTCCTTGGTCCAGTGAAGGTTGGATGCCCCAGTGTGGGAGAAATCGTGGGTGGGGAGGTGGGAGTGGGAGGGTGGGTGGGGGCATATTCTCATAGAAGCAGGAGGAGGGGGGATGGGGGTTCCTGGGTGGGTGGGGAAATGGGGAAAGAGGATTACATCTGAAATACAAATAAAATATCCAATTAAAAAATTTAAAAAAAGATACATTTTTCATGAAGGGTTGTAAGTCAAGTGCACCATGGTTCCATAACTGTCTTAAAGGTTAATAATTACTATATAGCAATGTTTCTTTATCAGTATATAACTGTCTTTGTCTTTCTTCCATGTATTTAATGCCATACCCACAATATATATACATACATATATATATATACACACACACACACACACACACACACACACATATATATATATATATATACATACACACACACACACATATATATATTCTGGGAAATGGCTGGGGATTATATAACTGTATACATAATTACTTATTAAACATTCTATTACTGATGAGCAACAGAGTCTTAGTGAATGATTCCTTTTGTCAGCATGCAGCTGTGTTAGTCTCAGAATGCTAAGTGCTAAATCAAGTTGGTTATCAATTGGCTTCCTTTAATTTTTCTATAGGCGCATGCAGTTGTCGGTGATGAACAAGTGGCACACTGTTCCTAGCATAAAATTATCAAGTGTTTTTATTGCAAATCTGTGAGGTAAAATATGAAGTCCATATTTATCGGACTATGAGTAAATTTACTTTCCTCTGATGTGCTTCAACATTGTATTTAGGTTTATTTGAAAAGTCTGCAGCTATGTTTTGACCATTTTAAACTGCTGCTTTCTCTCTGTATCTAAATCTATATCTTCTATATCATCTATATCATCTATATATCTATATCTATATCTATATCTATATCTATATCTATCTACTATATCAATATCGATATCGATATAGAGAGAGGGGGGAGAGAGAAAGGAGGGAGGAAGGGAGGGGAGGGAGAAGGAGAGAGAGAAGAGAGAAGAGAGAAGAGAGAAGAGAGGAGAGAGAGAGCCCACTTCCGGCTCTACGTGAGTACTACTACCATGAGCAAATATGCGTTAGAAAAGATGGAGTGCAAGACAGAGATACAGGAACAAGTCAAGCTGAGTGGTTTGTGCTCTGAGGAGATCTGTGTCTACAGTCCTGTCACATTAGGTCTGCACTGATATCTGTGGGCCTTGTTAGCATTGAAGGCCATCTGGATGTCATTGGTCTGGGCTGCTGAATGAGACCATGTTGATGTCTGGTGCTGTACTGATGCCAGCAGGCCAAACTAATCTGTGTGGCCTGTGCTGCCACATGAGGCCATGGTGACACCCTGGCCCAGGCTCCTGCTGAGAGCCATGTCTGGGCCCCGTGGTTCTACTGTAACTGGTGTCTGTGTCCATGGCCTGAGTTATCACCTAAGGTCATGTGGATGTCTGTGGTCTGGGCTCCCACCTGAAACCATATGGATGTCTGAGGATGTCTGAAGACTGTGCTGCCGTCTGGGGACATACTTTTATGAATGGCCTGTGCTGCCACCTGAGGCCATGGTGACATCCAGGTGTATGCTGTTTCAGAGGACCATGTCTGGGTCTGTGATTCTATTGCACCCAGAGTCTGCTTTGATAGCTGAGGCTCAGTTTACCAATAGCCATGTAGACGGTAGTGGTCTGGGCTGCTACTTGAGGCCTTGTTGATGTCTGAAATCTGTGCTAAACTGCCCCTGCCTCTCTCCTGAGCTACATGAGAGAGCTGAGTCTGGTGGCATTGATTGGTGAAGGAGAACTGGGAAAAGTGAATCTGGGAGAGCTGGCCCTGCCCCTCACTGACTGCCTCATTCAGGAGAGCTGGCCCAGCACATTGTCTGGGCAAAGCAGGAGAGCTGGGGATCTGACCAACTCAGCTTCCATCCAGGACCAGATCCAGGGCTCTAAGTTGGCACAACTCAACATCCACCTCATCTATGAACTGCTGGAATGCAAGAAGAAGCCAGTCCTGCAGATCTAAGGCTGTGTCATGGAGATCCTGCAAAGAATCCTTCATCCTGTGTCCTTTCACGTGCTTTCTTTAGCAGATCATCCTCTCTCCTGTGTCTGCTTCAGTGAAACCTTCCTTTGAGAGTCCGCCTTAATCTTTCACACCCGTGTCCACTTTAACAAAATGTTCCTTCACATGTTAGCCCCAGAAAAACACCATCCAAACAATTTTCCAAAGAATCCTAAAGTTTCCACTTGAGGGAAATGCGTGAGATTGGGGTGCATAATATGAAATTCACAAAGAATCAATAGAAGAATGTTTTGAGTTCTGACGGCGCTGGATCCTGATTTAATAGGTCTCAAGGCAACTCACCTGGAGATTAAAATAATGGAGTCAGAGGAAGGCCATCTTTGTCCTGTCTGTCGTTGTGGCAAACTTGGTAATGTCTGTTCTTGTTGAAGCTGGCTGGCTGATGATTCCCTAGGCCATGAGATGTAATTTCTTTCTTTGTCTTGATCATTAGAAATATTTTCTGCATTGGCATTTGATGTCAAAGACTTCAGGAAAAAGTAAAAATTCCCATTTCAGGTATTTATTATGTATCAAAAATAATTATACACACAATTTACGTTATCAATGGAGAGATGCTGAAAGAACAATACAGCGCCTCTCTCTGTTTATCCAAGAAACGATCTTTTCAGTGCCTAGTCCTATGGTGCTTTTGACAGTACAAGTGGCGTGTATTGCTTGCCACACTGAGGGGAATATTGGAAGGAAAAATGTGGAACACTTGAATGTTTTTTCTGCATTATTGAGCAAGTGTATCAAAGATAGGTGCTCACCAGTTATTCAAAATTCATACCTGGTTTCTTGTTTGTACTCTACTACTCCTGCTGTGAGCTTGATGCATTTTTTTTCTTAATCCATGAAATCTCTTCTCTTAGAACTGCTTCATGGAACTTTATTTGTGCTTATGTTTCTGCCATTTTTGGCTATGATATTTTATAAGAGTGACATTTAACTTAATGAAAGTTAAACCCATTAACAAAATAATCTTAGGAGATTTGAAAATCATGAGCTCCGAGAAGAAAATGAATGCATTATTAGCTCATTTTCCCTGGTAGCATCTTAGACTGTGGAATGGTCTTTCATATGTTCTTTTTTTTATAAGATAATTAATGGGTTTCTAATTTGAATATTTTCACTACTTCCAGGATTTTGCTTTTACAGTAAGTATTGGGAATAACATAATTATACATGAAAATTTTCCACACTCAATGGCTAATTTTGAGGGGAAAAGATGAAGAGTGGAATTTTGGATTGAAGACTAGGCATATTTTATGGCCTTTGATAGCAGCTCATATGGTGTTTAATGCCAATAATAGACAAGCATTTCCTTTCCTATGCCCCTCATTAACATTGACTATTAAATTTTAATATCTCTACCAACTTCTGGATGAAACACATAACTCCATTGGAGGGCTCAATTTACATTTATTTCTTAGTAGCATGACTAAAATGTTTTTAGTTGATATATTTATTAATTTTTAAAATATGACAGTTTGATTTTGTGACATCAGACTCTATCGAACATTTATGAATATTCATTATATAACGAGGACTTTAATGTTTTAGTTATCATGTAATATACTGAATATTAATTAAAAGTGCCCCGTATCTTGAGTATAGAAGTGTATATATTCATATGCCATATGTGTAAATTTATATACAAACACATGCCCATAAAGATATGTCTATGATAATACATATGATTAATAAATATGAGTATGATGGTGTGTATATATATCATATGTATACTTAATATTTAAATACATATGTTTACAGGAATGGCTTATCTCACAGTAAGATGGTTACCTATGTATTATATTATTTTAGGTTTTTAGATAAGAATGTAACCAAAAAGCACATACATTAACTTACTGTGAATTTTTAACTGTGTTTCAAATAGTACCATCACAAATATGTTTGTTAAAAATTTAAGATTTATTTATTTTGTGCATATGTGTGTTTCTGCATGCATGTGTCTGCCATGTGTCCCCATAGGCCAGACTTCTCTAGAACTGGATATACAGATGGTTGCAAGCCACCCATTGTGGGCACAGGAGCAGCAGTTGCAGAAGCATCTCTCTAATGCTGTTTATTAGATTTTAAGTAAGTCTTGAGATTCTCTCCCGGAGAGCTTGCTGAGTGCTAATGACTGTGATTCCCCAGTGTTGCTTCATATTCTCCTTTTCATGAAAACTGTCCTAAAGAAAACTGTTTCATCTTATTTTTATTAAAAAATACATTTATTCTTGAGAATTTAATACATGTATACAATGAAACAATATCTATCTACCCCCATTTCTCCCTTTAACTTCCCCTAACCCTCCTAACATAGTTCCTTCCCAATCCCATGCTTTCTTTTTTTTCTTCCTCTTCCTCCTTTTCCCCTCTTCCTCCTCCCCTTTCTGCTTTTTCCAAATCTACCATGTCCAATTAGTGCTGCTGCTATGTCTATGGGTGTAAAGCCATTGGGAGCCCCTTGAACATGGGAAATCTACCCGTGGAACACATTTGAAGCAATGATTCTTTATCTCCTGTGTGTTTGTGTGTGTGTGTGTGTGTTTGTACACATATACATACATATACAGGATTGGTCTCATGTAGGTTTTGTATAGGTTACTTCAGCAGGTATGAGTTCTGGTCTTAAATTTTCTACCTCCTCTTCCAAAATGTTCTGTGAGACTTGGTAATGACGGGGGTGTTGAGGAGGATGTCTCATTTAGAACTGAAGACTCATACTTTCAAAATGAAATTTCTGCTGCTTTGTGAAGATTATTTGTATTCATATCCAACGTTGAGACTGAAAAATTCCTCCAAAGACAAGTCTTCATGCTGTCTTGTAAATAAAACATCCTCTTAAAGTGAGCACTGGTTGAAGCTTACACATCTCCTCTGTTTATATAGTCCATGAAACAGACCTTGTTGATCAATTTTAGATCAAGTTTCTGTGTTCATTTTGATATTTGTCTTGTGGTTCTAAAGGCCAGTATTATGGGTTTTTTTTTTATGTCAATTTACCAAAATTAGTGTTACCTCAGTAGTAGGAGTTCTTACCTGAAGAGCTATCCTGATTTTCTTGTTTGAAGTAGGAAAGACACCTTCCTCATTGTGGTGGGTGATGGTGCCTTCTGGTAGCAACCCAGACTTTAAAAAAAGCACATGGCATATCATCAGCAATATGGCCTTACCTGCAGATTCTGTGAGGCAACCCAGGACAAAGGCAACAGTTTTGAGAGTCTCTGGAATTCATCTGACCAGTGACTCAAGAGGACATTTCTCACGCATGGTACTGAGCTCTCTCTTAGTCCATGCCTTTTGGAAGAGCGTGATCACCATTGTCTTCTTTAGCTTCTTTGGGTCTGTGGAGTGTACCATGGTACCTGTATTTTATGGGTAATATCCTCTTATAAGTGAGTACATACCATGCATGTTCTTTTGTGTCTGGATACCTCACTCAGGATGGTACTCTCAAGTTCCATCCATTTGCCTGGAAGATTCATGATATCTTTGTTTTTAATAGCTGAATACTATTCCATTGTGTAGATGTACCACATTTTAAAAAAATCCATTCTTTAGTTGAGGAACATCTGCATTGTTTCCAGTTTCTGGCTATTATGAATGAAGCTGCTATGAACATAGTTGTGCAAGTACCCCTGTGGTATAGTGGGGCATCTTTTGGGTATGTGCCCAGGAGTAGTATAGCTGGGTCTTGAGGTAGAACTATTTCCAGTTTTCTGAGAAACCACAGAATTGATTTCCAAAGTATTTGTAAGTTTGCACTCTCACCAGCAATGGAGGAGTGTTTCCCTTCCTCCACATCCTCATCAGGATGAAACTTGAGTTTTTTTAATCTTAGCCATTCTGGTAGATGTAAGATGAAATTTCAGGGTTGTTTTAATTTGCCATTCTTTGATGGTTAAGGACTTCGAACACATTTCCTTAAGTGCTTTTTGGCCATTCGAGATTTCTTCTTTTTGTTAATTTAGCTTACATACTCACATCAAGGAGCTAACAAACACAAGTAGATAAGGTGGTGTTTGTCTCTCTGGGTTTGAATCACTTCACCAATATAATATGTTCTAGTTCATCCACTTACCTGCATATTTCATGGTTTGATTTTTCCTTTTTTTGGGGGGAGGGTTTCGAGACAGGGTTTCTCTGTGTAGCCCTGGCTGTCCTGGAACTCACTCTGTAGACCAGGCTGGCCTTGAACTCAGAAATCTGCCTGCCTCTGCCTCCCAAGTGCTGGAATTAAAGGCATGTGCCACCACTGCCCAGCAGGTTTGATTTTTCCTTAAAGTGAATAGAATTCCTTTGTGTATATGTGCCTCATTACCGTTATCCATTCATCAATTATCGGACATTAAGTTATCTGCACTTCCTAGCTGTTGTGAATAGAAAGGTAATAAACACAGCTGAGGAAGTGTCTTTTAATCAGAATGTTGAGTTCTTAGACATATGCAAAGCAGTGGTAAATCTGGGTGACACAGTAGATTTACTTTCATTTTTTTTGATAATTCTCCATACTAAGTTAGAGACTACGTGAATCAGTTTGCATTCCCACCAATAATGAATGGTAGCTAACCTTTCCCTGCATCCTTACCAGCATTTGTTTCAGGTTGTCTTCTTGCTCTTCTCCACTCTGAGTGGGGTCAGATAAAATCTCCAAGTAGTTTTAATGTGCGTTTCTCTAATTGCTTTAGGATGTTGAAAATTTTTGTGAGATCTTTCTTGGCAACCTAATTTCTTTGTTTGAGAACTCATTGTTTAGACCCAAGTCCCTTCTAGTTTAGGGTACCATTGGTGTGACAAAATCTCCAGGCCAAAAGCAACTTAGAGAGGAAATTTTATCTCATAGCTTTAGCCCATCATTGGGAGAAGTCAGGGAAAGTATTCAAGGAACGGAAGTAGAGACCACAGAGGAATGCTGCTTACTGTCTTGCTCTCTGTGGTTTGCTCAGCTTGTTTTCTTGTACAGTCCAGGTCCATCTGTCTAGGGATGACACTGCCAACAGTAGTTCAGATCCTCCCACAAGTTATCACTTGAGAAAATGTTTCACAGACTTGCCAAACAACAATCTGGTAGAGACATTTTTTTCAATCGAGGTTTTCTTTTGCTAGAAGACTCTAGCTTGTGTCAAGTTGACACAAAGTTAACCAACACACTAGCTAAATTTAAAAATTGGGTCACTTGCTTTCTTGATTCTTTCGTTTTTGACTCATTATATATTCTGGACATTCATCCTTTGTCAAATGTATAGCTGGCAAAGATTCTCTCCCACTCTGCAGGCTTCCTCTTCACTTGATTACTTGTTTCTTTTGCTGTCTAGAAGCTTTTGAGTTATTTGAGGACCTACCTGTAAATTTTTAGGCTCAATTCCTAGGCAAATAGTTTAGTTCACAATGTCTTTCTGTATACCTACATCCTGCAGAGCACTGACTGTGTTTCCCTATAGCATTTTCAGCATTTCACATTTCACACTGGGATTTTTATTTGTTTCTTTTAATGTATATTTGGCATTGATTTTTGTGCAAGGGTAATAAATATAATTTCATTCTTGTAAACATGGAGAGCCTGTTATCCCAGCACTATTTGTTGAAGATGCTGTCTTTTCTCTAATGTGTGCTTTTGAGATATTTATCAAATATCTCATAGTGGTAGTTATGATGCATTTGAGACACAGGACCTGGAGGAATTAAGCCACAATTTACCTGGAAGCTTACTGTCTGAGAAGTGGCTCTCATGGTAACCAGAAGTGTTATCAAATTGCCAAGGAAGAAGAGCAATTGGTAATCCTATCCAGTTGTAAAGCCTACAGATCACCATTATTGGACTGGTTCAATAATCACAATGGTGAAACTGTGACACTTTTAGCTGAGGGATTACCAACACTGTTTGATTGGACTTGAGACCTGATCAATTAGTGTAAACCATTCCTGTTACTGTAAACCTAGTCAGCTTCCCATGGCTAGAGAGGTCATATACTTGAAAAGAGAACCAACTACTGCCACTTTATTAAAACAATACAATACCTCTTTTAAAAATATTTATATTCACAGATAAGTTTAGTTTTCATTCCTCATCAAAGAAGCTTAATTTTGCAATACATGGAGACAAAGATCTGCAACTTAACAATGGAGAACAAGGGACTATGAGCTACCAAATATCCTAAACAATACATCTGCAATGCAATCACTAAGCCTAAGGCACAGGAGTAATCTGGGAAGAAGGAACAGAAAGATTATAAGACCCAGAGGCCCAGGAGACCTGTAGGTAGATTGCATACCCTAGACACAGCATGGAAAGTACATCCATGAACTATCACTACTTAATTAGAACAAGATCAGCATAATGACAACACCAGTTATCATGAGGTAGTTCTCTCAGATGAAGAGTTACAGGAGACCAGCAATTACTGAGAATCAGTCTGCTCCAGGGACCATTTTCTAATGATTCCATCTATCTATCTATCTATCTATCTATCTATCTATCTATCTATCTATCTATCTATCTATCTCTCCAGGACTGACCACTTGGGATGGGACAACTTATGTGGGTGATCATCCCTGGAGAAGCCTGAAATATACATATATGTACACATTGATACAATAATCACAGTGATCACAAATTTGTGAGGGGATGATGAGAAGGTGAGTTAGCTACTGTGGTCATGTATGAGATTCTTTTTAAAAAGTTGAATACTAAAAGGCCAAACATCCTTGGATGTGACAAAAGAAAGATCTCTTGTCTTTTTGCTCACTTGGCCTTGCCACTGCTCGGGAGTTGATCTACTTTGTTGTTGTTGCTGCTGCTGCTTATTTTTCCATGGAAATCAAGATCAATGTTTCCAAACTTCTATATGGACTAAGTTCCAATTGTTCTCCAGAAATGTTTCAGGGACATATTAGGACAGCTGAGGTACCCATACTTAAGGACTGAGGTTCTCAGTTTCTCAGATGTGGTCCAGTTATTGTTGCTACTTTAACATAAACTTACAAATTATATATATATACATATATGTATGTATGTATATATATTCCAAATATGATCATTTTTTTAATGCAAGAAGACATCATCAGTATTAATATTGTGTATATGTTGTGTAGTCATATAGTGCCAGGTACTATATGGCTACAAGTTCTTTTAATACACTGTCACATTGTCATTTAATCCTTGGAAGATTCTATAAAGCAGGCTATTTGGTTATTTATTTATTTATTTATTTGGTGCCCATTTTAAAAGTAATGTCACTTGAGGACAAATAAGACAGGCTTATTCCAGTAGATAAACCACAATGCCCCAACCAAATGAGAAATTGTATTTTTTAAGTAAAATTTTCATGTTTGTTACTTTTGTTAACTAGTTCAACTTTTAAATGCATGAGATAACAATATGGAAGTCAAAGATAAATTAGCTTGTGACAAAAGCAGCCCAGGGCTTCCATTTGTGACTTTAGATGTCTAAGATGTACTACTCATTTATGTCATCCCAGTGTAGGGGCTTTGGTCACTACTGCTGTTTTCTCTGGATCTTTCTTTGGGCCACGTGTCATATGTGGTGTGTATGTTAATACATTAAACTCATTCACCAATTTCTTCTTATATTATAGACATAATTAATAGGAAAAAGTAGATTCACCTGCCACCTCTCTGCCCACCTTGATCAGACCTGGGAATTCTGAATTATACAGGTTATCGTCCCTTCCCCTGCCCATTTTCTTTGGTCTCTTAGTCCTCTGGAGCACTCCACACTGTCCTAAATGGTCTGCTGTTCTCAGTTCACCCCCATTCTCCTGCCACCTCTTCCCTCATTTTCATCATAAAGACCTACTAATCTGGAACCACACAGCCAAAGATACCCATCAGAGGCCTGCCACACCAGCACCATTGATGCTAACCCACCTCCCAATACCTACTTCAACAGGAACATTCAAGGAACAGAATCATTCAGATGACTCAAGGCCCTAGGAAAAAAACCACAATCATCAAAAGCTTAGGCAATATGACACCTTCAGAGCACAGCTACCCTACTACAGCAAACCCCAGATATCCTAACACAACCAAAGCACAAGAAAATGACCTTAAATTCAACCTTATAAGGATAGTAGAGGCCTTTAAAGGGTAAATGAATAGATCTCTTAAAAAATACAGGAAAATATAGTCAACAGGTAGAGGTCTATAAAGAGGAAACAATTCCCTTAAAGACATACAGGAAAATACAATTAAACAAACAAAGAAAATAAGTAAAACTGTTTAAGACATGGAAATAGAAGCAATAAAGTAAACACAAATGGAGGGCATGCTGGAGATGGAAAACCTAGGAAACAGAATAGGAACAATAGATGCAAACATCACCAACAACATACAGGACATTGAAGAGAGAATCTCAGATGTTGAAGATACAATAGAAGAAACTGATAACATCAGTCAAAAAATGTTAAATCAAAAAAATTCCTGATAAAGAATATCCAGGAAATCTGGGATACCAAGAAAAGACCTAACCTAAGAATAATAGGAATAGAAGACGGTAAAGAGTTCCAGATCCAAGGCCCAGAAAATATTTTGAACAAAATCATATAAGAAAACTTTTTCAATCTAGAGAGAGAAGCCTATAAATATACAAGAAGCTTATAGCTATGGACCAAAAAAGAAAATCCTCCCACCACATAATAATCAAAACAAACAAACAAACAAACAAACAAACAAAAAACCTACAGAACAAAGAAAAGATTAAAACGGGCAAGGGAACTGGACAACGACGGGGGACCGGAGCCATTACAAGGTCCCCTTCAATTACTGGAGGTCAGGCCTCTATCCCCACCTTCACAAGATTAGAATCGACACAGCCCTTCTATACTTAGAGAAGGGAGGAGATGTCAGGGGCAGCCCTGATTACACACTGAAGGCCTAAAATCAGCCATAGGCCTAAAATCATCAATAGGCCTGTTATACATGTATACTAACACCAAGTCTTGGGTCTCTGTGAAAAAAACATTGAAACAGATGGCTATAAGCTATTGTAAACAGGCAGCTTTTGTGGAAATCTACCAGCCTGAGTAGTCATAGAGCTTGTAAATAGGTAACCTTGGCAGACAATACCAACTTAGATAAGGACAAGTGAGTCATAGGCAGAGTCATAGTGACCTGTCCCCTGAACCTTCACCCAGCCAATACCCGGTTCTGAAAGATATATGTATTCCCCCTGAACACCCACACTCCAGTGTCATCCCCTTCCCCACATCCTGCCTTTCTGTGTTTATAACCCCTGTGTGAATGAATTATGGTTTGAGAAAAATAAATAAATTATTTTAAAAAAAACTGGCAAGGGAAAAAGGCCAGGTAACATACAAAGGAAGATCTACCAGACTTACACCCACCTTCTCAAAAGAGACTCTAAAGGCTAGAAGGGCCTGCACATAGAGCCTTGCAACCTCTAAAAAACCACAGATGCAACCTAGATTACTATACCCAGAAAACCTCTCAATCACCATAGATGGAGAAAACAAGATAGTTCAAGACAAATCAAAATTTAAGCAATATCTATCCACAAATCAAGCACCTACAGAAAATTCTAAAAGAAAAATTTCAACCCAGGGAAGACAACTACATCCAAAAAAAAAAAAAACCCACACAGAAAGAAGTAACTCTAATCATTGGACATTAATATTTATCAATATTAGTGGACTCAATTTTCCAATAAAAAAGACAGAGGCTATCAGAATAGATAAAAAAAAAAGACAGGATCCATCATTGTGCTGCATACAAAAAACATACCTCAACAATAAAGATAGACATTACCCGAGAGTAAAGGGCTGGAATGAAGTTTTTCAAGCAAATGGACTTAAGAAGCAAGCTGGAGTAGCCACTCTAATACCTAAAATGGACTTCAACTAAAATTAATCAAAAGAGACAGGGAAGGACACTTCATACTCATCAAAGGAAAAATCTACCAAGATGATATCTCATTTCTGAACATCTATGCCCCAAACACAAGGGCACATATTTGTTAATAGAAACATTGCTAAGGTACAGTATTGGTACAGGAACAGTCAGGTTGATCAATGGAATTGAATTGAAGCCCCTGAAATAAGCCCACACACCTATGGACACTTGATTTTTTTTTTGATAAAGAAGCCCAAACCATACAATAGAATAAAGATAACATCTTCAACAAATGGTGCTAGTCTAACTGGCACATTGAAAAATGAAAATAGATCCATATCTACCTGCACAAAACTCAAGTCCAAGTGGATCAAACACATCAGCATAAAACAGGATATACTAAAATCTAATAAAACAGAAAGTGAGGAATAGCCTTTACGTCACTGGTACAGGAGACAACTTTCTGAACAGAACACCAATGGCTCAGGCTCTAAGATCAACAAATGATAAATGGGGCCTTATGAAACTGAAAAGCTTCTATAAGTCAAAGGACACCATCATTAAGACAAAACATCAATCTACAGTTTGACAAAGGATCTTTACTATCCCTATATCTGACAGAGGGCTAATATCCAAAATTTATGAAGAACTCAAGAACTTTGACATAAACAACCCAAATAACCGTATAAAAATTGGTTACAGAACTAAACAGAGAATTCTCAACAGAAAAATATTGAGTGGCTGAGAAGCATTTAAAGAAAATGTTCGAAGTTCTTACTCATCAGTGAAACGGAAATCAATACAACTCTGAGGCTCCATCTTACACTGATCAGAATGGCTAAGATCAAAAACTCAAGTGACAGCACATGCTGACGGAGGAAGTAGACCAAGGTGAACATTCCTCCATTGCTGATGGAAGTACAAGCTTGTATAACCACTTTGGAAATCAATTTGGTGGTTTCTCAGAAAACTGAGAAGAGTTCTACCTTAAGACCCAGTGAAAGCACTCCTGGGCATATACCCAAAAGATGCTCCACGATCCACAAAGACACTCACTCATTATGTTCATAGCAGCTTTATTCATAATATCCAGAAACGGGAAACAACCTAGATGTCCCTTTACTGAAGAATGGATAAAGAAAATATGGTAATCTACACGGAATAGTATTCAGGTATTAAAAGCAAAGACATCATGAATTTTGCAGGCAAATGGATGGAACTTGGGAATATCATCCTGAGTGAGGTAACCCAGACCCAAAAGGACATGAATGATATATACTCACTTATAAGTGGATATTAGCCAGAAAGTACAGGATACCCACACTACACTCCACAGAGCCAAAGAAGCTAAACAAGAAGGAAGGCTCAAGCTAATATGCTTGAATCTCACTTAGAAGGGAAAATAAAATAGTCACAGGAGGCAGATGGAAAAAGGGAACTGGGTGGGAGAAAGGATGGGGAGAGGAATGGAGGGAGTGGTTTAGGATCAGGTATGGGGAAAGACAGGGGAGACGACCAGAAGGCCATGAGAGTGAATGGAAATCTGCAACTGATGGGGATGGGGATGTAGTGGGCATCTCAAGGATGTGTCATGGGCCTGGGATTGAGGATGCATTCAAGAATTGATGAAGGTAACCTTAACTCTGACTCATAGCATCGGGGATATTGAGCCTGAAGAGGCCATCTCCTGTACAGGCAGTAACTCCAGTAGAGTGGTAGGGGCACCAACCCACTCACAAAACTTTTGACCCAAAATTTATCCTGTCTACAAGAAATTCAGGAACAGGGAATGTAATAGAGACTGAAGGAATGGTCAACCAATAACTGCCTCTACTTGAGACCTATTTCATGGACAAGCACCAATTCCTGACACTGTTATGCTTGAAGACAGGAGTCTAGCATGGCTGTTCTCTGAGAGGCTTCACCCAAGTAGCTGAGTCAGAGGGATGCAGAGATTGACAGCCAAACAATGCATGGAGCTTGGGGACTCTTATGGAAGAGTTGGGGGGGAAGGATTGAGGGCCCTGAAGGAGACAGAAACATGCAAGGAAGACCAACAGGCTCAGAGACTGAACCACCAACCAAAGAGTATACACGGGTCTGACATATTTCCCCACCCTCTGCACATATGTAGCAGATGTGCAGCTTAGTCTTCACGTGGTTCCTGAATAATGGAAACAGGGGATTATTTCAAAAGCTGTTGCCTGTATGTGGGATATGTTCTACTAGCTGGGCTGCCTTGTCTGGCCTCAGTGAGAAAGGATCCACCTAGCCCTGCAGAGATTTGATGTGCCAGGGTGGGAGGGATACCCACGGGCCCCCACCTACTTAGAGGAGAAGGTGAAAGGGGATTGGGGAGAAGGATTGTGGGAGAGGACGACCAGGAGGCAGGCAGTGAGTGGGGTATAAAGTGAATAAATAATAAAATAATTATAAAAGAAGAAAATGTAGACTCTTATGAAGGAGGAAAGAAGCATTATGTAGCATTATGGATACAGCGGAAGTATAACAACATTAACAGGTTATTGAAGATGAGTTTTAGAAAATAAATATTGTGCAGATAAGAACTAGGTAGCTTTTTAAAGAAGTCATTTCTTACTTCCTCTCTAAATACTCTAGTGCATTTCTTTAGTGGAGTGCTTCATGTGGCGTCCAAGGGTTTGTGATTTTTTTTTTATTTTATCTTGCCATCTACCACCTCCTTCGTGCCTAAAAGCCTCCTTTGAACAGATTTGCTATGCCCTTTCTTCTGTGACATTGGCCACATGGATGTGCTTTCTCCTTCCCACATGCATACATTGTTAGTGTGACTTGTCTTTGCACTTCAGCTGTACTTTAATTGGAATATTTCTCTTGAATCGTTGAGCTTGTCAGTTTTGCACTGTCTTGCTCATGACATCCAGCAGAGACATTGGTCCCCTCGGCTCCCTCCTCACAGAGTTGACATGGTTGAAGTGTTCTACAGGCAAGAGGAGCTTTTATCCGAGAAATAGAGAGAAACTTCATGAACTCGAGGGCTGGTGTGTGACCTGCCAAACAGAAAATGGGATTGACTAAACTGGGACATTGCTCCCTCCTCCTGATGCACTAAAATAGAATTCATTCAGTCGACCCCATTTGTAGTCTGGTGTTGGAGTGCTCCTGTGATTCCAGCTATGTGATGGCATGGGATAAAATCTGAACGATTGCTAAGATTACATGGATTTCATGTATGTGTGAAATTCCTTTAAAGTGATAGCTACCGTAATGTTAGTGTCTCTTATAAGGGGTCATTATAGATGATCTATTTTATGTTTTAAAAGCTTTCCTCCCTCAATTTTTCATAAAAGATGTCTTTTGGCTCAATTAGTGCTAAGCAACCAAACATATACTAAGCATCATGTTCTTTTGTGCTTTTAAACTTCCCATTGACCTTCCATCCTTCCTTCTTTCCTATCTCCCTCTTCCTTCCCCCCAGACCCCTGTACATGTGTGTGCATGTGCACTTGCCAACCTGGTCACCCATGAAGGCCAGAGGTATCAACCTCAGTTGTTTCTCCATCTGACTTTTTTTGAGAAATGGTCTCCTAGCAACTCACTGTTTTGGATAGGCGCCTGGCCAGCAAACCCTAGGGGTTTGGCTGTGAGTACAACAGGTCTAAACTCAACTCTTCCCGTTCACACAGCAAGCACTTTCCCCACTGAGCCACCCCTCATTTGCTGATGTTTGTTTATTCTTACAAAGAGCACTGGTACAAAGAAAAAGAGCCGAGGATGAAGCAGACACTTGCCAATACATCATCTATAGCATGATTATCCAGATAACCTAACAATGAATTGGGCAGAAGATAGAAAAATCATAACCTATCCTCCCCTCCCCCTCTGTGTGTGTGTTTGGTGTATGCCAGAAGAACATAACAAGAGTCTTGACATGTTACTCTAGTTTTGACATATCCCTGTAGTTTTTAAGGCACGCTTTCTTCCTAAATCTTAAGCTTGCCATTTTGATTAGGCTGGTTAGCTTGTGAGCTCTTGGAATCCTTGCCAAGCTAAAGCTGTCTTTTCCATGATTCCTGGAGATTTACTTGCTGTTAATCTCTACTCTATAGTTCAAGAAAGCCAATATGTCACAGACTGGAATTGCTATCATAGCTATTGATGTCCTCTACTTTGAAGTGATGCCCATAGTTTTATTTATAGTATCGATTTTTATAAGACTAAACAGTGTAGAGCATAATAAAATTTTTACTTTGGAATTTCCTTTGATATTTCACATAAAAAAAATCTGGCAAATTTTAATTATGTTTTAAACTCAGTTTTCATTACACTTCCTTACCCTCATTACTTATATTTTCTCTTCCATAGCATTTTGTTCAGGCATAACACATATTGCATTGTCATTGATACCACTGTGACTTTGATGAAAATATGGCTGTATTGAAGAATATGTGCTATATATCTGTAGACAATGGATCCTGGCAAGATGTGGTAGTACATACCTGTAATCCTAGCTACTTGAGAGGTGAAGGCTACTTGGACTACTGATTAAGTTCAAGGCCAGATTGGGTTACTTAGAAGAAACCTTGTCTTTAGGACTCCTTCTTCAAACCAAAACAAAGTACTTCAAACCACAGCCACAGCATCAACATCATCACCACCACCACCACAATGGGATCAATCCATCAGAGGCTGCAAGGGAGTTATAGTCTTATGTGAAGACAGAATGAAACTTAAGGTAAAGCAAGATGAGAGGATGAAGTATAAAAAAGGGGGGGGGGTGAAGAAAAGAGGAATAAACATAGACAATCTGCTCTGTAGACATTTTCATCTTCCACTAGTATATACTGGTGAGTTTTTACAGTGGTGTTTCTTGTAATTGGTCACCTTTGTGACTCCCTTTTAAATCTTAACTTTGGTCTTGAGCTACTTCTTGTGTTGTTTCTATTTACTTACACTCACACTCTCTCTCTCTCTCTCTCTCTCTCACACACACACACACACACACACACACACACACACACACATATACACCAGTAACATACAATATTATGAGAATTATAGAATTGAACCACTTCGATGAATACTAGACATAGTATGAAGCTAATGCAAGCTATTTAAGGAACTAAAAAGAAACCAGAGTTGGACTCAACAAAGAATCTAATGTTCCAGTTAGACTATTATTGTTAACACTGATTCTCCTGGGATGAGGACGATGATAAACTGTAACTTGTCCTTCCAATGATGGTAATTGCTAAATCTAATGGTTACTTTGGAGAATAGAATAACAATTCTTTGGTAAAAATTGATGCTTTTACTCTGACACTGTTCTGGGACTAGGAATTTAGTGGATGTGTGACAGCTTCTTTGTAGAGAGCACTATTTACTAGCCCTAGAATTAGAGGATAGCTGAAGGAACTAGGGATTTTCTATCTATCTGTCTTTCTATCTATCTATCTATCTATCTATCTATCTATCTATCTATCTATCCATCTATCTATCTATCTATCTTCTATCAATCTATCTATCTTCTATCAATCATCTATCTATCTATCTATCTATCTATCTATCTATCTATCTATCTATCTATCATCTATTTGTTTTGGGGGTAGAACAGTGCTGGGAAGAGAGCACAGACAAGTACTTCTATTTCATCAGAAGATAATATGATTTGGTCAACCATGGAAGAAATAAATGATAAAATGGTCAAGCCTGAGGTAAGAGGTAATTTATATAAAATAGGTGAGGTCTTGTTTAAGATGCCATCACACTCAAAGTTAAACACCAGTTTTTCCTATCTCCAGGTTATTCTCTTTACTGCCAGTGATGTTCTCTCCCTCTGTCCTAGACTCTTATTCCTAAATTTAAATATTGAAGTCTTAATGGCCAGGACTTTAGAATGTGACATTATCTGCTAGTAAGGTCTTTCCAAATAATTAAATTAAGATCAAGTTGACAGAATTGGCCCTAATTCATATGATTGTATTCTAGTAAATAGGAGAAATTTTGAAATAGAGACAAAGACACAGGAGAGTACTGTGCGGGAGTGAAGCCAGGCTCAGGATGATTCTTCTTCATGTCAAGGAATGGCAAAGATGACCAGTAACAAACTCAGGCCAGGCAAGAGGCATGGAGTAGGTTCTCTCCCCAGCTTCTAGATGGACAAATACAGCCACATGGTGACCTCAGACATCTGGATTTCAGAAGTCTATGACGAAAGACGTCTATTGCTTAAGTCACTCGGTGTATGTGACTGTTTTTGTGACAGCCATAGCAAATCCATGCAGTCAAGAAAAAGCAGTGTTCTCCTAGATGACTGATAGGTGAGAGATAATACTAGTAATTATTGTCTGATTAATCAACAGTCCTTGTCAACGAGTGGACATTTGATGGTAGGGGTAAAATATTGCTAGGAGACAGGAAGCACATTTGAAAATCTGTATACAGAACTGTTAGACTTCTCTGCTCACCTGCTCTCATTCATACCTACAAAACTTTCTCAACTAAACAAGGAGGTTGTTTGCTAAGCAATGGACCCAATAAAGCTCTGGACTGATGGGCAAAAGTACATCAGAGGATAGGAATGAGACACCATCTTAAGTCTGAAGGAGAGTATTGTGTATACAGTCCTAGTCATCTCCAGCCACACCCCAATTCTTCCCATCCACTGCTCCCAGAATACCAGGCTGTTTGCATCTGCCATCTTTCAGAGAAGAGATTGTAGGACTGTTAGATCTGTTCATCCCAATAAAAATTTACCTACAGTTGTGATAGCTTAGATTTTCCTAAGGAAAGACCAGCTATCAATTTGATTATGTGACAGTGAAGGTCACACTATATCCTGGTGAGCTGCTATAAACACCTCTGTAATGGTGTACTCTTCTTGTCAAAGATGACCATGTCTGATAGTTTTTGTTTTGCATTAAACTTGACTTTAATACTGATGTTTTATTTCCTAAAAGAAAATATGTATTTTTTTTCACACAGGATATTCCGAGCATGGTTTCTCCTCCCGTCCCTCTTTCCAGGTCTTCCACATTCACTCAAATCCATGCTTTCTTCCACCATCTCTTTAAAAAGCAAACAATCTACATACATATGTAGACACACACCCACACACGTGTACACACACATATATGTGCCCATAAACCCATAAAAACACAAAACTGGAAACCAAAATAAGCAAAAGACAGGTTTAAAAAATCCAAACAAAGTATTATGAGACAAAACGGCTCCAAAATACCATTGAGTTCCCTTTGTGTTGGCTGTCTACTGATGGGCATGGAGCCTCCTTTAAGTATGGTTTGTTTACTCAGTAAGACTCCATTAGAGAAAACAATTTTTTTTTCTTTGTGAGCAGTTGTCAATAGGAGATAGCTTCCTAGCTTCCAGGTTAGAGATAAGGGCTTATGTACACTTATGCCTTTAGTGCTGAGACCTCATCTAGCTTGGAGATATGCAGATCCTATGCCTACTTCACAGTCTCAGTTTTCTGAGTCTTGGGGGAAGGGATTTGATGATTTCATCCTATTTAGGACTGAATGTTCCTAGGTTTTTCACTCTCTGCACATTGTCCAGTTGTGGGTCTCTGTATTAGTTCCCATCTATTGAAAGAAAAGCATTAGGATCTAAGTTCAAATCCCTATGGCCCATGTAAAAAGTTGGTCTCAGTGGCAAGCTACTGAAATCTCAGTACTGGGGAAGCAGACATAAGAGGTTTCATGGGGCTGCCTCGCAGACTCCAGGCTCAGTGAGAGGCTCTATTTCAAGAAAATAGGGTGAAAAGCAATTGAGAAAGAAACCAGACATCAACCTTAGCCCTACACAGATGAGTGTGCCCACATAAACACATGTGCCTGTGTACATATACCCACAAACTAAATGCATTTTAATTTATATTATTTTTCGTGTTATAATTTTAGAGTGCATGAATAGGTACAATATGTGATAAATTGGCATCGTTTTACATGTTTGCCCTGGAGAGTTTTTATTAGAGATTCTTTTAATTCTCTAATGACTTAGACGCTATAATGTTCCCCAAGGTTCATACGTTTGAGGCTCAGTTGCCAGCAGGTGGCGCTATTGGGAGGGGATTAAGCCATCCAGAGGCGGGCCCTCATTAGAGAAAGGTAATTGGGAGTATTTCCTTGAAGTAGGTCTTGGAACCCTGTTCCTCTTTTTAATTTTCTCGGGCATTTTGTCACAGTCATGGAAAGCTGACTACCATAGGGCCTTCACCTGAAACATGCTTCTTGTGACCAAGAGATTTATCAATTCATAAGCATACGATATTTTTCTTTCAGAACATTGTTATTACATAATCTTCCTGAGATACCTCAAGGTCAATCTCCAGGACTTCTTTTTGCATTGATAGATGCTATTTTGGGTATCCCCTTGCAGGGAAATATAAATGTCAGAATGAGGCTGAGCCATTATGCACTTAATCTAAAAGGAAAAGTGTCAGAATCATTCAGATTACAGTGACATTTGTATGTATGAAATATGGGTGACCCTATCATTCTTGGGGGGAACTAAGGCTAGTAATGGGGACACCTCTGCATCTAATGAATACAATTTCTCAACATACAATATTTGTGGCATATTTAATTTATGAAATTCTTCACCTTTAGATTTTCCCAGAGCTTAAATTTAGTGATAGCTGCTCCTATCTCTCGACTTTGGAATTCAGTGTTATCTTGTGTCAGGACTGACCTTCAGCACTGTGGAGAACATGGTATTGAAAAAGAGATATGACAGCCTTCAAATGATCTACAATTGCAAAAACGATTACTTACCTTTATCTTGGCCTTGACTACACATCCTTTCCTCTACATCATCTTTCCGATAATAATTATTTGTTTCTGAAAATAGCATCCCGCACACTATTAAAAGGCAAAATTACTACTAAGTGTAAAGTTTTCAAAGAATCACTGAAAATGTAATTAGGTTGAAGACAGGAGATGAGGAACAGGGAAAGGGGATGAAGGAAGGAGGGACTAGGGAGTAAGATAATTAAAATTAAGGATGTATGAAGAAGCCTTATGGAACCCACTAGCTTGTAATACATTTTGTTAAAATACATCTTGTTTTCAAAAAAAAAGTTTGAATAGAGACACCTCATGTGGGGAATAATGCTCCTCCCCAAAGGCATGGGCTATTAAATAAAGATGTCAGACATGCCAGACATGGGTTACCACTCTTCAAGCTACTACTGGTCAGGAAGGCATCAGAGACATCCAAAAATTATAAGCTACTGCCATTGTTCTTGGTTGGTCACCAAATCTATAGGGTAAGAACCTATTGCTGAAGATACAATACATTTTGATTACAGAGCAATGTCTAGAACTGACTAAGAAACACTCTCCATTGGCTTGTTTTCATAGAGCTGGAAGGCATTGTGCAGGATGCTGGGGGAAGTCCTCACTGATCTTGCCCATTCTGGTCCCTGTGTGCTACAATACTAACCAGCTTAGTAAAATGTGCCCATTATTGCAATAAGGGCAAGACTGTCGGGGTAACCAATTGTTCTCCTGATTGAATTTGAGGGAGGCCTGCTCCATAGGATATGTACACATATATGATATGTATACATATATGGCTGATATTGTAGACAGAGTTAAACCTGTGTCTAGAAGACCTGGAGAGAACCGATGCTGTTTTGCTGAAAGAACCATATTGTCAAACTGCCTTCTAAATTTTTGTTTCTATCCATAGATTTGTGCTTGTCTCAACACTGGCCAGAGAAGCTTATTGATGTAGGTAGCAGTTAATGCAGATATTAGGTTCTCAGCTGTACTTAGGAAACCTATATCACCTCTCCTTCCAGACTCAGGGAACACTGTAAAAGAAGAGACAGAAAGAATGAAGAAAGAGGAGAATGGGAGGTGGAAGAGAGCTGTTCATCAGTTCTCTCCAGGTCTTCTAGACACAGGTTTGACTCTGTTTACAATATCAGCCGTGTGTGTGTGTGTGTGTGTGTGTTTGTATATATGTGTGTGTGTATGTATGTATATATATATGTGTGTGTGTGTGTGTATGTATACATATATGTATGCATATCTCAAATTCAATCAAGAGAAGAATTGGTGACCCTGACAAACAATCTTGCCCCTATTGCAATAATGGGCACATTTTTGCCAAGCTGGTTAGTATTGTAGCACACATGCCATCTTCTAAGCATGCCATGGTGATAATATCCATACATTTACACTAGCTGTGGTTATCTGCACAAGATCAAGTCAGTGGAAATTCTAACATGGATGGGGGCTACTTAGCCCTGACCTCTAGCTAGGGAATTACTGGTAGTTGATAGCTATACAGAAATGGAGAGTTAACTTTTCTTTGGGACAGATGGTCATGGGTAGGCTGCCCATGACTCAGTGGATGACGCCCACATCTAATGGCAATGGGCAGTACTAGTTAGACTCAGTAGGTTGAAAATAATGGCAATTTAAAAAGAAGATATGAAGTAGGCAGTTGTGTTTCTGGGTCCTGGGGGTAACTAAGTGGGAGGGGTGATGGAGGTATGCTCAAGAAATATTGTATACATAAGTGAAAATTTAACAGATTCCCTAAAAGTATTTTTTTTTAAGATTCATGTAAAGTTTCTAGGAATACAAATTTACAAGATATCCCTTAAGTGCAATCTACTTAAATACTTTTCTTTGGTATGGAAGCAATTTCAGATAGATTCTCAGGCATCTTATTCTATGACTCTGAGACTGGAGATTGAGTTAATTTCTGCAAATGCTTCACTTGAATGCTATAATCTGTCCCAACAAACCTCCCGTACTTTGTAGAGAAAATCTCTTTTAAATTATAATTTAAACTCATCTTTCTTTTTTTTTACAGTAATTGCATCACAGAAAAATTTGAACATAACCCTTTCATAAAAGTTTTGTATTGTGATAAAAGTAGTTGTCACCCATTACCTTCATTTCTGAAGATTAAATAATTTCAGTTGCTTTATTCTTTCTTGTAGGCTTTGTTATCATCCCGTCCACCATTATATTATACCTTTTCCAGCAATCTTAAAAAATTACCCACATTTCTTCTGAAATAAGTAAACTGGGATTATGCCTGTAGAAGATTGCCTAATTTCATTTGATTAATTCCTTTAGATAAGAGTTTTAAGCCGGACAGTGGTGGCGCACGCCTTTAATCCCAGCACTTGGCAGGCAGATTTCTGAGTTCGAGGCCAGCCTGGTCTACAGAGTGAATTCCAGGACAGCCAGGGCTACACAGAGAAACCCTGTCTCAAAAAAAAAAAAAGAGTTTTAAGAGACACTAGTACTGATATATAGCATACTCGTGGGCTTTTATTATCTCCCACTTCAATAAAAAGCTATTCTCATGTTCAGCAAGAAATTTCCATAGCTTGTATTGTGTTTGGTTTAGGACTCAAAGAATCAGAAATAACCAGTAAAATTGTCAGTTGTTTTTTTCTTTTTCGAGTTTACAGTGAGTGCTATATTTTGACCTTTGTTGGAAAACTCTAAGTCCTTATTGTATTTAAGTGAAGATGGCCTCAGTAAATGCATGAAGTCTTTATTTTAGAAAGGAGACAGATACTTTTAGGCTCATGTGGTCTTTCTTTACACAGATAGCTTGTGTGTAAGGTGGAGTTAATCAGTTGTTACATATAAGAAAGGTTTCCAGCTTAACATCCTTTTCAAGTTACATGTAGTCTTTTCATTTTATGGACAGTGGTTTTTTGGTTGCATTTAGGACATTAACATATATATATGTAATATATGTTAATTATATAGTATTATATATACTACATAATATGATAATATGTGGAGTATATTGGGTACTTCATGGAATAGAATAGAGCTTTCTGGATTCCCA
The DNA here is from genome assembly GCF_004785775.1 of Grammomys surdaster. NCBI lineage: Eukaryota > Metazoa > Chordata > Mammalia > Rodentia > Muridae > Grammomys > Grammomys surdaster. The sequence goes on from NW_021604619.1 coordinate 3,416,481, forward strand.
CTGGTTTGTTACACTGTACCATGTCAAAAATAGAATGGGCATATGTATCTATTAAATTTGGTTACATGCATTTAAGATACAAAAAAAAGATGTGATTTTTTTTCTTTTTCTGTTTAGGCTTTTTCATAGTTTTCTTATTAAGTGAACCCAGTAAGTCATGTGGAACATTGTCAGACACATGAATCTAAATGTGCGGTATCTCATTTCTTTCCAAATTCACTTTTTCTAAAACAAGCTTACATGTAAGAAAGTTTTTTAATGAAGGAGGAATGATGGCTTAACAGATGGCAGATGGTCGCTTGTTCTGGGCTTTTGAAATAGCATACACTGTCCTGTAAAGCATCCATCGAAGGAGAAAGGCAGAAGGGAAGATGAATGATATTTCTTATTAGTGTGTTAGAACAGGCATGCAAGAAATTGATGGAGATGATGTAGCTAGACTAGCTCAAGAGAGTGACACGGGCCCCCAAGCTGATTCACAACGTAGCAGAGTATCACTAAACATTCAAAGAGAAAAATAAGTTATGTCACAGCAATGAATAATAACTAATTATTTGTGCATCCAGAAAATATAGAGAAGACAGAAAAGGAAGGGGGCTTAGGATATGGTAAGCATCCAACACAACAGAGAGCTTGCCAGTGGACCTCTCTTACTTCTCTTTAATATTTCCATCTAGGAGCAAGCTTCTAATTCAAGTGCAATGAGAAGATGCAAACTTTTTTTTAATAATTTATTTATTTTTTTCAAATCGTAGTTCATTCACACAGGGGTTATAAACACAGGAAGGCAGGACGTGGGGAAGGGGATGACACTGGAGTGTGGGTGATCAGGGGGAATACAGATACCATCAGAACCGGGTATCTGCTGGGTGATGGTTCAGGGGACAGGTCACTATGACTCTGCCTATGACTCGCTTGTCCTTATCTAAGTTGGTATTGTCTGCCAAGGTTACCTATTTACAAGGTCTGTGACTACTCAGGCTGGTAAATTTCCACAAAAACTGCCTGTTTACAATAGCTTATAGCCATCTGTTTCAATGTTTTTTCACAGAGACCCAAGACTAGGTGTTAGTATACATGTATGACAGGCCTATTGCTGATTTTAGACCTGTGGCTGATTTTAGGCCTTCAGTGTGTGAGCAGGGCTGCCCCTGACATCTCCTCCCTTCTCTAAGAATAGAAGGGCTGTGGCGATTCTAATCTTGTGAAGGCGGGGATAGAGGCCTGACCTCCAGTAATTGAACTGGGTCTTGTAATGGCTCCGGTACCCCGTCATTGTCCAGTGAGGCATGAGGGCCATACCCATCCTGATGTCTTTTTCCTGGAGAGGGGATACTTTTGACATCAACCCCTATGCAGTCAGGCTTGTCCCTCAGGGAACCCAGAGAGATATTTTTAAGTTTTATCTATATTCCCTTGCAGTGCTTAGCCTTGCAGCCTAAGCACGAATTCAGATCGCCTGACAGAGGGGGTTCTGGGTGTCCCCTCTCTGCTTGGTCTAGGGTCGGAAGTCCCCTCTTTTAGGTTGGGTGGAGATGGGTTTGGGGAACAACCTGTGTAATGTAACCTCATCTTGAGTCTCATGGTGGTCCTCCATAGCTAAGTTGTGATAATGTTACTGAATAGGCTTTGCTACCAAATTATTTGAGAAGATGCAAACTTAATGGAAGAATGACCTCCAGTCTTACTGAGTGCATGCTGAGTGATGACACTGGCTATCCTGTGAGGTTCTAGTTAGTTGAAGAAGGATTAATCAAATACAAGCAAACAAAGATGTGTGTTGTGGGTTATACAAGATGCTATGAGGGGAAAATAGAGGGCAGTATGGAAACATAGAAAGTGTTGAGAAGACAGAACGTTGACATCATCAGCTTCTTCCAAGAGATGATACTTGTAATAAGTCACCACGGAGTCCAAAAAGCTGTTGCTCAGAGAGCATTCCAGTCAGAAGGAAGAATCTTAGGATTTGAAAGAAGGAATGGCCTGAATGCTTTGTGAAGTTAAGGAAGGCCCTGTAGACCACAAAACAGGCTCAAATAGGTAAGTTGTTACACAAGGTCCTTGTAGACTGAATTTGGATGCTTTTATTTCATCTCATGCAAAAATGGGACATAAGTGGAGCATTTTTAGTAGGAGTAGGGTGTCAGAGATTTGTATTTTTACAAGACCATCTTAGCTATTGTATTGAAAATGGATAGGTCAAAGGAAACAGGGTTGTAAGTAGATAAAGTTGTTTAGAAAAGGATGAGAATAGGTTTTATTATAGCAATGTAAGTTGTGATGCAGAGAAGATAATAGACTCAAGATAAGCTTGTAGTTGAATTGACAAGATGGGGGGGATGGATTTTATGAATGTTGAAGAAGAAGCTAGAATAAAAAGCAGTTCTGGTTTGAGACTGGGTAAATGGCAATGTCATTCATGGCAATGAGGAAGATAAAGGAAATAAAGGTTATTCTCTAGTGCCAGAGAAGTGTTAATGATCCTCCCAAAACCAGACAGGAGCAGATCTAATGCAACTCACAGCAAGGTATTTATTCTATTCAAGTTAGCTCAGGCCTCTCCAATGCACTGCCATCACACTGGATGGTTTTGGTGGTAGGGGAGCCCTGAATATCTATTGTGGCAAGGCTTTATAGTAAGCATCAAGTGGGGAGTAAGTGTGCAAGCATCTAATTGGAAAGCTACTGTGGCCTTTAACATAATCAGCTGGTGCTGGGAGTCATACCATAAACTTAATTTCTGCTCCTCTCTGCATCGGTGGTTGTTAGACAGGGGGTGGACTTGTAACCTGGGGCTACATGTTTGTTGAGGAAATAACCTGGAGGCACTGGTCTTGTTGAGGGTGTAACATGGAGATGTTGGTCTTGTTGGTGATTAGGCTAGAGACTGGAGCTAGGCTCTGGTTTTGTTGGGGGGCAACTTAGAAACCAATGCTAGGTACCAGACTGTTATTTTACCCAAGTTCAAACTTAGGACAAGTTCTCTAAAATGGAATCTGAACTTAAAAGATTTGGTCTCTCAGTTCATATGGTCTTAAGGAAAGCAGACAATGACCTCAGCAAGAGGGCCAGAGAATTCATCAAAGTTGAGTTGCAACTCTGCTCATAAGTGTACAGAGTCTACACCAGGACCAGATCTCTCAGGCTGGTTCTCGAATAGAGATCCTGTAAAGGATGCAAAATACAACCAGGTTCTGGACAATAATTAACACGAAGACCTGGAATGATGGAAAACTTTTAGAGCCCATAGGGTCTTGCTGGGACCTTTGTGTCTGCCCTTGTTTGCTTTCCATTGCTGAGAAAAAAAATGACCAAAAGCAAATTGGGGAGGAAAGGGTTGATTTGCCTTACATATCCGAGCTCATAGTTCATTACTGATGGAAGTCAGGGTAGGGAGTCAAGCAGAGTTAAGAACACGGAGGAACATTGCTTACTGGCTTTCTTTCCTGATTTGCTCAGTTTGCTTTCCAGAACCACTTGCCAAGGGGTAGCATTGATCACAGTGGGCAGGGCACTCCTGCATCAATCATCCATCTAAACATTGACCCACACTTGATCATAGGCCAGTCTAATGGAGCCAATGCCTTAACTGAGCTCCCCCCCTTCCCAGATGACTTCAAATTGTCTCCCAATCCATCCAATGGAAGTCTTGCTTGGTTATAGGAGATGGCCAGTTCAGGATCCATATTCCCCATTGCTAGAAGTCTGAGGTAGGGTCACCTTCATAGATTCCTGGGAGTGTTCACTGTACCGGGTTTTTAGCTTGTCCCTAAGATTCGCCCCTCTCCCAATTCTAGTTGTCTCTCCCAGTATTATCTTCCTTCACTTTCCCCAAACTTGATCCCTCTTGTTTCCATCTGCACATCCCCATCAAGACCCCTCCCATTGTTCAGCCATAATGTCTATTCTAATATCCCTTCACAAGGAGATTCTACATTCCTCCTTGAGGCCTACTTGTTATTGCCTTTCCCTGGGTTTGTGGATTATAGTATGATTATCCTTTACTTCAGAGCTAATATTCATTTATAAGTGAGTACTTCTGGGTTTGGGTCATCTCCTTCAGGAAGAAGAAACGAACATGTAAAATTGATAGCATTGTGACCACTAGTGTTGATATCATACTTTGACAGGAGTTGTTGGCTAGGTGAAAAATGTAAGTTTGTGAATACAATGTTTTATTTATGACAAAGAATGAATTCTTGGTTTTAGAAAAGTTCACTTCAGCTATCTAAAGGCCAAGAGCCTGAATCCTAAATAGATTTACTAATGAACTGTACAACTGTTGAGGTACATGACCACAGTGGTGATTACTATGATCTCTCTCTCTCTCTCTCTCTCTCTCTCTCTCTCTCTCTGTCTCTGTCTCTGTCTCTCTCTCTCTCTCTCTCTCTCTCTCTCTCTCTCTCTCTCTCTCTCTCTCACACACACACACACACACACACACACAGCTTGTAATGACATTCATTTTATATAAATCACATTAAGAAAATCTTTATTGATTGGAAAGAAAATACAATAAGATTTTCTAGATGACTTAGACAATCATTACATTCGTTAGAAATCCATGCAACTCGAGTGACAGTAAAGGCTTTCCCTGGCCTGGGCTCCCTTTTGATAGTTTTCAAACTTTGTAAACCCTCAAGGCAGGAAAGTGGCCATGGGCCAGTCCAAGGGGCTCCAGCAGGTAGGTCCCTACTCTAGACTGTCTTAACTATCACAATTGTCACAAAAGTCATCTCCAGCCCCTCAATAGGACCCTCCCCAGATTAGGCTAATTTTAGATGAAAAGTCTGAACAAAAGCCACCAATCCCTGAACTTCTCACAGAAACACACTAATCCCTGAACATGAAACCCAATCGATCTCAGGACTTGAAATCCCACCAGTCCTCATCCTAGAAAGCTCCATCCCAAGGACCTCTTTATAAGCACTGCGCTTTTTCCAATTCACTCCTGCTATCTGCTCTCTCCTGCTAGCATAGGCAGCCAGTGCTCAGATTTGTTCCTTTACACCTTAGATCCAAATCTCTTTCATGAGATTTGCTGCCTGGTGTGACTTTCTCAACCGAAGAAGTCAAGAAAGAAGAGAAGCAGGGAAGAAGAGAGGTGTGGCTGAGCGCTCAGGTCAGCAGGGGATACCAATCCCTGGGGAGCTGCACCCTCTGCTGAGGAGGCTTCCTTTCAGAGCTGTGTGGTCCCTGGGCTTCATTGTCCCAGGACAGTGTCCCATCTGAGCAGAAAGGCCTCCACAGCATTCACCCTTGTACTTAACTGCAATGGAAAACTCTCCTCCAAGGAGGAGTTGGCAGTTAGTCTTAGCTATTCACAAGAGGTCACCAGCAGGCCTGCATTCTTTCATTTGTTGGCTGTTACTGCTCCTTGCTTCCCTGGTTTTTGCCTACTGCTATAAAACAATGCTTCATGTGCATATTCTTCACTGGGCTCATCAGACTGAATCACTGTTTTTGAAGATTTAATGAATATGAACCCATACATTTTAAGATATGTAAATCTGTTTTTGCTTCTTTTCCTTTCTTTTTCTCTTTTATTCTCCTTCTTTCCTTTCTCTCTCTCTCTCTCTCTCTCTCTCTCTCTCTCTCTCTCTCTCTCTCTCTCTTTCTTCCTTTCTTTCTGTGGGCAACTATATACTCATTATGTTTGGGAGGCAAAGTGAGAAAGAAACCTTTACAGAAAGAAAATTGGGTAAAGCCTAGAGTTCCTGGTGAATAGCAGGAAGTACTCTACTATTTCTATCACAGATATTGGGAGTATCTATAGTTTCAACCAGATTAAGTTGCTCAATGACATCCTTACTCTCAGGCTTTAGGCACTGCAGGAGGACCACAGTCTCCTTGCTGCAGTTTACTCGGCCATTCTTCTTTTCATCCTTATCGTTCTTCCTCTGTTGTTTCTTTCACACACACATACACCACTCCTGTGTTTTTCTCTTTGACTGGATCAGTTTTTAGGATGTCCATTTCAGTTTTTAGAATGCTCTGGTTGGGTTCATTGAGAGCTGGCTCTTTTGAGAATGCATCCTAGGGAAATAGCACCCAACCAGGTTCTTTGCCCTGCTACACAGATCTTCAAGAAACACATCCACCTTAGCTTAGACTTCAGGCTGGACCCTGAATGTGGCCATGGCCAGAGCAGAAGATTGAGTGCCACATGAGGAACCTGGAATGGGCAGCGGAAGGAATACAAAAATAAACAATTCTTGATTAGCAAATCAAAACAGGAGAAACACACACACACACACACACACACACCACAACTGTTAGAAAAATAACAGGAATCAACAAACACTGTTCATTGATACCTCTCAACTTAATTCCTCTAATAAAAGACTGACTGAAATGATACAAAACCAGGATCCAACCTGCTGCTACATTCACGAACACATAATAACATCAAGGATCAGGTCAAGTAAAAGGACAGGAAAAGCTATTCCAAACAAATGGACCTATGAAACAAGCTAGTATAGTCATTTTAATATCTGACTAAATAGACTTTAAACCAAAAATAATCAGAAGAGATAGGGAAGGACACTTTGTACTTATCGAGAGAAAATTTGAACAAGATGCAATTTCAGTTCTTAACACTTATACCTCAAGCACAAGGATATCCAAATTCACAAAACAAACAAACCAAAAAAACAAAAAGCAAAAAACACTTCTATAGCTTGAGCCACATAGCGACCCTCATATACTGATAGTATGAGACTTCAATAACCAACTTTCACCAGTAGCTCATCCAGACAAAAACTAAACAGAGAAATACTGGAGCTAATTGATATCGTAAACTACATGGGCCTAATCAATATTCACAGAACATTTCACCCAACATTTTACTCTGATACCCAAACCACTATTTTTATTATGAACATCAATGTAAAATACTCAGTAAAATATTTGAAAATCAAATCCAAGAATACATCAAAAAGATCATCCACTGCAATCAAGTAGGCTTTATCCCAGAGACAGAGAAATGGTTCAATATACAAAACTCAGTAAATGTAATCCACCATATAAACAAACTGAAAGTAAAAAAAAATAAGAAACACATGATCATCTCATTAGATGGAAGAAAAGCCTTGACAAAGTCCAACATCCCTTCATGATAAAGTGCTGGAGAGATTAGGGATACCAGGGACATACCTAAACATAATAAAGGCAGTGTACAGCAAGCCAATATCCAGAATAGAATTAAATAGAGAGATACTCAAGGTAATTTCATAAAAATCACGTTGTTCATTCTCTGCATACCTATTCATTATAGACACTTGACTTCTTAGCCAGAGCAATAAGACAACTGAAGGAGACCAAAGGGATACAAATTGGAAAGGATGAAGTCAAAAGTATCTTTATTCGCATAGATGATACTATCATAAGTGGTGATAAACTTCCACTGGAAAACTCATACAGTTGACAAGCACGTTCAACAAAATAGCTGAATACAAGTTAACTCACCAAATCAGTAAGCCTCCTACAACACAACTGAAAAATAGAAAGAAATCAGGCAACAACACCTTTCTAAATAGCCTCAAAGAATATAAAATATTTGGGGTAACTCTAATAAAGCAAGTGAAAGATTGTATGATTAAAACTTTAAAACAATAAAGAAAGAAACTGAAGAAGATATCAGAAGGCAGAAAGTTTTCCCATGCTCATGCTAGGTAGAATTGACATAGAATGACCAACCTAATAAAAGCAATCTACAAATTCGGTGTAATCCATTTCAAAATTTCAACACAATTTTTCACATATCTTAAAAGGGCAATTCTCAAATTAATATGGAAACATGTGTGTATGTGTGTGTGTATGCATGCTCATGCGAGTACACACACACAGAGACACACACACACACACATACACACACACACACACAAACACAGGATAGCTAAAACAATCCTGAACAATGAAAGAACTGCTCAGAGTCTCACCATTTCCCATTTCAAGTTGAACTACAGAGTTAAAGTAATAAAAACAGCAGGGTATTGGCATAAAAACCAAACACACGGATCAAAATAAAATTGAAGACAGACATAAATCCACACATGTATGGACATCTTATTTTTGATAAAGGAGTCAGAAATACACACTGAAAAAAAGAGACAACATCTTCAAGAGATGGTGCTGTCCAAACTGGAAGGTTGCATGTACACGAGTCCAAATGATCCATATGTATTACCCTGCACAAAACTCAAGTCCAAGTGGATCAAAATGTCAACATCAAATCAGGTACACTGAACCTGGTAGAAGAGAAAGTGGGGAATAGCCTTGAACTCATTGGCACAGGAAAAGATTTTTCTGAACAGACGACTGAGAATCCAGGTACTCCAACCAACAATAATAATTAATAATTAGGACTTCATGAAATGAAAAAAGCTTCTGCACAGCAAAGGTCGCTGTCATTCGGACATAGCAACAGCCCGCAGAGTGAGGAAAAGTTTACCAAAACTCCTACAGGTGACAAACACTTTCAGCAAAGTGTTTGCCACTCCATATTCAATAAATGATTAACATCCAAAACATACAAAAAAGTCAAAGACATAGATATCAAGAAAGCAAATAACCCAATTAATAAATGAGGTACAGTTCTAAACAGAAAATTCTTAAAAGACAAATCTCAAATGGCTAAGACACACTTAAAGAAGTGGTCAACATCCTTAGTCACAAGGGAAATGCAAATCTAAACCACTTTGAGATTCTATCTTACACCTGTCAGCATGGCTAAGATCAAGAACACAAGTGACAGCTTGTACTGGTAGTGCAGCAAGGGGAACACTCTTTATTGCTGGAGGTAAGGTTGTAACAGCCAATATGGAAATTAGTATGGCAGCTCTTTGGGAAGATGAGAATCAAATCTACTTCAAAATCCACCTCCACCATTTTTGGGCATATACTCAAAAGACCCTTTATCCTACCAAAGAAACACATGTTCAAACATGTTCATTGCTATTCTACTCAAAATAGCCAGCACTTTGAAGCAACCTAGTTATCCCTCAACAGAGGAGTGTATGATGTGTGGCACATTTACACAGTGGAGTCTTACTTAGCTGCTAAAAACAAAAAAATGAAATCTTGAAATTTTCAGGCAAATGGATGAAACTAGAAAAAAGAAAAAACATCCTGAGTGAGATATCCCAGACCCAGAAAAACAAATATGGTATGTATTAACTTGTATGTAAATATTACTATAAATTCAATGATAATCAAGCTATAATCTGTAGAACCACAGATATTGAGTATAGAGTACAGGACAATAGCAGACAGATCGCATTAGGAAAGGGAAATAGAATAGATATTTAGTTATAGATAGATGGGGAAGTTAAAACCAGGGATCAAGAGGTAGGGGAGAGGGGTTTGATTGAGAAAATTCAGTGACCGGTAAAAGTAAAAGGCCATTCGAGGCGTAATATAAAAACCTAGTACAGTAGAAGCTTCCTAAATATATGTACATAAATGAAAGTAATCTAAATTAAATCATCAAATGATAGAAGAGACAGGGTCTTCTCTTTCCACCAAGTAAAACTTTTAGCCCTAAGATTGTGTTACATCTAATTGAGTTGTTGACCACACAGGGTTTCCACGGGAATCCCTAAACATCCCAGGCTGTTGTGAAGACTATAGGCCACTCTCAACAAACAGACAGCATGGCCCCATTGCTGAGGACAACATTTACACAATTCATTGAACATGGAGAAGTTGAGCTGGTGTTAGATAGAGCCTTCATCCTTACATCCTAACATCTTTGGTACAGGAAAGTACTTTGCAGGCTACGATAGAAACATAAACGCCAACACAGCCACAAACCCTAATGACATTCTGCGATTCGTACAGATCAGTTTCTTGCTCAGCAGTCGTTAGAGAGGCTTCCTCTGCAGCAGATGGGAGCAAATACATAGAACCACAGCCAGACATTATATAGAGAATGGAAGATCTTGGAGCATGCAGCCCTAAATGGGTATAGTTGGTTCAGTTACTTTCCAGTCCTAAAGATTATTCCTCAAGATATCTTGGACTTTAATATATGATGTTTTAACTCCAGGAGAGTTGGTTCCTGTGTCCCTCTGGGTCTTTGATGTTGATGTCCACACTTTGCAAGAATGACTGATTCATTAGAGGAGAGATGGCCAATGTTATCCCATGGGGAGGTGGGAGGTAAGAGCTGGCTAGACTTATGTGTGTGTTTAAGTGACTTTAAATTTCATAAGATGAATGGGGGATTGAGGATTGAAAGCAAGAGTCTCCCACAGGGACAACTGACGTTGTGATGTCCACTTGTCTCCAACTGAAGAATGAGGAACAACTTTATCTCTTACACATTTGGGTAGACGTAAAATCCGGGCTGGGTAAGTTCTAGAGGACTGTTCTTCTGTTTTCAGGAGCTGTGTTTTGATCCCAGGTTTGAGTTTCAAATTAAGAGCATTTTAATCACTAGAGCAATTCACTGCACACTTGTCCTAGACTTCCACCATCCCTTACACAACGGATATTCCCTCACAATAGTAATAATAATAAACAATAATAATAACAGCAATATTGAGTACTGACTTACAAAATCTTGCTTCAATCTGCCTGATCAAATACAATTACCTAACTCTGTATTTACTTCAATTTGTTGGTGTTTCCTTTCTTATTTTTTCTGCATAAAAGTATAAAGTTTTAAAATTTTACAATGTTTACAATTGATTTCTAGCTATATAAAACAAAGCTTTAAAAATGTCTAACATGCTCATAATGTTATACAAAATTTCAAGGTAGTTTCATATGTTAAAAATTCATATTTTAAAGCAACTATGCCATGGCTGTGTGACATTGGTATACCAGTATATATAATTGAGGCCCTTTTTCTCTTATGTAAGCTTTTCTGCATCATTTGTCATTAGTTTTGTAATCTCTGGCCTATCATTCTACTTATGAGTTTCAGTTTCTTCATTTGCAAGATAATAATGGCGCCCACTTCATCAGGTTACCATGACACAGTCAGCATGATTCGTGACGAGGAGCGACACAGTAATAGATGGTTGAGAAAATTCTTTTTCCTCTTAACATTTTGGTAAGGTCTTATTTTCACAAAGGGAGCCTCCAGAGGTCAAGAACCACGTTTAGATGGGCGTTTCAGGAAAATGTTCTACATTATACAATGTACCAAAGGCTCTGATCAATGCTATTCAAGTGTGTCATCCTGAAAGATCAAGGAGAATAGGTTTTGAAAACAGGAGCTCTCTGCTTTCACAGGCAAGTTGAGTTGGTAGAACACAAAGTAGCGATACATTCAAAGATTCCATTGAAGAATTTAGTAGCCTTTCAACGGTCTGAGATCTGTTTGCTGGAAATGACTGTCCTGCCTTAATCAAACTTACCTATTGTTATTTAGTGGGGAAAAAATGGATTTCTGTGATTTGCTTAGCATCCAAAAGACCACTCTGTTTGAGAAGAGGGACTTTCTGATGACATAACAGGAAGGTGGCCCTCATCTTTAGGTGGGCAACATGGAGACTCTATTTAGCATGGAAGGTTATCTGCAGCTCTTTAGATGCTTGTATCCCTCTTTCCCTTGCACACGAGTCCTTCTGTACATATAGACATACCTTTTGATTCTCACTTATACAAGAAGCCAGAATCATTGTTATAGGCAGGAGTACACCAGCATAATCCTTTGCAGTTTCTTAGTCTTAAGATGTTCTATTATCTCTTATGATTCAGTTTTTCTAAAACCTATGCCTGTTATACAATTTAAATTCCCCGTAAAATATACCTTTTAAAAACCATCTCCTAGACTTTTGAAATTATTGTCACTGGTTCATTGTAGCTCAAGTACATATCTGCATCTATAACCTTAATAATTAGATATATATTTAAATCTTATTGTATCAAATCCATACAAAAGCAATTTACAACGGCACTGAAGTAGTCTGTGTGCATGTTATCTATCAACTGTGTCTGTCTGTTTCACACACGGACGATCAGAGATTAGATCCTAATTGTCATCATTTACTTTGTTTCTAAGATTCTCATTAACTCCTGGGAATCCTGGAAAGGGGTGAAGAGAGCATGCCCTGTGGAGATCCTTACTCCTCTGTGTGTATCTCTTTTCAGTTGACTGGTCTCTGCAACTAAAGTTTGGAACGTAGAATATGATCTTGCAATGTTTGAAGTTGACTCCGCTACTGAGACTTTTCTTCTTCCTCTTATGGGTCAGAATGACCTTTAATTTCCATGATTTTTTTCTTATCTTCATCTTTTATTTTATCCTTATTCTTTTTCTTCTGCTGTTTTGTTGTGGCTATTGTGGCAATTATGACATTCTTATAAAGCTTCAAATATTTAGAAGTTAGTTATATAATATTATATTATAATATATTATATTAGTATTGGAGAACCTTCTGGTTACCTATTTGTCCTAGTGTTTCTATGATCAAAAGCAACTCAGGGAGGAAAAGGCTTATTTTAGTTTACAGGCTGTAATCCATCACTGAGGGAAGTCAGGGCAGAAACTCAGGACAGAAACCTGAAGGCAGGAATTGAAGCAGAGGCCGTAGGGGAGTGATGCTTACTAGTTTGCTCCTAGAGGCTTGATCAGCCTGATTTCTTATACAATCTAGGAATCTCAGGGATATCATTGCCCACAAGGAGCCGGGCTGTTCCACATCCACCATTAATCAGGAAAATACCCCCACAGATTTCCCTATAGGCCAATCTTACAGGACCGTTTTCTCAGTTAAGGTTTCTCTCCACCAGATATATCCAGGTTTGTGTCAAGTTGGAAAAAAAAAGAGAGTAGCTTACCTCTGGGTAAAAACTTGAATTCCCAACTTGCTGCTGAGAAGTTTATAGAAAGCCTGGGAGTTACTCCTCAAGGAGGCCTTCCTCTTGCTTGCGGCTGTGCACTGCCTACTGCTTTCAGTCTTTCTGCAGGGAATACTCTTTGGATAAGGTTTGAGATGACCTCAAGGAAGAAGTCTAGACCCCCAGTGCAGCTGGGTCATTGATAGGTATGGCATTACCATACCACATTGAGACCATTCTTAAGTATGAAAAATAAAGCTTATCTTGCCGAGGTCATATGTTTTGTCAATGGAGAGCAGCCAAATGAAACACCAAAATAGTCCTTTATATTTAAAATATTTACTGTGACTAGAATGTTCTCATACGCATTAATACATATTTAAAAATAGAAACGCATTCAAAACTAAATAGAAACTAATTGCGATTCCCTTATCTAGGTTTGTGCATTGTTAAAAACAAGTGACCCCTTATTAATTTTCGAAATCTAATCTAGTTTCTGTAACAATATGATCACCTTTTTATGCCCCTTCTGTATTGTGTTCCCTTTGAACATAAAATTATAGCATGGACATACTTATTGTCAAATATTCTTTCAGAGTCTCATTTTTGTTTGTTATTTTGCTATTTTTATTGTTGTTTTGAAACAGGGTCTCGTATACTACAGGCCGGATCCACTACAGGCCGGACACACTAACTTACAATTTGGCCCTGGACAATTTTGGGAACTCCTGATCATCTGGCTTCTTCTTCCTTTGACTATACTGTTACTACAGGTGCATACCTCTATGCGTGACTCCAGATAGAGATTTTTACTATACACGTGCTTGCTTACCTGTTGAATTAATAGAAATGTATGTATTTAAGTATCTATCGTTGGGTATTCAAATTATTACTGAGTACTTACCTCATGAATTCTTAAACTACTCTTAATGTACATTTGTGGTTATTTCTCTTCCTAGAAACACCACTATTAGCTATCATTTTAAAATATCATAAGCATTCCTAAATTCTTGGTCTGTTTTCTTAAATTGCCAAATACCATAGAAGACAGTCTCTTTCTCTCTTTCTCTCTCACCTACCCAAGATGTTGACATTTAAAAATATTCTTTTAATAGTTGGTACTAGTGAAATCATATTTTTTTCCACTAACAAAATCACCCATTTTTTTGTTAATTTACGAAGTTCAAGAGTTAAGGCAATGGTATTTTTATTTTTTTCCTCCCCTTGTTTTAAATCCATAACAGTTATACCCCCTACCGAGTGGTTCATTGTTGTTTCCTGACAGTTGGCATTTTTCTGTTCAACACTTGAAGATAGGAATAGGAGTAGCTGAATTTGGGTTTTAGAGGGAAAGAAGCAGAGACATTCTGTGTTAGATGAGATTATGTAGTCACTCTTGGGAAAGATCAGTGAAGCTGGAAGTTAGCTAGCTTGGTCTGTAGAGAAGAATTCGAGCATTTACTTGTCTTGGGGTGAAAAGAAAGCATCACAACGTAAGCAATTAACCTTTGTTAAGTGACACCCATGTATAGGCCCTGGATCCTTCTCGTGGCCCCTGTTTTGCACCCACTTGTGTTACAGTAAGTAGTGCGTTTTCTTCTACCAAGACTTATTCCAAACCCATCACAGACCAACAACAGTGCGTCATCATGGCTTAGCCACACAGCAACATCATTGGATAGACGGGCTTCGCAATTTTCCTGGCTAGTTTTTAATTGTATATACCTAAGTAAATGAACAGTGGGTCTAATGTGTATTAACATGGAGACTATAGTTCAAAATATTAACGAAGGAAGCATACATGCACTCCCAGAATGTATTCGAGCCTCTATTTGTATCAGGCACTCTTCGTGAGCCACATCAGATGGTAAAAGCCAGCCAGGGTTGTCTCCTCAGAAAAGAACTGCCAGGTAGATTCGCAGTTATCTATTTGCAAATTTTATCTTGGTAGCAAAGGGACAGAAGCTAGCCATCTTTTCTGTCACAGACTGACTACAGTAAAAACTGGCATCTGGAGATTGTATCCCCTCTTATCAGTAAATCTTTTATTGACAGTCACATGCAAAATATATAAGAAAATTAGAAACAGAAAATCTTAAGCTGTTTAAAATATTTTATATCACACAGAATTTTAAAGCACATTTGTTAAAAATGTAAGCATACCAGAATTTAATAAGCTCATACCAAAGGGGAAATCTATTTATCAAGTTTAATAACTGTCATGGAAAAATAGAAGACTCATCTCCTAAGCCAGATATTGGGGTTCATGTTTATTATCCTAGCACCCAGAGAGAGTGGGCCTTTCTAGCATTCACCAGAACACACTACACACAGATGCCTACACAAACACATAACTTTAAAAGTAAACTTTAGGAAAACCCACAAAATTAAAAGAATACTAACAGATACTGAATCTAGAAAACATTTATTGCAAAATAAAATATAAAATAAAAGTTAAAAAAATATACATATTTTGGTGCACTGATTGTTCTTCCAAAAGTCCTGAGTTCAATTCCTAGTAACTACATGGTGGCTCACGACCATCCATAATAGGATCTGATGCCCTCTTCTGGTGTGTCTCAAGAGAAGAACAACGTACTCATATACATAAAATAAATAAATAAATCTTTTAAAAAATAAAAAAGAAAGGATGGATGGAGACTCCCTCCTCACCTATCATTCTAATTAAAAAAAGACAAAGATTTTATCATACTGCATTTAGTATATTTGAGCAATAGTAATAAAATTATTACAATAATTATGCCAAAAGTAGTTTTAATTTAAAATATATAATATATTTAATAATATACCTACGAAATATAAATATTTTGCACTTATACCTATAAATACCTATAAAAATATGGGTACATTTATAATAATCTATAAAAATTTTTAATATAATTTGCATGTTCACATATTCATATATAACAGATAATATGCACACATTGGTATGAAATCACAGAGAACATTATGTATATTATATGTATATATGATATATGGGGAAACATTACAGGAAAGGCTTGAAAACTTGATCTACTGGAGAACTAGGAGTCAGAATGAGAGAATACTGTCTGTACATATATAACTGAGGGGCAAAGACCACGAGATGGTGTGCTTAGATGAGAAAGATTACACAGTGCTTCTCCATCTCGTGACTATTAGAACTATCACACAATGAAGCCTCTGGGAACACAGTCCTTAAAATCTATACAGGAAGCCAAGGGGTGGGGTAGATACAAAAGGCTCCCTGTCTTGGAGTCTTCAATTTCTATTCTAATGCTGTCATTCCTTAGTTGTCTAACCTATGCAACTTATTTCTCAGAAACTCACACTCTATAGACATAATCCTGTTTTTTGCCCTTATTTTGGAGGATTTCTGATCTTATATGTGTGAGCTGCCTACCTCCCTACCTGTATGCAGTGAGCACTAACCAATGATGGTTTTCTCATGGCATTTACTTAGTGTTGACAGGTCCAAAAGAGACTAATGGGGACAATCTAGCTAACTGTGGTGCATGTTAGCACACCAAAGCGCATGCTGGCCTTCAAGCTCCCTCAGTACCTGGGGGTCCTCTCAGAAATTCTCTCCTAGCTCTCCTACTCTAGACTTCCCTTCCCACAGCTTCTCATTCCTATATAACCCCAATATTTCAGTATTTCAGTCATATATTCTCTCTCTCTCTCTCTCTCTCTCTCTCTCTCTCCTTCCTCTCTCACTCTCTCTCACTCTCCTCAGTCTATTGGCCCACTACCTCCTCTCTTTGCTCTGGACTCTTTCAAATGCCTCTGGCTATACCGTCCCTCATTTCCACAATAAGAAACCTCCTTTAACCATACTTTGGAGGGGTCGTGTCCTCACTTTATACAATTGTGAAGCTCTATTTCCTGGGAACTATTAGAGGAAATTTCATTTCATTGTACATAGGAATCAGTCTTCCAGTTCCTTTGTTTTATTTTCATTCCAAGGTGATGCAAGCTGGTATTTATTCCGTTTCTTCTGGAATAAATGGTGGATATACTTCTATTTGGTAGTCAGTTACAAAGGATTTATATCCGGGAAGGGCTCCAAATCCTTTATGATTTATTTTATCCATGATTTTAGTTCATCTTGCATCTTAAATCCCTTTACTGGACACCGTATCCCATTTCTTCTCTCTTTTCTATTTATTAACTTATATTGCTTTATCAAAATGTCCCTTCGCTTTCATCCTGCCTCTGCATCTCTGCATCCAACCCTATTGTGTGAGAGACACTACTTTTAGAGCATCTGTTCTTCACACAGAATCCTGCTGGCACACGGCGCTGCCCACCTACCAAGAGACCTTGAAAACATCTTTTAAAGGCTTTCCAGTTTACCTGCAGGTGCTAAGAAATTCATATTTTTCTCAGCCCCAATGATCCAAATGCAATTCAGGAAGGCAAGCTTTTAACCAAGCTTGCTGCTTAATTATCACTGCCAGTCATCTGTCCGCAGACATGGTGAGCTGTCTTTGGCTTTTCATGTGCTAACCCGAGTCTAAGTGGAGACAGTGTAGCAGATGAAGGCAGGCATGGTAGCAGGCTGATCAGTTTAGCTTATTTTGAAATTCTTGGATGTCCTGTTCCCACTCAAGCCTCAGCCATTTCCTGGAAGCATTCTCTCCTGGAGACATTGATAACACCCTGTGAAACCTCTGTCTGCTTCTCCTGCAGCTCAGGGGCCTATTCTAACCTGACGATCTCTATTTCTTTTCTGGAGTCAAACAATGTCCTTTAAAAAAAAAATGTTTTTCTGAAGTAGCAGGGATTGAACCAATTTAAAAACAAATCCAAAGACCAAAGATGCCATCGTTGGAATCTCAGCTCCATGATCCAGTATACAGGACAGAGGAAGTGTCTACAGCAACCCATCTGCTTCCTTGGCTGGGAGAATTCAAATTCTGTTTCCAAGGCATATTTCAATGGAAAGACTTTGCTTATTTATTTGCTTATAAGATACTAGTATTACATATTTTTAAAATCTCATTTCTAGTACTATATTAGGTTAATTTTTCTAGGAGAAGTTTGCAGGGGTGGGGGGAAGGGAGGGGATCTAGAGATCACTTTGCCTTGTTAGGTCTAAAGCTGGAGCTCCCACACCTGGCTCTACTGCAGAAACATCTGGAGGAGGTTTTTTTTTTTTTTTTTTTTTTTTAGAAGTTTTTAAGAGCCAGAGGTCATGTCTTCTAGAGATGTCCGATGCTAAGCCTATACAGCTTTACCAACGTGGCTGCCTACTCATGAGGTGAACAAGGATGACAATACCAGATATGCCAACATGAACAAGGGAAAGCTCACAAAGCCCCAACTTTACACAAAGAACTGCAGACAACTAAATAATGCCCAGCCTGGGGAAAACAGTCTCTCTGGGAAAGTGCACACCAATTAGTTATCCAACCAATGGTCAGCCTTGAAGGCATCTATACAAGGACATTATACAGACAGAGCAGGTTGTGGGTATTTTTATATCTAGGAACCCCCTCAACACGCAATAATTAAACACAAAAGAAGCCATGAATTTGAAAGAGAGTAAAGTGGTATGTAGGAGAGTTTGGATAAGGAAAGGGAAGGGAGGAATAGTATAATCTCAAAAAACAAAAGAAAGCAAAACAAAAAAACCCCACAACCAAACCAAACCAAACCAACAAAAACAAGAAACAAGAAACAAGAAACAAACAAACAACAAAAAAACAAAACAACCCAACTATCTAAAACAGGAATTATTTTCTCGAAAGCTAGATATAACTTCACAAAAATGTATAAGGGGGCGGGGGTGGGGGTGCTTGAGAATCATGTCCAAATGTTTCAGCGGGTGGCACGTTTAGCAAGTATCTCTGAACTCAGGGGTTTCCTCCAGCTTCAGAGTGAGTCCCCACCTATTTGTCCCTCCTGCCTCTCTTGTATAGCTCCCTCATAGATTTACCTCCATCCCTCTTCTACACCTGTCCTCATACATCCACACAGTAGACAGAAAGCAATGCCAAGGTTAAATTACAAGAACAAACACAAATAAGAGTGGGCCTCCTTGTGGACACTAAGGCAAGCATCTTCTCTGTAGCCGCCGTTCTTAAGCCATTTGGTGCAGGTGACTTGAGATGATGACCCTGCTTCTTCTCTGATATACATCTAGGTCCTGTTTCAGCCTTGCTCAGCCTTGTGACTCTGCCTCATCTTACTTAAGGATCTCAGAGTCATTACTATGAGGAAAAAATACTCCCTCCTACTGAGGAAGATTCCTGCGTGGTTCTGAGATATGTGTGCATTGGGCACTGAGCCTACGACCTGGCATGCAGGCCCTAAACCCATAGTGCTTTCTCAGAGCCTCTATTCCCAGTTTCTGTGCTCCAAGTTACAAAAACTACAGATTTTCAAAAAACTATGTGTTTGTTTCATCCTCTGAATGAAGCCAATTCCTGAGGACGATCCACTCGGACCAGCCATGCTGTCAAAATGGTGTTGTTCCCCTTTAAAAGGCCTTTAAAAGAGTTCTATGTGTTCAGGCTGGATTTGAATTCACAGCGTAGTTGAACATGTTCTTGAACTCCTGATATTCTTGTTGTCCCAAGTGCTGGAATAATAGTTGTGAACAAGCACAGAGTTTTTAGGTTTGTTTTTGTTATTTCCATTTATTTATTTATTTATATCCCAAATGTTGTTCCTCCCTGTCCCTCCTCTCAGAATTTCTCCCCCTTTACCTCTGAGAGGGTAGCCCCAGGCCTGTATCCCCCCCCCATCCTGGTGCCTCGAGTCTCTGTAGGATCAGGCACATCCTCTACCACTAAGACCAGACAAGGCAGCCCTGTGCTACATATATGTGTGGAGGGGAGTGGTAACCAGCCCATGTATGCTCTTTGATTGATGCCTCAGTCTCTAGGAGCTCACAGGGGCACCAACAGTGTCAACTAAGCACAGAGTGTTTTGAAACTGTTTTTGTTTGTTTAACTTGAAATGGTGTACATTCAAAGCTGCAACTACCTGACTCTGCAAAAAGGAGAGACTGATTGTTTGCCTTTTGCAGTCTTTTAGCAAGTTGTTGATGAGTATCACACTCTGGCTTTATGCTTATTCAGTTATTAACTTTGAGGGTTGTAAGAAGATTTTGTTTTTATTTTGTTTCCCCAACATAATCAATGAAGAGAGAGTTCACGATCAAGGGAATAGCATTTGCTTTGGATAAGAATTCAACAGACAGAGAAGGCCCAGAGAAAGACAGGGAGGGGAACTGTGTCAGAATAGACATTCTGAAATATCCTGGTGTAGATGTGTAAATATTTAGAGAACCCATGACATTTGAGAACTATTTTAAAATAAGAGGCACACGCTTATTTTCACTAGTATCCTCAAAGGAAAAAAAATGGTTTTTGCAGGTTATGGCTTTTTTCCTAGTAGGCAGAACTGGCCGAAGGTACACGACACAAGGCAAAGGAAGGAGTAAGATGGTACTAGAATCTACAGACAGACATCACTTCATGGCATACCCTTTTCTGAGAAAGAACATGTCTTCCAATAAGGACTTCAGAAAACTTAGAGCAACTGACAAAAAAGAAGAAAACAATAAGACAACTTGAACAAAATATTCAGAAACAGTGGGAGAGTAAGGTTTGGGGGAACAAGGACAGAAACTATTTTACTGAAATAAACAAAAATGTCTTGTGAGCTGCTCTGTTCCCTAGCCATCTGACAAGTTTCTGTTGCAGCATGATCTCACTTCTCTCTACAGATAGGCAACTGTCTGCTTCCCCGGGGGAGACTGTCCTCACAACCACCTCAGATTATAAGCACGAAGAATTGGGAGCAACCTTCACACGCTCCAAGGAACAAACATCAGTTCCCATATGCCTCTAACTCAATTTTCTCTTCAGCCATGCCTAGCACTTGTCTCTAGGTAGACTTTTGGCTGACACTGAAATCAATTCATTTGTAACACTGCTCCAGGAGTCCCGCTGTAAGCTAATGGAAGTAGACAGACTACACATCACTATTTAAAAGCTGCAGGCTGGGCTTATACAAATAGACTTATACCTTGTAGATAAATAAGTTGTGCAACTCCACAGGGGACACGCTGCTGCCTGGATGTTGGTGCAGGAAGTGTTTGGACTCTGACATTCAAGTTCTTGACAAGCCGACACAATGATGTTTGCTCCATAAGACAAATAAAACCAGTATCTTATTAGCTTTTTCTTTGTTGCTTTAAATATGCCTGTCTAATACCCTGTTAAGAGAAGACATGGCTGTGTAGTTTCTAGGCCCACAAAGCATGTCATAAATAATAAAGGGAGAAATTGAATGTGGAATTACATATAGAGTTTGTGGCTCTCTAATTTCATGCAGGGAATCCTAACGCCCAGTTGGATAGCATTAAGAGGTAAGGAAGATCAGGGGTTATAGCTTGGTTAGTAGTGGGCTTGCTTAGCTTGCAAGAAACCCTGGGTGAGATTCATAGTACTTCATAAAGCAGGAGGGTCAGAGGTGCAAGGTCAGCCTTGCCTACCACAGTAAGCTGAAGGCTACCTTGGGATATCTGAGACCCAAGGATGTGGGCCAATTTAGTTATAAGAGATCCACCCATAAGAATGGGTTACTGTTTTATTAAAAATATACATAAATAAAATAATGAAAAGTGGGTATTGTCTTGTGTCTCTCCACTTTCCGTAGTTTGAGGATACAGCCTGTTTCCTCTCTGTAAGGTGCCAGAGGATGGTGACATCTTTAAAGCAGAGAAGAGCCCTTAGCAGAAATCAAATATCATGTCACCTTGGTTGTAGACATAGGAGTCCTCCAGTGGGAAACAAATTTGCCCTGTTGATTCAGTCTGTGGTGCTTTATCATAAATGCAAAATCAAATTAAAACAGAGAGCAGGGCATGCTTAGTCAATCTGCTGCACATGTGGAAATGTGCGTTGTCTTGTGATGGCTTCATGTGGCAGCATGTCCTTTGCCTAAATACCTGTCACACAGAGTTGTAAAATGACTTCTCCTTGGACAGACCTTTCTCTTGAAGATTTGTACAATATACATCAAGCATGGGAAGATACCTTTGCGTATAAGACGTTTAACTTATGAGGTCATATGTGTGCTTAGCTTGCTTTTGCCCAAATTCATTCAAATAAGTTTACTGAGTATTTTGTGGCCACCTATCGTATGAATATATTAGAAGCAAAGTTAAAATGTAAGAAATTCCTGATTCTTCAAAAGTATATTTTTTAGTGGTTGTGAAGGACTGCATCATATGCTACTCAAAGAATATAGTGCAATAAATAGGCCAACATCAGTTAGCCATGTACATATTGATAGGTTCTAATTAGGTAGAGACACACAAAACGTGCCAGGCTGGAGGAAAACTTGAACCACTTTGAAGATTTAGTAAAATGTAGCCAAGCAGAAGAAGGGAGAGTGGGTAGTCCCATATGTACTAGGTATGTGGGCAAAGCAATGTGTGTGTGGGGGGCAAGTGAGCATAGTCCATGCGGCAAGCTATAAAGATAGTGACTTGTCCACAAGAAAAGTAATGGGAAGTCTGTCACTTAAGATTAAATGCAACTGACAAAACAATCTCAATTAACAGAGACTGATTTAATGTGGAATTGCATTTCTTATGGAGAAACCCAGAGCTACTGTGGTACAAGGATGGTATAGAATGAACCCTTTATAGCTGTTTTTTGGTGGTGGGGTGGGGGGTGTAATTTATGTACACATTAATTACTCCATCTTTCTTTGAGGTGTATTAATTCAGCTTGGTCGATAAACAGGCATTGAAAAAAGTGGGCTCAGGATTAAACATTATCAATATAAATACGGAGCTCTAAGCTCAAGAATAGGTAAGAGAACATTTATTCTGGTGGCAAATATGAATGACCATATCTGGGAATGGAAATTTAGATCACCTCAGACTCTGTATTCCATTGTGGTAGTGGCTTCACAAAGGTTTTACTATAGCAAAACAAAGGAAGACACAATTCAACATGCTTTCCAAATACATGAATGGGAACACTGGGTGGGTAGGCTATACCACAGTGGAAGAATCTCTGCTATAGGCTTTGGATGCTGTCTCAGGACATTCATAGATTTTGGGTTGGCGGAAACTGGGAGCCATTGTGGTCTGTTACAGAGGTGGGTAAGGAATATCTATTAAGAGGGCTAAAACAGGATGAAAGCATTTGTCTCTGGATCTGCAACCTTCCAACCTCTTCACAATCACTGATGTTTCAATCTGTCATTCTGCCTTTGGAGAAAATTCAGTGTAGGATGTGGCTTCTTCAGGGGGAATATTACCTCACAGTATCAGATACGAATAGTGGGCAGAGAGAAGAAGGAATAGGAGAAACAGGAAGAAAGAGGAAGAGGGGGGTCAAAGAAAGACACATCCAAACCATCTTAGAGAAAGACAGAGAGAGAGAAAGAGAGAGAGAGAGAGAGAGAGAGAGACAGAGACAGAGACAGAGAGACAGAGAGAGAGACAGAGAGAGAGACAGAGACAGAGAGACAGAGAGAGACAGAGACAGAGAGACACAGAGAGAGACAGAGACAGAGACAGAGAGACACAGAGAGAGACAGAGACAGAGAAAGACAGAGAGAGAAACAGAGAGCGAGAAAGAGAGACAGAGAGACACAGAGAGAGACAGAGAGACAGAGAGAGAAACAGAGAGACACACAGAGAGAGAAACAGAGAGAGAAACAGAAACAGAGAGAGACAGAGAGAAAGAGAAACAGAGAGACACACACACACAGAGAAACAGAGAGAGAGAAACAGAGAGAGAAACAGAGAGAGAAACAGGGACAGAGACAGAGAGATATGATCAAAGACAGACACATACAAGCCATCTTGCCAGGCAAAAACTAATAAAAAGATAGGTCATTAAAACACCATTGTAGCTACTCAATCTTGGTCCACCAACACCAATCTGCATGTCATTGGGTCAAAATATCACCAGGCAGGAGACCTGATTTACTAATTAATGTCTGACTCTTGTGTATCACATAAAAGAAGACTTGCTTTCAAGCACATCTGACAGGCTGTACACATTGATCATACTTATAAAGGTACTTAGAAACTTGCTGAAGCCTTGTGTCTAACCTGGCGAAGGCTGCCAACAGACATCAGCTGTAACCTCAGGACCTTCCTTGTTCATGCCTCAACCCTTAGGCTCTTAGACGTTTATTCTAGCTTCACCACATGGAAGATTTGGATTTCTGACCTGACTTGTCCAACTTTTACTCTGTCATATAGGATACAACCATGTATGAGGTCGTACATCTACATGCAAGATGTCTTTGCCAGTTTCTGTCTAGGGATAGGATACTGGTAGTGGAAATAGAGAACATGCTTCTTTCCTTTAAGGAGGCCTCCTGAAAGTTAGATACACAAATATCTCATTGATCATATTGTCCATATAATGATTCAAAGGCAAATGAGAAATATAGTCTTCAATCCAGACTCCATGTACTTCAGTTAAAAATATGGTGTCTTTATTACCACAGAAGGTAACATTGGACACAGGAAGTGACTAACTATGAGTGCACAGAAAATGTCAAGAAATACAGAAGAGCTCTTTGAGCAGGTCTAGATCAGGGATCAGTAAATGTCACTGACAAAGGACTTGATAGCAAACAAGCCTTGCGTGCCATAGTGTCTCTGGTGTAATGACACAGGTGTGTCATTGCAGTGAAAAAGCAGCCACAGCGAGCAAATAATAACAGCTGTTTTCCAACAAAACTTTGTTTCTGAAACACAGGTACAGAATAGAATTTGATCTTTTACCTGTATTATAAATTTAATGTGATCAGTGGCAGTCATTAGGACTTCATAGTCAAGCTACATGAACAGAGAGCAGGTCAGGGTAGAAGGATTGCCAAGTCATTGTTGAGGACAGAGTCAGACCTGGCCTGTCACAAATTAGACTTGCAAATCTGTGAAAGTTGTTTTGCCTCACAGGCTAACAATCTCCTAATTTTACTAATGAGGGGATCGAGCAGAAACTCTCTCAAGTTATTTTCAATTTAAAAGACTTGAGGAGGACCAGAAATAAAAAGTCTAATTGGAAACCTTTCAAGGATCCTGGGGTGAAGTACTGAGGGTAAAAAAATGCAAAGATGATGCCAGGCACATTTTAACGGAGAAATAGCAGAAGACAAAGATATGGATAGAGAGGAGAAGATGCTTGCCAGATCTTGGTTGGGGTGTAGGAAGGGGGTTTGTAGGACATGGTCGGCCCCAAAAGTATAATAGGCATTGAAAGAGTGGTGGTTCTGTATCAGTGACAGAAATATGGGGAGAATCTGTGTTGTGTGTTTTATAAAAATAAAGAGAAAAGGAATATGTTTGGTTGAGGTGCAGTAAGGTGTCAGGGAAGGGGGTGCCTCCGTGGGCACATGCTGAAGCATCCCTTCTCTACAGGGAATAATATAGAATAGAGTTTACTCAGGGAATGGGGAGGGGAGTTGAAAGGGTAGTAGAGACAGAGAAAGGCAGAGAGTGGTTTAGAGCATGTGGAGAGAGAGAGTGGGGAAGGGAAGCAGGAGGGAGCGGAAAGAGCAAGAGCAAGAAGGAGAGAGAAAGAGAGAGAGAGAGAGAGAGAGAGAGAGAGAGAGAGAGAGAGAGAGAGAGAGAGAGAGAGAGAGAGAGATTTTATAGTGAGTTAGGCATACCTGGCTATTGCCAGGTAACTGTGGGGTGGAGCCTAGACTAAATGCTAACAATCTAGGCCATGAAGGTCATGAAGGAGAGTCATGAAGGAGAGTGACATTTCCTCAAGCCAGTTCTTCCCATTATGTAAAAGGTGGGCAAACTTATTCCACAAAAGCTTAGACATTAAATAGTCTACACTTCCGGCCTCACAGGCATGGGCACCGTTCTGCTCTTCTGCTATTGGTGTTATATATACAAAAAAGTAGAGACAAGAGGTAAGGCAATGCATGTGGCTTTGTTTCAATAAAATGTTATTCATAGACCCTGGGATTTCAATGTATGGATCGTTGATATGTCAGAAAACACTAATTCTTTTCCATCTAAACTTCAAAAGATGTAGACAAATGATTCTTAACATATGGACTGTACAAAAACATGTCAGGCCATATTTAGTACTAGGACAATGACTTGCTGGCACCTGCAAGATTCTGGAGTCGACAGCATTGCCTTTGGGTATCTGGAGTGTGTGGTGCTTGCCTCCTCCAGCCTCTTTTCTCTGAGGAGCTAGGAGCAGACTGCATTCTATTCCTTTATAGAAGGGTTCTGCCAGTTGGAGAAGCAGGGAAAAAAAAACCCAAAGCTGTCTGGAAGCCAAACAGTGTCTGCTTGTTGATCTCCAGTATTCAAAATTAGCAATGCACTTGCTGACATACATAAACTGTATGTCAATACAAATCTATCTGAATCATGTGTTAGCCTATGAGATATTGAATTTCTTTGGCTTGGAAATTGGACAGAGGAAGAGGGCTATTTATCATATGATAATGGTTGTTTGTTGGTCTTTCTGTTTTATACAGTAGAGTATAAATTGTTCTAGGTTAGGGGTTTATAGGTTCCCAACATCTAGAATGGTCTCAGGTGATTGATTGAAAAAAATTTAGAAGCCGTTATATTTATATCGTTAAATAAGTTTAAAGGTATTATAATATACATCGTTGAGATGACCCAGGAATATATCCTAAAAATAGTCCTGAGACAAGTTGGCAGGAAATGTTGCACATTGTGCTTTGACTAGAATCATTGGTGGCATATTTTAATATCTCTTACAATCGTTATGACATATCATCTATACTGGGTGCTTCTAATGTTCAGGGCATGGAGGCAAGATTTATTACATTAACTTCTAACAACAAATGATTAAGTCGCATAAGATATTTTTCACAGGAGAGAATTGAAGTCTGACGTAATAGATTACCCTCTGCCTCTCACCTCCAGCTTCTTGTCTGAGTCCTGCGGTTGCAGTAGCCATGCACCTAATACTGAAAATCAGGACTGAAAATCAGGGATTCCCAATACAGCTGTGAATCAGAATCATTTAGGGGAGTTTACTGAGATTTCATGCTTCAAATCCAGACCCAAGAGCCAGGTTAATATAACTCCCTGGGGGTGTTTTCCTCTCATGTCCCTGAGGCTTTGGGATTTAGTGGATTTGACCTGAAATAAGAACTGTACATTCCAGGGCAAAGAAATCCTGTGAAACAGGGACACACTCATCCAACTCATGGTAGACATAGCAGTCTGGAAAAAAAAAACACCAAACGCCTTTATTTTTGTTATTGAATTTGGAAACCAAAGCAACTAGAAAGAATATTTGGTTTCAACAAGCATGTGAGTGAAGCCAGTGTGGCAAGAAACCAAGTGTAGACCCTTTAATGGCCAGCAGAAAGCAGGCCTCAATCTGAGAGCCAGTGGTGTTGTGAGTGCATTAACTTGGAGGGGACTCTTTCTCAGGGGACCTGAGGTGAATGTGGTTTGCCAACACTTGGGTCATCTCCTTTGAGAGTAAATGAGGAGGTGACCCAGACAAACTGCATCTGGTTTCCTGACCCATTCATATCACAAAATCCTAAATTCTATTGTTTTAAGATACTGAATTTTGTGGCTGATTGGTTACATAAGAATGGGTAAAAAAATTACACTGTGGTGACTGACTGGCCTAAATCACCATCCCAACATCTTTGAGAAAACAAAATATGTTTTTACTTTGAAAATAAAACTCTTCCAAACCGGGGAACTGAGAAAGCAACGTAGACCACTGATTCTCTTTGCATGGTCTTCCAGTTCTTTTCTTTCCTTTCTCAGTCACTCATCAGTATTAAAAACATACAGTACAGCAAATGTGCAAGAACTGGCTAATAGTATGAATTACTTCAATAACACACATGGCCAGGGTTCTTCAGGTGCCAAATTTTGGTAAATTTGGTAAATTTCTTCTCAATAGTGTTATTCATTTGTTGTTGTTGTTCTGCACCAGCTGATACTAGTTTTTTACTTTAATATCATTGTGTGTTTTTTTTAACCAATGAGTCAATATGAATAACTGTCTGTTTAACAAAACAAGAAATATAAGAACAAAAATGGTGGTCTTATGTGTCCAAGATGCACAGACTGGTGATCCTCCTTGGATACATGTGTGTGTGTGTGTGTGTGTGTGTTTGTGTGTGTGTGTGTTGGGCATGTGTGTGTGTTTGTATGTGTATGTACTTGTCTATGTGGAGTGTCCACAGTCATAAAAAGCTATATTTTAATGAAGATTTCAGTGTAATTGCCCATAGAAATTCTTTGTCTCATTTCATGCTGGAAGCAATTAAATGAATTCCCCACCTTCATTAGAAAATTATAATCTGGCGATGTTACAATGGTGTTTGTCTAAAATTCTAATTATTCATCATTTTTCATAGATCTTGGATCTCACAAATCAAAGTCTGAGTTTGCCAATTAGCTTTTCCATCATTTTCTTTGTTATAAGGACAGATAGCGTCCAGTGTGACAAGCTGTGTAGGGAAGACAAATAGCAAAAGTAATTTAATTTTACTTTGAAATATTTTGCGTTGAAAAACAATGTAACTTAGAAGGACAAAGCCTATATATTTACTAAAAGAGTATTTGTTAAATTATGATGCACTTATGTAACAAAATACCCTATAAGCATTGAAACCATACTGTAGAATATTCTTTATGAGTTAGTAATGAGATTTTGCCTTATATGGACTTTTAATAAGTGTAGATATTCATGATTGGAAACATTCATCCTGTGCCGTTCATACCCGACTGATATTGTTTAACAGCCCTCCTCTGTGAACTAGATGTTTCCAACCTGATAATAGCTCTGAGTGAGTTATTAAGACAGCCTCACAGGAAAAATCAAAAAGAGTGATTGCTTTTCCACGATGACACCGTGCTTAATAAGGCGATTTTTTTTTCCTTACAGAACTCATTGTTTTGGAGCTCAGCATAATGAGAGTACACAGGTGGAGACGAATCCTTGACATCAGTCATTTCAGATTGGGAAGGGCAGGGAAATCTCTCCCCAGTATCCACCGACACTGACAATGTATATAAACCTGCTGTATCAGGATGACTTATGATCTTCGTTTTTATTTTTTGCCGAGGTACTTTATACAGAAAAGCATAAATCAACATGGATCTTGGGCTATGTTCTGAACATGCAACAGAGACATACATGTGCAGGGTATTAATAAACTTCATGCTACCTATGGTTATAATGTAGGTCTTTTTTCATTCTGCTCTCAAAAGAAATCTTAATATTCATCCTTATTACTATACAACTTATGAGTTTGTAGGGTCTTAATTTGGGTAATTTAGAGAATTGAAGATGTATACAAACATGAATACAAAATTACTAATTATTCTACAATGCAGTGATTGAAAATGATCTGTGTTGGCTCAGGATCCCCAAGACCAAGTCCTCAGCACAGAGAACACTTATTTCCCTCAAAGAGGCAGAGGGTAGGGAATAAGGAGCAAAGACAGGAGACAGAGGACAAGGGAAAGAAGGGAGGGAACAAAGGAGAGAGAACAGAAGTGTTTGTCCCAGAGGAGTGGGGGAGGGGGACACAGAATTGCCGCTGGAGAGAGAGGAGACAGACAGGGCCCATAGGAAAATGGCAGCTTGTAGAGATAAAAGGGGAAACCTTGTATTGGGATGAGGTGTTTAATTTTAATTGGGCATTTTAATTATGTGAACCAAAGGGGGCTTTTGATTGCTGGACTTCAACACTTGATAAATAGACCTTGGTCATCAGCTTCAGGCGGAGGAAGAAGTGGCCAAATAAGGGAATAGACCTTGCTGGCTGGCTTTAAGAATATATTCTGATGATTGGTAGCAAGGCAGAGGAAATCGGGCAAAGGGCAAACCTTTCTAGAGCCATGTTTGCCATGTGCAGCCTGGCTAGAGTACCTTTAATGATAACTGTTATAGTATTTTTTTTTGGATTAAATCTGTGAGTATATACGGGTATATGTAAATGTGTACATATGTGTGTGTGTTTCTCTGCGTGTATGTGTTGTATGGCATAGTCATCCAACTTGCCATGTTCTCTTCAGATTGAAGCATTTGCCCAAAAAGGAGGGAAGCCTCCCAAGTTTCAGGAAGTAAACGAAAAGTTCTCTAGTCTGGGAAGAACAGAAGCTTTGAAAATTCCTGAGCACCTCTGCTGACCACAGTACAGAATGGAGCGAACAGTTAGTTCCAGGGAGTGGAGACTCTACCAGCCAAATGGCACAAAGAAAGGGGTCAGGTGTGGCATGGCCTGTAAGCTGAAAACAGAGTTGCAGAGTTTCGGCAGAGAGTCATCATTAATGTTGGGGTACATACAGATGGAAGAATAGAAGACAAAGGGTATCCACAGCATCTTAAAGGACAACGATACAAATGGGACAAGGCATCACGCTTTTTCACTCCAGCAGGATTCCACACTTATAAATGGTCTTTGTTAAACCAGTGGATATTGATATTGAATCATGTGACTAGGTCAAATGGAAAAAAAAACTTCATCGATAGGCTTACATTTATTTAAAACTGCTAAGGAGTGAGTTTTCATTATTCTGTTGTGACTGAATCATTCTACAAATGGAAGAAGTAAAATCGTAGTTCCAGTTTGTACATGTTTACACAAAATTTCAGATATACTCTAAAGACAAAACCCAAAGCACAGTTCTAGCTTAGGTGAGATAATTACAGGACAGTTTTTATGACACCAAGTGATGAAATGTTTATTGAATAGGATATAAAATGCACAAATTATAAGTGAAGATATTGATCTACTTCTCTATGACAAAAGACCTAAGTGTGAAGATAAATCACAGATTTGGAGAAGGTAAAAGATTACTATAGAAAACCCATGAGCTGTTTACATTCACAGAAAAGCAGCATATTCATCTGTCTCTCTACCCATCCATTTGTCCCCCTAGCTACTTACCTAATTGCCTGTGATTCTAAGAAGGAGAATAACCAATACACATGGAAATATATTCAGTACTTTTTACCAGTTAGGGGCTATCAAGAAAATGTTATACTATCAATTATTTGGATAGGGTGATTTTAATATAAAATAACTAAAACATAGGACTGGAATATAAAAAGGTATAATAATAATAATAATAATAATGATAGGTTAAATACTGAAAGAACTTGAAGAGCATTTATAGAAGTAACAAACAAAGCAACCACTGTTCTAGATGAAAAGAAAATGAAGGAGAGAATTGTGACTTTAGAATGCTCTTTCTCTTTCTGTCCTGTTGCTAACTCAGAAAACCTAACCAGGAGATATGAGTAAGAGCAGGTGCACACAGCCACTAGCTAAGCAACCTGCTGGAGGACATGTTGGGTTTGGACTAGACATGAAAGTCATGCATAGGGTTGGGTAGCACTTGACATGCAAGTCACTAAGGTATGTATGCTGTTAGGCTTCATGAACACTGGTAATTGAATATTGTACTGGATTAGATAAAAGAGCTTGTGGGTTGGGAAGAGAAGTCTTTATCTGGTTGGGTTTTGCACTATTTTGTGTTGTACCTATATGTATTTGTTTAGAGCTGACCATTTGGGATTGGATAACATATCAGGGAGCTGGTTCTTGGAGAAGACTGGTTCTCCCTCTCCTCTCAACAACCACTATTATTATTATTGTTATTATTATTGCTGCTGCTTGTGTTGCTTAGCATTTTATCAATATGACATAAGCTAGTGTCACTTGGGAAGAGGAAATGTCAATTGAAAGATCACTTACCACAGATAGCCTATAGACAAGTTTATGGTGGAATTTTCTTGATGAATGAATGGTATGGGAGGGTATATCTGAGTTAGGGGTTCTATTACTGCGATGGAACACCATGACCAAACAGCAAGTTGGGGGGTAAACGGTATATTTGGCTTACCCTTTCACTTGATGTTCCTCATCATTAAAAGATGTCAGGACAGAAACTCAAACAGGGCACAACCTGGAGGCAGAAGCTGATATGAAGGCCATGGAAGGGTGCTGCTTACTGGCTTGCCCCTCATGATTTTCCCAGCCTGCTATTTTTATAGAAACCAGGACTACCGTCCCAAGGATGGCCCTACCCATCATGGGCTGGGCCCTTGCCTATTAATCACTATTTAAGAAAGTGTCTTACAGGCCTGCCTACAACCTTATGTCATGGAGGAATTTTCTTAATCAAGGTTTCCTCCTCTTAGATGACTCTAATTTATGTCTAGTTGACATAAAACCCATAAAACAGCACAAGGCCCATCCCACTGGAGGTAATGGCAGCCCTGGACAGGTGGGTCTTAGTGATATAAGAAAGCAAGATGAGAAAATTCTGGAGAGCAAGCCAGCAGCAATTAGTGTTCCTTCATGACATCTTTTTCACTTTCTACCTCAAGGTTCCTATACTGAGTCACTGCTCTGACTTGCCCTCATGATTGACTATACTGAATTTCTGCCCTGACTTGCCCTCAGGATCGATCCCTTTCTTCTCCAAGTTGATTTTGGTCAGAATGTGTTATATAGTAATAGAAAACAAAGTAAGACACTCTTCATTTAGGGATGGGGCATTGTGAGATTTCCCCCATTTGTGTTGGCATGTTAGCTAATGGAATCACTGTGCAGTTTAGGTGACCATGTTGTTGAGTTTTCATGTGTGCAGTTCCTCTGTCATGTATGGATGTGTACATCTCATAACACATGTACTGGTCCTCTGTCTCCTACAAGTTTCCAGTCCCTCTTTTGTAACGCTTCTTGAGTCTTAGGTATAGGAGATATATTGTAGATGTACCAACTAAGTTTGGGAATCCCCATAGTAACTTGCTCTCTGCATTGTAACCAGTTATGTCTTCCTGAATTGATCTCTGTCTGCTTTAAAATAATCTTCCTTGATAAAGGTAAGAGCCACACTTATCTGTGGTTAATGTTTAGAACGAAGTTAGACATTATACTGGTTCAACAAAATGGCAGTAGTAGGTTCTCCTATAATGTCTATGACCATATCAGCAGTGAGTGGTTGTTTAGGTTTACAGTACCAGGCATGAGTTTTCTCCTGTCTATAAGGTCTTAAGTCCTATTAGACAGCTGTTGGTTGCCTCCAAGGTACAAATGCCACTGTTGTCTTCTCAGAGGCATCTTGCCAGGATGATCATTGTTATGGTATATTGGCTTTCCAGTTGGGGAGGTCTACTGATTGCTTTTCTCCTTGGAAGCTTGCAGTCACCCCTAGATTCTATGAGAGCTGATCATCAAGAAAAAGGATTCCAAGTCATTTCCAGTTTTATTCCTCGAAGACCTGTGTCCAACAGTGTCTTCACCAGCCATGTATTTATCGCCTTTAAGTTCTTGGAGGCAACAGCAATGGCCAATATTATTTTGGGGATCTCTTCTACTCCCCTGACAATCTCAGTAGGAAGGTTCTCATGCCTAGCAACCATCACTGTCATATTTGTTATTCTATGGCTCTTAGGGAGAGCATTATCACCTCCAGTGGCACGATTTCTTTCAGCATATGATATATGTGTATTAGATACGTATAGAATAATACTCTCTTCTCTTTTTCTCAAATATCCCTATTTTAAAATTCTTTTGGAGAGGCAGAAATATTTGAGACCCAGAGTAAAATTCAAGATGGAGTTTTAACTAAGAAGTGATGGATATCTCTATTTAAGACCTTAAAATGCAGCTGTTTCTGTTATTGGTTGGATGGTAAGAAAATCTGAGCAATATAGAATAATGCAAAAAAAGAAACTTCAGGGCGATAGGCTCATTTCAAATGGATGGAATTCTGAGGATCCATTTTGCCTTTGTTGAAGGTCACAGGGTCTAATGTCCTTATGCAGATGGGCATTAGAAATGAGTAGCCTTATTTAATTTTAATTTACTTTACATTTTATTGCAATATCTGCCATGGAAGTCATTCTAAAGGTGATTTTGAAAATATGACCAAACCAAAAATAGAGATCATTATTAGAAAGGCTAGCACATTTTCAAGGAGGTCAAAAGCTCTTTTGAAGAATTAATTAAAATTTGTGGCTCTCTGGAGAAGTAAATAAATATTATTTCTCTTACGGAATAGTAATCTTGGCCCACTAAAGTATTATGTTGGTGTGAACTTTAGCTAAGAGTCAAATGGTAGGGCACTATGAAGAATGTTTAAAAAACTCAAGATTCTCCATTGTGTTCTCTAGTAAAGCTGCCATATACCTAAATTTCTGAGTGTTAATAAGTGAAAAACATAATAAAAATCTAAGAAATAAGGAAAATGCAGGCAAATCAATGAACAGAACAAATGAAGTTTAGGGCTATGAGTTTAATCTTTAACTACCCATGTGTGTGTGTGTGTGTGTGTGTGTGTGTGTGTGTGTGTGTGTGTGTGTGTGTGTGTATCCCTGTAGGAGCTCACAGAGGCCAGAAGCCAGAAGTGGATATCAGGCCCCCTAGGGCTGGAGTTAAATCTGATTGACATGCATGCAAGAGAATTAACTCAGATCCTTTGCAAGAGCAGAGCTAACTGTTGTGCCTCCACCCTGACATTAATCTTTAAGATAAAGCATTTACTTGTCCTTTAGGGTTTTGCCTATTTTAACCACATTTCCTATTGTATTCTTGATTTTTGTGTCTTTCATGATTGTGAATTGTGGCTAAATAGCTATAGACATTCGCAGTTTACTGTTTGACACATAAAATGTATTTAACTATGAATAGAAACTTACTCTTGATATATAGAGTTTGTTTCCAAGGGAGTGAGTAATATATCTACCTATGTAAATGAATTGCTCATTAAAAGCCTGCATATAGTTATGTTCACTGCAAAATGAAAAACATTTCAATGAGGAAATTCAACAATATACATAAACATTTGGAAAAAATGGTCTTTTAGAGCATTTTAAAGTATAAATCATCACATTTCAGAGAAGGAGGGTAATTTTTTCATATTCTATAATAGATGGTTCAGAATCATTTGATTATACTGCAACTCAGGAAGATATATAATTAATCTATTGAAAATTGTAGCGTTTTCAATAAACAAGGGGTATACATCAATGACATGTTTCAGTGATGATGTGTCTAATACATGAGGATGTCCTAAATTTCATAGGCCAGATGAATTGATTATTAATATAATAAATATTAAATCTTTGGGCTTTGTTTATGGACTTCATGTAGGAATTCATTTTTATTAAAGATATGTTACTATTGCTCCAACTAATTTATAAACTATCTATAAAATCCAAAGAGTAAGTCTGAAGAAAATCTCCATTTTGGAGTGTAATTTAACAAACTTCTTTTTCTCAGAAATCAATTTAATGGGATATTGCTGGTTCACATTTATCTTCTCCTGAGACTATTATAGAGAAAGCAAACCTATGCGTAGTGGATACTTATGGCAATAAGTTTAATTAATATAAAATAGCACTAATTCAACAGTTGGATTATGGAACTGGCAGCTTCCATGTCTTCCTCTACCCTGCCAAAATCATTATCCTGTTAAGTACATGTGTCAGCTACTTCTGAATTGGAGGAATTTCCTGTCATGCTTTCTTGTAGAAAGTTTAATTTCCTTCTTACTTTTTAATGCCATTTTCCCATTTATTCAAGAAGATTACTTCTAAACCTTTTAGGAACTGTAAAATCCCGTGGCCACCACCTTAACCGACTGGTTTTAACTGGTGTTACTTGCCATTGAACGTGATGAACCTTTATAATTTTTACAGTATTGAAGAACTTCTCACTTCTGACCTGAAATTTCCATTCTTTTCAATTGCACACAGGAAGTGCAATGGTCACTTTGGTGTAACAAATTAATACATCTTTCAACTCACATCTTTGGATGTGGCAGGAGAATGTTAAATCCACTTTCTTAGTGTTTTGCAAGCACCTGATTTGATATGCAGTCTCTGTTTTTATCCTCTCCTTCCTTGGCTGATTTACTGAATGCCCTCCATCCTTGACTTTTAGGAATTGATAGACAAATCAATTCATGGTGAGTGAGAAACTCTCCTTTGGGTGATCTAGGTCCCTTTCCTATGACACTTTCCATAGCACATATGCTGGTTAGGTCTCTGATTATTCTTCTCTAGACCACATCTTCTGTTTGAACTGCTCATCAGTTTTCAAATGCACAAACCTATCAACTGAATGTAGGCACATTGTGAGTTAGCTGCCTGTTGATCCACATGGAACATATGGATCAACCATACACTATGGTTGGTTAATCCAGATGTGACCATCTTCACCCATAGTGTGAGCCAGAACTCACAAATGCAAATTCTAGTTTACTAAAGACATGAAACTTCAGTATTCTGGAATGTCACATATGAGACTATTTACATAGGGATCTTACAGTAGATAGATAGCCTTCCTGTAGTAACACATAGTCTTTATGTAAATGCTTATGTTTATTTTCTGTTAGTGGGTGTGGTCCTCCCTTACATGTCATCTTTGACCAGGACTCAGGTTAAGAAAGTAGTTGAGATTTACAGTGTCAATGACTTAATTTCAAAGGATAAAAACGAAGAGAAGTTCAAGAAAACCAGATACTTCTTTTTTTTCCCCAGCACCTAAAATTTTATTTTCTTATTGTGTCTGTGCCTTTATCTGTTTTCATTAACAATAAATTGATATCATTCATATCTCTTGATTATATGAACTAGTTCAAGAATCACTGGAGTCTGACATTGTTTAAGTTTCATCTCCAACGTAAATTCTTCTTACTCAAAAGTTTGGTCTGATACCCAGCACCTTCAAAAGTACATTGGAACTTGGGAGAAATACAACATTTAAGGCCTCAACAGAAACCTGTCAAACACACATCTTTACACAAATGTGTAAAAACACATTTTAATATGACCTTGAAATAAATTTGAAGTGCATTAAAGTTTGAGAAATAACAATATACAACACATTTTCTCAAAATCACTCAATTAAAGCTCTTGAAGTGACAAAAAGCGGGTCAGAAAAATATCCGCCCACAGGAAGTTATATCCATCACATGAAAATGGGTAAAGATAAACAATACTCCCAGGAAAGGAGAAAGAAGTAGGCCTTACTCTGCAACTTATAATACCAAAGCTTCTGCTCATGCCATAAAGGTAATTATTTCCATTGTTAAATATATGTACTGATCTAGTTTTTCCGAGTGATTCCATTTCAGTGAGAAAACATCTACCCTCTATTGCATATAACTTCTGTTAAGTCAGGTAAACCTACAAGGTTGAGGTAAACATACCACCAGTGCTCTACTTGCCACCCCAAGGAGCAGTGTTTTCCTAGTTAGACATTCTCTTCAATATCTCTCTTGGGGTTGTCTACACCAGGATATCTTAAACTTTATCCGCTCATTGTCTGTTTTACCCAAGAGACCTTGTCATGACCCCAGGTACACAAAACAGGTATATAAATCAAATTTATGCCAATAATAAATCATATATAAGTTTAAGTTAATAGTTTAATACAGGTATAATTTACCATTTATTAAAGACAAAAATTATATGCAAATGTGATCTGTATGCTTATTTGCTTTTATAAGAAGATTTAAGTCTGGAAAGTCTACTTGAGTCTACAGAGTGTACAGAAAACATCATCAATGTTTTACTTTCGAGCCCAATGTTTTATTTCTGGTTATATTTTTTGCCAAAATTCCATGAACCTTTGAAGGTGCTGGGCATGAGACCAAACTGTGAGTAAAAAGGATTTATTAGAAGTAAGCATTATGAAGTGTCTGACTCCAGACTTTCTCAAACTAGTCCATAAAATCAAAAAGGAAGAGAGAGTGTTACCAATTTACTTTTAATGAAGCCCAGTAAAGACACAATAAGAAAATAAGTGTAGCAGGTAGAAAAAAAATATTGACCACCATTCCAGTATTTTTATTTTATAATCATCACTTCTCAGAATGCCAAATAAACACACACTAAAAACATGGCAAACAATGTGTTTCAAGACATTTCAGCTATTGCAGGGCAGGCTGTACTAACTCCAATCCAAAAGTCATTCAACATTTTAAAAAAATAAAACTCAAAATAGCAACTCAAATGGCAATTTCTAAAGTGATACATTTAACATAATACTGTCCCAAAGCATGGCATTTGATGCTTACCCATTGATGGACAGAAGGAAAATATTAATAGTTTTTTCCATAATTAAAACATTATAATACTATAAAACAGAAAGCATTGTATGCACACACAATAATCGTCTGAAATCTGATTGAGGGATTTCAGACAGTGATTTTTGGCTTGACATATTGCAACATGTACTGTGTGTTCAGAACCAAGGGGCACTGACGTCAGGATGCATCACAGGCAAAACTGACATTAGGATGTAACACAGACAACACTGATGTCAGGACACATCACAGGCAACGCTGATGTCAGGATGCATCAAAGGCAACTTTGAAGAATGAAACACAAGCAAATGCCATTGTATTTCTCTCTGCTTCATTACTCATATGGTTTTAAATACACTTTTAGTATTTAATACATTTTAGTATTTTAGCACACCTGGCATCATTTTATTATTGCCATGTTTTTATTGCTACCCCAATATGCAATAACTCCATCTGGGGTCACAACTCACAGTTTAAGAAGTTGGGGTCCAGTCTACTCTCTTTTTATCCCTGCCCAAGTGAAGGTACTCAGGTTAGTGAAAATAGAATTCTATGATTTTTGCCACCCTAGTAACAGGGAATAATGGGGTTCCTTAATCACTCTTGATGAGGACATGCCACACTATGTCTGTACTCTAGATCTGTCCATGCTTTACAGCAGCCGTGTCTCACTGCAGGCTTCTAGCATGTTTGAATCACCATTCCAGGGCTTCATTTTCTTCTTGTTTAGGGGTTTTCTTTGTTTTATTTAGTTTTTACCGTCCTCCAATCCAATGCATGCACCTCACCTCTGGCTGGCCTACAAAGTTGTCTATGATTAAGCCTTTTATTCCCCTCTAATTGTTACTTGGATTTCTTTTTTTTTTTTTTTCTGTTAAAATTTTTTCTTTTTTTTCAAAGTCTTTTTTTAAAAAGATTTATTTATCTTCCATTTATATGAGTACACTGCAGCTGTCTTCAGACACACACTAGAAGCGGGCATCAGATCCCATTACAGATGATTGTGAGCCAACATATGGTTGCTGGGAGTTGAACTCAGGACCTCTGGAAGAGCAGTCAATGCTCTTAAGCACTGAGCCATCTCTCCAGCCCCAAATTTTTTCTTGATAATTTCATATTTATTATTTTATATTCATTATTATATAAATTCCATTTTATCCTTTTGATTACATTTTTTCCCTTCACCAGTCTTTTATCATTCAAACCCCTCTTTTCCTCCCATCAGGATGCATCACAGACAACTTTGGAGAATGAAACACAAGCAAATGCCATTATATTTCTCTCTGCTTTCCACACTCACAACTTTTCGCTTTGTCTTACTACCCACTGTGTTTACTTAAGGCCAACCATGTGACCGTAGCTTTGGAACTATCCATTATATCCTGTACTGGATACTAGTGGGTACAAGAACTAAAGGTAATGATTCCTCTGCTCCCAGAATCCATCAGTAGCTACCATTTCAGCAGGGAAGTGTAAAACTCCTCAGTCATTTCCTTCATCCGTGACTGGCTACCAGTGGGGCCAATCTTGTCCGTGCCCACCTCAGATAACCATAGACATTACGTATTTGTGATTGCAATGGCTGTGGCATGCCCGGAAACGGACATTTTGCTCACTTTCTCCCTGTCCTTTGACTTGTATTCTCCCTGTCTCCTTATCTGAAATGTGCCCTGACCATTAGAGGGATTTTGTATAAATGTCTTATTTGGGGATGAACACACACCATCACTTGCTCTCAGTACTTTGAGTGGCTATGAGTCTCTTGATTCACCATTGTTCACTGTTAAGAGAAGTTTTTCTGACTAAGTAAGTAACAGCATCTTTCTGTTTATAAGCATAGATGTTTACGAGTCAGTTTGACATCATGTCACCTAAACAACAGCAGTAAGAAAGCCCCTGGGGTCTATGATCTCCCCAGCTCTATGTTGTGTGCCAGGTTTTACTGGGAATACATTCCCTCTAATGGGCTTCAAGTCCAGTGAAAAAGCAGTCTGCTACCCTTATAACCATGACACAACTATAACACAAGTGAGCACATCTTGTTTGACAGGTTAATATTTTAGACTACAGTGTTCACAGCTGAGTCATGTTTCGGTAAAACTCCAACCAAAATAAGCCCAGGGAAAGATAACAAAACTCAATTAATATGAATACAAGCTGCATGCCTAGATTGGGCAGATCTACCACTACAATACTATATTTCCCATCTATAAGATCCCTTATAATTTGTGGTTTCTTCAGGCCACGTGCTTTTGCTCCATTTTCCTGCCAGCTCCTCCTCTTATGTCGACCTCTCTCTCTTTCTCCTCCTTCTCCTCCAAACTTTTCAGCTCCACCTTCCCTACTACTCTAGCCTTTATTTTTACAAGTTAAGATGGGGGGCAGGTTCACAAGAAGTCACCCCTATATGTGATTCACTCTTTATCCATGGCCCTTCCCATGAAAACGGAGTTAGCATCAAAATACAAGACCACAATAGTTCATAAATTCTTACCCCCCACCCCTCACCCCCAACCCCATACCTTGCTTGATCCTGTCTGGCATCATAAAAGTCAATCAAGAGGGAGGGAACATCTAGCTCAGTTCCAGCTTTGTTGGGGCTTCTTAATGGATCGGTCATTGAATTCCCATCCTGAGTCCAAGCAATTTATTATTTGAAGCTGATGTTGAGAATTTATACTAATTCTCACAATTAATACAACTAGGTTAAGCTTCACATTCTTTTAGAAATTGGGGATGTTACAAAAAATTCTTGATTCCATTATGCTATAAATTTAATATCTATTCCAACTTCAATTTATGTATACTTTATACAATGAAATTTATCCTTTGCCAAACACCCATCATTCTAATATCATAATTTAAATAAGGACATACTTATATTCCTTTTAGTACAGTTTTATTTGGATCAATGATAGATAGATGGATGGATAGATAGATAGATGGAATGATATTATTACTATAGTCATATTGATCGGCTATAGAATTACCCAGGAGACAAGTCTCTGGGAATTCTATTATAGATGACCTAGATTAGGATAGCTGGAAGATGCATTCTACCTGTGGGCAATAACAGTCCATAGGTAGGAGTCCTGGACTGAATAAAAGGAAGAAAGGGAGCTGAGTATGAGCACTCAACACTTCCTACTTCCTGCCTGGACACAGTGTGTGACTGGCCATCTCCTGTTTCTGCGACCTTATCATCCTGGCCATGGGAACTATACCACCTGGAACTGTAGGTCAAGGTAAACCTTTCCTTTCTTGAGAATCTTCTTGTTGAAACAACAAGACAAGTTACTATACAGTATATGTGTGAGTTGTGTTAAGAAACATATGGCTTATATGATGACGGTAACTCTGTTGGAAAGGTTAACAGGCTGGAGACCCAGAGAAGAGCTTATGTTTCACCCATGTCTGAAGGGTGACTCTTCAAATAATTCCTTCTTGCTCAGAAAAGGACACTCTTTCTTCCACTACAATATTCAAATT
Source organism: Grammomys surdaster (assembly GCF_004785775.1). Taxonomy (NCBI): domain Eukaryota; kingdom Metazoa; phylum Chordata; class Mammalia; order Rodentia; family Muridae; genus Grammomys; species Grammomys surdaster. Next base: position 3,457,843 of record NW_021604619.1, read on the forward strand.
ATTAGCAAAGGGACATTAAGGAGGTCAGTCTGCCCCACCTATATATACTAATTGGAATGGTAATCTCATAGTGAAAATAACTCCTTCATAGAAACATCTAGAATTATATTGGACTAAATAAACTAGCAAGTTGACATAAAATAACCGCTTCATTTACTTCTCTGACCCTCATTTGGAAGGAGCTATGGACCTCAGAGTCTTAGTTGCTATGCAGAGTTCTGAATCTTCAGGATCATTTTTTTTTAACCTCACTTGAAGTCCATTGTTGCTTATTCAGATACAATGTACAACATTGTTACCTGAATGAACCAAAAATCTGATACATAGCTCTGAAAGGAGATGAGATGGATGAATTAAGACGTGTGTTTTATGAGTCTTGACAAAGAATTTGACGTTTTGACAAGTTGAACTCTCATATCCCTTCCAGAGAAGAGGGGGATGTCTTTTCGATGGGTTTTTAAAACAAGTGGTCAGGTCATTAAGAAGTTATCAATGACAGCATTGTCTTTGAGACCTGAGATCCGTGGCATAATGTGAGGTCCTTTGTCAATCTTGTTTTTGAGAGGTTGAAGTGTCCATGGTGTGAAAAGTTCACCCAAGTAGGTAGGAAGATCTATAAGAATACACTTCAAAAGAAACACTTCAAAAGAATAGCTGCAAACATCAGAAAGCAGGGATGGGAGAATTCCATGGACTGTCAGGGAATTCTTCCTTCCAGATTTGTCACTGGGGATATCCTGACTCTAAGATGCAGGTTTTGTAGAAACCATTATGCAACATTATCTTACACTTTTGAAACTAGACCCATACACAAACAAAATGCAAAGGTCCAGATCCAGAATAAAGACGCCCCCTTTCGGATTCGCAAAGGCTGATCCTTGCTGGCACGCCACAGGAAGGAGGACACGCTTTGCCTGGTTACAACGTTCTAAAGAAATCTTTGTGAGATTATATAGGAGAAAGAAGCTTGAGCTGGCTCTGTAGTAACACTGGAGTCAGTGAGAAAGGCCAAATCAGTTGTCTTTGGTAGGACGTGTTTTGCTCTGTGTTGTGAACCACAGGGAAACCTGACACTGTTGATTAAATAAATAATCTTTCTATATGTAGTCCCCAATGTAATAATATCTAAACACCTCCCCCCATAAGTTTCCAATGGCTTTATCTGGCTTAGTCTGTGTTCCATTGCTGTGAAGAGACAGTGTGACTACAGCAATTCTTACAAAGGAAAGAATGTAGTTGGGGCTGGCTTAGAGTTTCAGAGGTTTAGTCTATTATCATCATGGTAGAAAGCATGGCAGCATGCAGGCAGACATAGTGTTGGAGACGTAGCTGAGAGTTTTCTTCCCAGATCTGAAGACAGCAAGAAGAAAGAGGCACTGAAACTGGTTTGGGCTTTGAAAACTCCAACGCCGACCTCCACTAACATACTTTCTCTAACAAGGCCACGCCCCCTTAATCCCATTCAAGTAGTGCCACTCCCTGATGGCCAAGCATTCAAACCTATGAGCTTATTGGGATTTTCTCATTCCAACCATCAAACTGTCTTAAAATAGATTTTACTTTTCAAAGTAGTTTTCGAGTTAGTTCTTAGAGTGGTTTTAGGTGGCAAAAATGAACAGGAAATACAGAAGGCTCCTTTGATTCTGCGCTGATGCAGTTTCCCTGCTGTCAGCCATTTCTGAAATGTAAAATTGTCACTCTCTAAGGATATTATAAAAATAGTGCTTGCAAGGCAGTGGGGGCCTCAGAAACTGTCATCACCCACATCTTTTCCCTGCTAGGTAAATTTTCTGTTGATTCTAAAACTGCTCAGATATGTCTTCTTAGACCTTTGAGAGGCATTGGAGTTCCTGGGAGAAGGAAACACCCTGATCTCACTGAGATTGACTTCTCTGATATCCGTGCTAAGGTGTGAAGGTATTAATTATGTAGCGGTGGGGTCACTTTGTTTTTCCCCAAATAATGGCTCAAGATGTCCTAATTATCCTCCTGCAAGAGTCAGCAGCCATCATGACACCACCCTGCCTCCCACAGCAATGCGAATTTCTCTTCTATCATGCCTTAATTTTGACTTAGTGATTGTCCGTTTTCTTCTTACCATCGCTTTATTTGCATTGCCCTTGTCTTCCATGATTCATCAGTACCATGTTTTCGGGCCTTCCTTCCTCTAATTAAGAGGGTCTGGGTTTGTTTATTTATTTGTTTGTTCTAGGATGCCCGTGACTGTTGACAACATGATCATTGCAGGCGTGGCACTCATCCATAGGGCCATGGTCAATATTCTCATCACTTGGCAGGTGCCACCTGTTGTAGGAAGTATTAAAAAATGAACCCACAGACTTCCAGCGCTACTGCCAGCCACTCTCTGTCCCGGCGCAGTGCTGCTGGGCTATTCTTTGCCTACCAACTCTCTGGCAGGGGCCGGAGCTCCCATATTCTCTTTCCTGCCATGCCAACCCCACGCATCGACTGTCCACCCTGCAGTCAGCTGCCACATCACTCATTCACCAGACAGAAACAAAAGTCTAGAAGTTTATAATTAACAAGTCAGATTTATGTATCAATAAATTCTCAATTCACAAGATATCCACACAATAATTCTTGATCCAAATGATGATACAAGCTGCCCAACTAGATTAGACAAGTTATCCCAATTATTCTATCCCTGTATTAAAAACAAATTTCCCTGTGGCTATTTAAAGCCACACTGGTTCTGAATCATCCTGCTCTTCCGCCTCACTCTTGACTCCTCCTCCCCTCTCCTCTCTCTTTCTGTAACTCTTCATTCTGCCTCTCTTTTACTGTCCAATCACAGGCCTCCAGGTGCACTAATATTTAAATAGATTGGACAGAGAAATTCCTGCCACATCATTTGTTTGTGGATTCTGCAAGTATTGATGGTGTGTTTACTGTTAATAATCACTGTCATGGTTCACACATATTTGGCATGATACTGCTTACCGGGTGTTTATTCTGGGCAGGCACTGTATAAAGTACCCAGGATATGCTGTTTCATTTAACTTCTTCGATCAACTCTGATTTCCAGGTATCATGTCTATTTTTATGAAGCAGCTGATAACAGAAATTTAGCAAAATCCAATTGTCTGAGCAACATTGCATAACAATGTCCAATAGGAACAAATGCAAAATCTCACTTTATATCCTACTTTTTATGATGACTAGACAGTATCTTTGGTCACTTGTCATATATTAAATGGGACTACAGTGGCATATGTTATGAAGGAGCATCAGGCTTTTTTAGTTCACATTAACTTGTTTCGATGAACTCCTAGTGACCACCCCCAGGACAGATTTCAGAGCTCTATTTTGGCTTCTTTATAATAGTGGGTTCTGTGTCAAATAATTCTTCTGTTGAACAGCCAGAAACCCACTTTCCTTCTGTGGGAGGGCCCATTCTGCATTCAGACAGAAGTTTCAGAGAGCTCATGTTGCTTTAAAATGGTTAAAATAGAGTAGACTTTAACGTACAGTCCTCTCCTCTACTCCTGGTTTAGGATCCACAGCTGCCTGTGGGGTTTCACTTGTCTTTATTGTATACTGCTTAGTGCGGAGACTCTCAGGTTGGGTTCAACTATCTTCTCACTTGTTTATTACCGTTGAAACTTGGGCAGTCTCTTCAAGGTCTGTCAGTCTTAGTTTGTTATTGTAGAAAATGAGAACCACAGTGGAACTTACCTCATGATAAGCAAATGCTTAAATTCCATTAAGTTCAACATATAGGTAAGCGTTTATGTCCCAGAGCTCAGCCAAGCTAGCTAGCAATATGAACAGATCTGCCTGACCCCGCTTTACACATCTATGTAAATGATTTAGTAAGTATTCATATAACCCAAGGGAGGAGGAAAAGATGATTTGAGAAAGATAAATTACATAAGACATGTCTAAAATTGAGTACTGCTATTGTTATTCTTACCACAAAGCCTTCCCTGCTATATCCGCCTATCAGAACTGGCTTCTGTAGACACGTAGAATATATATTTTATTTACGCTAATAGAAATTTCAGCTGTTACTTGCTTCCTTTCTATAAGTCTCTCAATGAGGGTTCAAGTCAACACTGCCATCTTCAAAACCTTCTCCACTTGCATCTCCATTTAAACATGATGTCATATGTATGATTGTAGGGCTTATATGCTGTATAAATATGACTGCTTAGAGAGATCGATTCTCATTCATTCATTCAACACCCACATTGAGAGCTAGCTATAGATCACTACTGCCTTAAGGTATGGCGCCATCAGCGCAAACAAGGCATGTGGGCACTTGACTCCGTCAGTTTGGGGTTGAGAAATGTGCTGGTGAGATAGGACAAGGACATGATAGAAATGGAAACATGTTGGCAATGAGTTGGTAAGTTCGATCATTGGAAGGTCAAGATGTTAATTATTTTAGAAGGAGGCCTCGGGTGTTCTTCCTTCTGTCATGTTCCCTTGAGAAACCTAGGTTTCTGCTTTTCTGTCTCATTACTGCAATCTGACCTTGTCCTGCTCATCTCCTTTGTCCACCCATCATGCCTGTGGCATTCATTGGAACTGTATCTTAGATGTTTGCTTAAATTTTGCCTCTCGTTTAATATTTATCTCATGTTCTCATGGGAAAAATGTGAAAGGCAAGTTTAGTCATTCTTAAGTCAATTATTTGTCAGCGGCAATCTATTAAAGATAAGAAAGGTTGTGCTAAGGAAATCTATGGTTTATATTTATATGATAATTGTGTGTAGGTTATAAAGGCTAATTATCCCCCAAAGTGCCAAAAAATATACACCACTACCTATAGATGATTTATATTCTCTGAGCACTGTTTGGTAGGAATAAGTGTGAAGAGGAGCGATTGCTAAGTAATGAGAACTCCATCCAAAAGCAGATATGTAAGCTGCTGGAGAGTAAGGGATTAAAGAAGGCTTTACTGCTGGTTGCAGTCATAAGAAGGCAGGATCAGTGAAAATCCTGCAGAGAGATGCTCTGTTCTTCTCTCACAGCATTTTGGGGTAGACACACTCCAAGACTATGGTTTTAACATATTCTGATGTATTTTATTATCCTCTGATTTTTATCCTATTCCTTATGGCATCTATCAGCTCCCGTGTCTCTAGTTAGTTTTCATGTATTTCTTTCTATCTTTGGATGCTGGGATCATATATTCAAAGACACATTTTACATGTTGTGTGAAAGTTCATTGCACTGAGCACTATTTGTACTGGAAACTCTGGGATGGTTTACAACAGAAGCAAAGGGACTGGATCAACTTCAACTTTTAGTTCAGTTCTAGTCATCCCTGAACTTCCTTCTGACTTGTCAAACAAGGCCTTTCTGCCAAGGACTGGCCTCAGCTTGGAGAGGAGTTTGGGTTCCGGAGAGAAGGGGTGTCTGGGAGTGACTAAACAAGGGACTCAAACAAGGGAATCAAATCTTGGGTCCCAGCTGACAGTCTATGTTTTGCTCCAGTCGGCTTTCCAGGCTGCTCTTTCTCTGTGTTCTGCTCTCTCCAGACAGCTTTTTCTTGCTATTTCTAAAACCTCTCTGGCTTGCTCATCTCTTGCAAACCAAAAGCCCAATCTTTTATTTTCACATATCAATTCAGTCTTTACCACAGGTTTCCTTTTGATTCTTCCATGAAATAGCATCCCATGACCCATGCCCCTTGATTCTTAGGAAGAGACAGCAAGCGCAAGCACAGATAATAAGATAGCTGGGTAGAACTCTGCCCTAAAACTACCATTCTGACCATGCCTGGGCCTAAACTATCTCTGTCCCAGGGTGACTTTGAACTCAGGAATCTACCTGCTTTTGTTATGCAAACAAACACATAAAAAATAACTTAGCTGCGGGAGTCTTCCCTTGCTGTCACCACTCCCTAAATCTCTTTATTTGCTTCCTTAGTATCTTTCTGACAAGCTGGCACGTAGTGCAGTTGCCTCTGTTCCTTTACATCTGTGAAGCTTCTAATACAATTTATATTGCATCCTTATATTTTGCGTAGTTGAGAAATTATGTTTTTCAACTCATGTTTTCAGCATTCTTTCCCACAGCCTTAAGGGCTGTCCTAAAGGCCACAGTGTTCTACCATTTTACAGAGACGTAGACATGGCCTCATCTCCCAGACTTGTGCTGTCTCTGATTATCATAGAGCCATTAATCTTGGCAGAGAGGGCATTCTCCAGAGGAGGAATGTGAAAATATGTACACTACTATATAATCAAGCCTTTCACCTGCAACAAACATTGACACTCATGGAGGCCCACACCCTGCTGCCTCTGTTTCAGGGGCAGGAAGCCATATCATACTGTCCCTTACATAGCCAAACCAGACTTGGCATCTTTCTTTTTTTCTGACCCTTCCCTACTCCTTATAAGCTTAGATAACACCTATAAATAAACAAAACCCCCAAAGTTTAACAAAGTTGGTTTGTACCATAATCACACACAAAATCTTTGCTTGTTTGCTTTTGATGTCTTTTTGAGATGAGAAACCACTGTCCAGTCTGGGTTAGCCTAGAACCCAGCCTGGAAGTCATTCAGTAACCCAGAGTGGCCTTGAACTCTTAGTAATCCTGCCTCAGACTCTTGAGTGATTCACTTAATACTTCTTAGTTGAAAATTATCTTTACACAGCTAAATGTATCTGCATCATATACTTTAAAATTGTGTATTATATAGTTTCAGAAGTTTTTTTTTAACCAATAGAGCTTACAGAAATCACAGAGAAAATCATAAAACCAAGCATAGTACTTTTAAAACAAAGACAAGTTGAGTAATATGTGTTAGCTATCTAACAGAGAATTCTAGCATGTTGCTAGCAACAGATATTTTGAGAGTATTCACTAGTCCACTTAAGATATTGAAAATTACTAGAATAAACTTAGGTTCTGGGGATGAGAAGTCCTGATAAATACTGAAATTCTTATCTGTTCTATACATGAATTTGCCAAGGGAGGGCTGGGGATATTCTGTTTATAAAATCCTATGTGTTGTCATTTGTTTGTTTTCTTGAGACAGGGTATATCTGTGTAGCCCCGACGGTCCTGCAACTTGATCTGTTGACCAGGCTGTCTTGAACTTACAGAGATCTGCATGAGTGCTGGGATTAAAATCATGTACCACCACTGCCTGGCCCTAGTTCGTTTTAAGTGTAGGACCATGAAAGATCACATTTAGCTAGTAAAAGGTTTTATTTGAGGCCACAGCTAACTCATCTGGCTGATAATGATAACATCCTGAAGCCAATAGAAAAACGAAGTGTTGGGATCAGGGCAATAAATGGTCTAGGTCTTCACAGACCTCTATTATTATGATAAATTGAACAGGCTTCATTGAAAATAGCAGAAAGAGTAAGGTGGATGCTATTATGGAGAAGATCTTGTGGAGTGTGAGATGTATTCTTTTCATCTTGTGAAAAGTTCTTTTCATTCCGAGGGCCCTGGAAGGTTTTCAAAGCATTTGTGCCATATTCATCATCAGAGAAGGCTGATCCTATTCAATATTTGACAGTCTTCTAAAGATCCTCTTCTGTGACAATTTGTTTCCACTCAGGAACAATTATATATTAGTGTCTGGGATGTTAACTGTCAGTTTCTATGAGTTATAGCATCAGGTTCTTTATTTTTTTCCTTGCAAATTGCCAGGTGATATCCTTGGAGCTTATGTGCTTTATAAAACAGTACAGTGCAGTGTAACTTAGAAAGTGAATAAAATGCTTCCACAAACATTAATACTTAATTGCCAAAGCAGAGCTTTGCCACTTAAATTGCCAAGAAAGTATCCACAGTATTCTTTTTCTCAAATTTCATATATATTAGTTGTCTGCTGTTGCTTTGAAAACACTCAAAAAAAATCAGTGGCTGAGATGCAAAAATAAGGTGGGTTTTTGTTTTTTTTTTTTTTGTTTTTTTTTTGTTTTTTTTTTTTTTTTATCTTTCATGGTTTCTATAAGTCAAAGGTTTGGAAAGGGCTCAGCCAGGCTGGTCTCTCTTGAGGTCTGTTTGTCCAGCTGCAGTCATATGGCATTGGGCTGTAGTCATTGCGAGGCTCACTTGGGACTATAAGATCTATTGTAAGGTGTATGTATTAGTCAGGGTTGTCTAGAGTAATAGAAGTTATACAATGGATCGATCTCTCTCTCTCTCTCTCTCTCTCTCTCTCTGTCTCTGTCTCTCTCTGTCTTTGTCTGTCTGTGTCTCTGTCTCTCTCTATATATATATATCCATATATCCATATATCCATATATATATATATATATATATATGTATATATATATATATATATATGGATTTATTAGAGTGAGTTACAAGCTGTAGTCCAGCTAATCCAACAGTGGTTGGCTGTTATTGGAAAGGCCAAGGATCCAATAGCTGCTTAGTCCATAAGGCTGGGAGTCTTTAGTATATGCTGGAATCCCAAAGAAGTAGACTCTAATGCCAGTGAAGGAATGGACTTTCTACCAAGGTGAAGGCAAGTAGACCAAGGGCAAACGCTTCCTTCTTCTATGCCCATATATAGCCTTCATGAAGAAGGCATGACTCAGATTAAATCTAAATTAAAATTCTGGATTAAAAGTGTATCTTCCCAACTCAAGACTTCAAGTAGAAGTGGATTTTTGTATTTCCAACTTCCTCCCAGGTGTGCCCCTCCATTTTTGGGTTTTAGTTCCAGATATAGTCAAGTTGACACCTAAGCCATCACAGTGTATCATTTGTATAACTGATAATTTGGAGCTGGCTGTTTCTCAGAGACCTCAGCTTCCTATACCTGGGTTTCTCCATTGAGTAGCATTGATGTCTTCAAGGCACAGTGACTGATTTTTCCTAGACTTAAGAAACCTAAGAATTCTTGAGTGTCCAGGCAGAAGTTTCAAGTGTACTGCATAGCCTAGCACTGAATTTCACACTGTCACCCTAATTACATTTCAACAGTGCTTGTCCTGTTTAAGCACAACAGAGTTCTGAAAAGGGGTTAGCTAGAAAAAGACATGGATCATTTTGGTCTTTTCTGGGGGCTATGTTGTGATTAATGGCTAAATTTTTCCAAATGTTTAGCTGATGGCATTTGGGAAGATTATTAGGTCATAGAGACCCTGATCTAATCAATAGACCAATTCAAAAGTTGATGGCATTACTGGGAAGTGGTAGAAACTAGGGGGTAGGGGCTAAGTGGGATTAAGGTAATTGGGGCTGTCTTTTGCAGCTGTGTGTATGTGTTGTGTTGTTTGTGTATGCTGTGTTTGTGTTGTATGTATTGGGTGTGTTTATTTTTTCATAACTGAAGAAAATCATGAAGCTTGCTACATTAAAGAGAAGATAGCCCCAAATACAACAAACAAATGTTTAGTCATAAGGCTTGTCTAATAAGTATTGTTCCAAGCTGTCTTTCCACATTTTAACAATAGTTGCTTGTTGGTTGTCCTAGGTTGTTTCCTATGTCTGTATTCATCTGCTTCTTGAGTACCATGAGGTAGGCAGCTGTTTGCTAGCATGTACTCACTTCGCTTTGTGATGCTCCATATCACCATATTCTAAAAGCAATGGTGCCACAAACAGAAATATCTGAAACTACTGTGTGATACTCTTTTGGTGGGCAGATGGTAATGAATATCTACTCATTTCAGATAAGGAATTGATGATAGCCCAAAATAACAATATTACCAAAGTGAGCCAGTGTGTTTATTGGGGTTGCTTACAGAAGCATAGGTAACTCAAAGGTAGGCATGTCACTGAAAACCTACTCCAGTATGCTGACAGGTCACTAAAACTGGAACCCAGAAGTTCTCTGTAAGGCTTGCATATGCTTCAATGTGTTTAAAAGTCTCTTATACTTAGCAGTTCTTTCTTCTTATATAACCTTGGGGAAAGAGGAATCTTATGAATCTTGTAAATTTCAGGGACCTACTGAGACTTATCAGTTGCTCACTTCCTGAGAATTTATTGTTTACATGTATTTATGTAGGCAGGTGTCAAATATGTGTGGGTGTCTCTGAAGGTCAGAAAACATGTTCAATTCCCTGGAACTGAAGTTACAGACTGTTATGAGTTGCCTGTAGTCTAACTCTACTTTTGGCTTCTTTATTGGGTTGTTATGTCTATGCCCCTTCTCTACCCTAATCCCTTCCAACTCCCTAAAGAGAAGGCAAGAAAAAAGGTTATTTGGAAAACGAGTGGAGATATATTTAGACTACTTCCTGCTGATTAGGGGTATCAAGATCCTTGGGGCAAGTCTAATCTTCATTATCTGGATATCTCCAACCAGCAAGTAGCAACAGCATCCATCAAATGGCAAAACAGCAAACCAGAAATCCAGCAATATAACTATCCATCAAATAGCAAAACAGCAAGCAGAATAGCAGGAACTAGCAGCAGCATGGACCAGAAGCAATTGGAGCAGCAGACATGAGCACCTTCTGGGGTTTCATACACTCTCTCAAGAATTCCTAGAATTCCAAACATAAACTATATTCTGCTGGCAGAATCACGTTACTGTCAGAACACAAGACAAATCATAGTTAGCTGCTGTGGACAATCTGAAGCAGACCCATATCCCACACCTGAGATTAAAACAAAAACATATTCATATACCTGGATTTTTAAAGAACCCCAAACTCTTACGACAGGTCCTGGAATCAGAATTCCAGTTCCCTGGAAGAATAACAAATACTCTCCAGGCCCTACTTCTTGAAGCTTAATTAACTTTCCTTTAGAACTTCTTGGGTCTTAGTGAGTTTCCTTCCAGAATAGAGTGTTCCTATTCAGAGGAAATTGATAGAGAAAGAGCTATGATCCAAGCCATGTATTTCCTCCTTTAATAATGTCCTTTCGAATCACACAACACAGAAATTGAGAAGTTAAAACACACAGAAAACTGGTACTAGAATGTAGGATTGTGGTTGAACTACTGTGTAGTCCAGAAGTCAGTGGAGTTGGTTTCTAGGAGCAACCTGTAAAAGTGTAGAGATTTAGGGGAAGGAAACTCTAGCATGTTACAAGCAGAGACTGATGGGTAGTTCTCACAAGAACTTAGAAGACACATCCTAACAGAAATGTGTGCTATATAGGAATGTCTCCTAATAGGAGAATATACTCACAAGGTTTCTTCTGGGAATTGGAATAAAATCCATGTGTATTATAGTCTAAAAATCTCAGAAATATGGGTGCCTGTTAAGGAACGATTCATCCAATAAATGGAGACAGCCAAGAGGAGATGATGTGTAGGCTACAAGGGACAATGTCATAGTTGTGGAGCTGGCCAAGCCCTTTGAACTTCATTTGATGCTACCACATGGTACAGATACTAGCAGTAGAGATAATTATTTATTATTTGCCCTTTTATGTTTTGATTTGCTTTGATTTCCTCCATCCTTACTGTGTTTCCTTTCTTCCTTTTTGGAATAAGAGTATCTACTTTGTTATCAAGAGGAAGTGATAGGAATAAATATTTTGCACACACACACATATATATAAATCAAATCACTACTGTGTTACATTAGCTTAATAGGCATGTTTGCCGAGAAACTGTAAGGCTGTTTCCAAGTAAAATATGTTAAAGTTGTACTTAAATGAGCTGATTTCTGCTCACTTGTTAAAGCCCCTAACATTTATCTTGAAAAGGGAAACATTTGCCAGAAAATGCCTGAAGAAGTGATTACTACAACTGTCTGGACAAAGGTCATACTATATGACCTCTTTTGCTAAGAAAGAAATTCTTTTTATTGCTACTTGCAAATAACTGTGTACTTCTATTGCCACCTGAAAAGCATATGCCTGCAAAATGTTCATTCCTGTGATCTCTGTTTCTGTAAAAGTGTCTGACTGTGGTAGAAATGCTTTTGGTGGGCATAGGACTCAAAACCCACCTGCAGACCTACATAAGCTATAAGGAATTGGAGGTAGGGAGATAGCTGCTGGAATTTCCAAAGCATTCCCGTGAGCTTCTGCCTGCACATGAATAAAGAGTTTCTCTTGTCTCTTCAAGCGCATGCTCAAGTCTTGTTGGGTAGAATTTCCCACAGCAGTAGAAGTATGTAACATGCCCTTTGGTTTGCACAGAGGCTCAGAGCTATTTGTTTATCTTGTGTCTCAGAAGAGACTTGGGGCTTCAACTTTTCGGCAACATTGCAAGTGTTAGATAGATAGATTATGGGATCTCTTGCAGATTGACTGAATGAATCTTGTGTTTTGGAATCAACATGACCCTTTGGGAGTCATGGTGAAGTGTTACAACATGGGTATGCGGTGTCCCTTCCCTCATCCCCACCCTCAACTCACCCAAGGCTTATTATTAAAGGTTTAGTCCAGAGTTATTAATGTTGAGAGGTGCTAAGTACATGGTCAAACAAATATGCTATTGCGAGGTAGGGTCTTGAGCAAGTGGATAACCGGGAGCTGCATCAAAGGAGAGGAAAATTGGTGCATTAGGGTCTGTGCATTCATTCACTTCTCTCTGCCCTTGAATGTGGTGCAATGTGACTAGCTGCTCAGGTTCTTGCCACTTGACTTCCCCGTGAGGATGGCCTGTCATTGTGAGCCAAATAAACTCTCTTCTTTAAGCTGCCTTCCTCAGAACTGTTTATCCCAGCAACAGAAAACACTAGATGGTTAAAAAAAAAAAAATGACATTGCCATCTTACTCTATAAAAACAGTAACAAAATTATACCACTCTTTCTGGCCAAATGAATATTTGAAAGAATTTTGAGCTAGATATTGTGAATAATGCTGGTATAGAGTATTGGGATAGGGAAAATTATGAAAATATTGGGTTGAGTGCAAACCTATTTCCAAGGAAAGCACCACAACTCTGGAAACAATCTTGCAGCAGAATGGCTATGTGGCCAGTCCCAGCAGTGATGGGCTCGATCCCCAGAGAACTACAGTGGGGGTTCAGAAGAAAGGGAGCAGAAAGGAGGTTCACAGCAAAGGTATTCTCGGGTCCTAGAATTATTGAACTATACAAACTGTCATGGAAAAATGACATAGATAAAAAAACAAAAAGCAACTCCCCTCAAATCTGTGAACCTATTTTCATTATACACACTTTCAGACCTTGCAATCTAAAGCAGAATGAATATCATCTTATGAATGGAGATATAAAGCTCTCAGAATTGGTCTGTGGCTGCATGTATGGTGTTTAAGATATCTGGTCATGGCAAATATCTTTTTCACATACCCTGTTGTAAGCACGAAACCTGTTTTCACTAGGGAGAGATTTTGAAATTCTGTCAGATTTTCAAAGGAAAACTTTATAACTTATTTCTGAGTTGACAGCTACATGAATGATTATGTTTCTAAAGACCATCTTATACATAGCATTTTACCTTTGAAGTTCCCAGAAGATACACCCATTATGCTCTTTAAATTAAATTATTATATATAATTATTAAATAGCTTTGTATATGGAATAATCTATTTTATTTGTTATATGATGGCAATTGGGAAACTTTGTGTTCCTTGTATACATTTTTGGGGGTTGATGTTATACTTGGAGTCTAAATTAACCACCTCTCCCTTAACAGGTATCCATTAAAAACAGTAAAGAAAAATGTGATTTATTGCTTGTATGCTATTTTATTGATTTTTGCAATTCAGTGGTGGCCTTTCTTTTTTCTCATATCCCATGCAGAGTAAATTATGATTATTTTCCAGAGCCATTTTTCCCCACTGAGCCAGAGTTATTACCTCACTTCTTTACATATCATACAGATTGGCCGACTTAGTATCATTCTGTCCCCTTTCTTTTTGACCTAGCCAGCATTATATGTCATCCCTCCTTTACAGATGGACTTCTGCAAGTGTTTAGATATCTCTCAATGGTCGCTTGGGAACTTGGAGGTGGACATGAGCAATGACCAGAATATCTCAAGGAGAAGAAACTCATCCTCCCATCAGTCCTTGTACCTGGCAAGTCTCAAGGTGACTTTGACACACTTACATCATCTGTCTTAAATCTCAATGGGCTGTCTTACTTAGAAGAGACTATAACTTGAGGGAGCATATCAACAGAGCAGTTCAAAAGGGAGTGGGGATTCTAGCTGGACATTAGATGAGGAGTTGGTGAGTATGGCCAGGTCCTGGTTACATTTTTGAGCTGACCCAACTAGTTTCATGGGTTGAAAATTAATGACAAGAGGTGACTCTCCCATTGGGAAAGGAATGGTACCACATTTATCATTATGCGCTCACCCATGTCAGATGCTGTCCATGGTTCAAGGCAGAAAAGGATGGAGAAATGAAAGTTGCCTGGGTGGATGTGGTCAGTGACCTAGTTAAAAATGCTTATTGTTGTAAAGGTGAACATAAAAGACACAGAGGATGGGGTAAGGGGATGCCAGCAAGGGGTAATTTGTGACTAATCTTAGTCAAAAGACTGAGAAGTGATTAGGAAAAAATTTGATTTAGAATGTAGATAATACTTTAAAGGCATTTATTATGTATTATGTATTTATGTATTAGAAATTATGTATTGGTCTTCATGTCTGCTTTCTGACACAGAGGTCCTAATCCCGCCGGAATTTCCTGCATAATCGGAGCCTCTTTTATTTTTGTGAAGTGACATTTGTCGGGATTCTAGATGGCATTTGCTTATCAGAGAGAACAAAACATGATTAGAAGTTCAGAGTTGTCAGCCCTTCTTCAATCTTCCAGCAAAGGGAGAGTATCTAGAGTCTGAGTTAAGAAATCATAGTTCTGACAGAATGAAGTTTTCATAAAAGTCCTTACTGGGTTCAGAGAGCTTCCAGGTGGCTGTACTAGCAGAAGTCGGTAGAGACTGTAGCCTAGGTAGAGCTGTGAAGGCTTGGTGATGCTTCCTCACACCATATCTGGTGGGACTATTTCCCAACTCGATGTCCTGGGTACATTGATGTTTCTTTGGTAACAAACTGGTAATCTAGTGGGACTCTATTGCTCAAATCTTGTGTCTGAAATAAAAGGCCATCATGTAGGGATGATCCCTTAACATGTGAGGTCTAGTGTTATCTCCATATAGATGTCAAGTCAATGGATTTGGGTGGAAGAACCAAATTGGTGTGTGTGTGTGTGTGTGTGTGTGTGTGTGTGTGTGTGTGTGTGTGTATAACACCTACCCTTGTATCTGGTGTCAGAGTAGTGAAAGGAGAAGTGTTGACTATAGCAGCAATATTTGTTTTTTTCAATACAGAAATCTGTGCAATGGAGAAGTAAATATCAGTAAACAGGAAGGAAAAGAAGGGTTTATTAAGTATGCAAGAAATAGCCATTCATTCTAATATACTTAATTGGTGGATAAACTGGTTCGTGATGTAGGATAGAGTTCAGAGAACTGTTTGAATGATGTCCTTAACGTAAAAGAAGGATTAGACTCTAGTGCTCACATAGACGGGAGGGTTTAAATGGGCTCAGGGTAATTGATCTTTAGTAGAAAGCAAAGAATCAGAATGTAAATGTGAAAGTACATGGAGGGGTCTGAAAGATTCATTCTAATCAATTTTGTCTGTAAGAACAACAATTGAAAATTAATTTGAGATAATTATTGGATTAATTAATGAATAACAGGTAAGTTGTCATGTTATAGCTTTTCAAGAGTAATTAAGGTCCAATTAGGGCTCCATTCAGTGATTTGATAGAATGCAGGGGAGGTTGGTAGAGAATCGAGTCTGTATTTTATTTTGAAGAGGACGTTAGTAAATGCTAGGCAAGCTATCAGAACCTCTAATGGTAAAATTGTCAATTCAATATAACCTAGAATCACGGGAGAAGTGAGTCTCAGTGGAATTCCATTGCTATTGTTTGGCCTGTGGCCATATCTGTGGAAGATTATCTTGACTACTTCAGTTAATATGGGAAGACCAAGTTAATTTCAGGTGCCACTATTTCCTGGTTTGGAGCCCTGAACTAAAAGGGATGAAAATGTCTAGCTGAGTATCAAGTAGGTGTGCACTCATTCTCTCTCTGCTCTTGACTAAGAAGGTGACTGGCCAACTAACTACCCCAAAGTGATAGGTTGTGCCCTCGACTTGTAAGCTAAAGGGAGCTTTATCTCCCCTAAGTTACTTTTTGCTATGATATTGTACCACAGAAACAGAAATGAACCTTGGACAGGGGTCAACAAAGCACTGGGGGCTGGAGGGAGGGGCTGATTATGGTTGTGAACAGAACCCAAAAACCAAATCAAAGCCACAGAGAAGCAATGGAACAGAGAAGGACGTCTCCACTTGTCTGCATGGGATTCTGAGAACGTGTTCTAAGTACAATCAGATCCCAGCAGAGACAAGAGCACAGATCCTACTTCTGATACTCTGCTCTGGCAGTAGGAGGGGTGGACTGGTCCTGGATGCCCACTTGCTTGGTGGTAGGGATGTTGGGGTAAACTGCAAAGTATGGAATTCAGCTTTCTTCTATGTACATAGTGCCAAATTCTGGAATGATATCTATTATACAAGCATTTTTTGAATACAAGCAAGTAATTTTAAAAGAGCTGAATATTAGGCTTTTCCCAACATGGTGTCTAACTTTTCAAAATAAGGATGTAATTTAAATAAGAGATGTAAAATCCTCAAATGTCATGATAATGTATTCTTTTCAAACAATTCAAATGTTTATATATATGATAATATGTTCTTCTGTAAGATAGATAATATTATACTGCATAAGAAAACTGTGTGATGGAATAGCCATGAGCACAAAGTAGTGAGAGGTAAATTCAGACCCAAGTTTTGATTTGGAGTCTCTGACTATATTGTGATGTTATAGACACTCCAGGGAGTTTTTAATTTTAGGTTTTTAAATTTATAGCCTTAGATATTTTCTTTAAAAAAGAAAGCTATTAGTTCAGTTAGTTAAAGCCTTTAAAATAAATTCTGAAGACTGGATGGCCTATAAGCCAACAGAAATTCCTTTTCACAGAGGAAGAGCCTAGACATTTAAGATGAGGGTGAGGGCCTCATGGTGTTCTGGCTCAAGCTCCATTCTGGGTTGTGCAAGGCAAAAGTCTTGTGTCCTTACATAAAGGTAAAAGGTCTAAAGTACTCTCTGGGTCTTCATTATAATGGCAGTACTCTCACACATGGATGCTATGCGGCATGACATGAACTAATTACCTCTCTAAGGCTGTCTCCTCTCCTTGGGGATTAGCATATAAAATTTCAGCATATAAAATTGTGGGGTGGGAAGGGTGAAACAACCAACCATTCTGTTGCAAAGGCCATCTTGTGAATTTTTCCAACCTCAAAAGAAATCTTTTTATTTAGCTCCACATTGCAAAATAATACCCACATCCTGTAGTCCCTGATACCCTTCCATCCACTTTACTAATAACTAAGTGATTTGAATCGGCGAGTGTTTCCATTTCGGCTCGGGAATTCTATTACGTCGGCCCACTTTATTTTGTTTAAAACAGCATCTTCGGAAAGTCTTTTATGCAAAGAAGACTATTTTCAACTTGATTGTCAACAAAGAAAATTGTTGATGCTGGTTTAGCGAGGCAATTTGTAATGGAGCAACCGTGCCCTACCATTTCTCCAGTGAATAGTCTATTTTTGACTGCAGACAAGCGTGTGCATAATGCAAGCATAAGAAACAGGAAGAGACTGTGTCTCTTTTGCACCTGCCTTCGTCTTGTAGGCAGGTGTTTAGAGCTGCTTTACATGAGTGTTCGTATAATACGGTGTGCTTTTTCATCCCTGCCAGTGCAAGCAATCAGACTCCAGAAAGAGTTCCATGCTTAAAGAAAACTTGTCAATAAGTCAACAAAGTTGATCTCGTAAAGAGCAAATGGGCATCACTGTTTAAGTGCTTGCTTGGGAGACCATTATGTAAACAAATTTTCTAACAATAACAGTGGTAGTGCAGGCAAAAAGCTTCAATTGTTTACTATACCAGGATTTTAAGATCAATAATCCTTTAATTTATTCAGTTTGGAATCAAGCTACAGCTTACATCCCGGTATTTCACTGTGCTATCTGGAAGAGGCTGTTTATAACGAGCATGCGTGACTGATTGCAAAGTTCATTCTAATGTGTGAGATCTGGCAGAGGTGCCGACAAAACACACTGATTGCCTTTGTTAGGAAACATGGAGCCAGGAATTGGTGGCCTTGTGCTATATCACCCAAGTCTACTGGTTTCCCTTTTTCTTATCTTGTCGCATTTCTGAGACCTGAATAGAGTTGTGCAGGTACTGGTGGGCAGAATGACTCTAATAAAAACCTAGAACAGAGAAAAACCTCAGAGGAATTTTTAGAAACTCTTATTTCAAAGCCAGTTTTCTGTCCACAAACCTACTCAAACTAGAATCAAGTAGTGTATTGGTTTCATTGCTAAAGAGACAGATTTTTTTTTAATCTTTGAAAAAAGAAAAGTCAAGAACTTCTATCTCATGCCTTTAGTTGTATGCAATGTCTATAATAAGTTTGTGTTGTGAATGAAGAAGGCTTTAACATGTTTAACAATAGAATAATGGCTGGGCGGTGGTGGTGCACACCTTTAATCCCAGCACTTGGGAGGCAGAGGAAGGTGGATTTCTGAGTTCGAGGCTAGCTTTGTCTACAGACTGAGTTCCAGGACAGCCAGGGCTACACGAAAAACCAAAAAAAAAAAAAAAAAAAGAATAATGTTAAAAGGCAGGAGTCGAATTTTGTTTCTGCATACATGAAGAACACAGCTCTCACTTCAAGTTTTTTCGAGAGCCAAATATGAGTGACCATATCCTGGGGACACAGATGCAGGTTATGTCAAATTCCAGGTACCAACATGGTAACAGTTCGATCGAATTTGTTTTTTGTTTTTCAAAAAACAAATTTGGTATCATACCATAAATATATAATTCCCCCTTCCCTCCTTATGAAGATTTTTACAACAGAGTAAAATAAGTCAAAATTAAGAAACTTTTCAATTTGATGAAATCATAAGATAGGTGGGTTAAAGCAGAGTATAGCATCACTGCTATAGGCCTGGGATGCTATTGCAGGACACTCAGGCTTTCTGGTGGTAGAAGCCAGTGGTCTGTCAAATTAATACATTTCAAAAAGTTTACCTATTAATCACAAGGATGGCCATTTCTTTATCTGTTCCCTTATGGTATACTGAATTTTGTGTTTTATAATACATTTCCATCTTGGAATCTGACCATAGAGACCTTCAACATTAGTGTGTAGACAGTTTTCTTTTTTCTTTCACAACTATGCCATGGTCATTTGTGTAGTTGTGGCATTATTTCTCCTGTTAAAATGTATTGAGGTTGTTTCTAGTACTTTCTCTGAAATGCCACATATCCTACAATGAAAAAGTGTTGGTTGTCATTTCATGCAGTGAAAGGATATCTGTGAAGTTACTTTCCTAGAAATATCATCCTTTCAAATTCACTACTTCTAGTCAGGCCATAGGGGAGCCAGAATTCGAAAAACCATGTGTGTATACGTGTACTATTTTGAGTGTATGTCACATATATGGAAATGTCCATGGACATCAGAAGAGTTCCCTAGAACTGGACAGGTATGAGCCGTCTTATGTGGATGCTGGGAACAAAACCCGGGTCTTTTATAAAAGTATAAAGAGCAGTTAGCTACTGAGCCAGTCCTCCAGGTCATCAAATTATATGGGAAAATATCTGTGAGCAAACTGTCTCAGCTCAACATGGGAAGCATGAAGATCTGTATATGCACTCTTCTCACCTCAGTAAGAGTGTGGGAAGTTTAACAAAGGGAGAACTCTCACAGGTTGTTCCTCACAGACAGATAGAAAGGCACCATTGCTTAAGACAAGACTTACAAAACTCTTGAACGTGGAAAAGTCAAGCTGCTGCTTACACAGAGATGTCATCATTGATACTGAGAGCTACTCTGCATGCTACCAATGGAAAAATGTCAACACCAACATAGCCTTTAATGTAGCTCAATGATGTCCTGCCTGCAAAATATGCTAGGGCACAAAGCATGTAAGAGTAACCAACCAATGCTTAATTTGACTTAAGGCTTACTCCACGAGATGGAACCCATTCTCAGTATGGCTTCGTTTACCAAGAACCTGAAATTAGCTAGCCCAGGGACACAGGGTAAAACTAAATGTCACTGTTTAAAAATGTGTAGCATTAAAATGGCTCTTAATGACATTCTGCTATACTCACAGAGCAATGCCTTTGTCAGCCTTCGTCAGAGAATGTTCCTCTTGCAACAGATGGGAACAAATACAGAGACCCACAGCCAGACATTATGTAGAGAGTGAGAGATCTTGCAACATTCAATCTAAATGGGATGTCTCCATCTAATCCCTCATCCGGAGCTCAGAGAAACCTACAGAAGAGGAGGTGGAAAACCAGAGGGGTTAGAGGACATCCTGAAAACAAAGACCTCTTCATCAACATGATTGGCATACACGTGAGGTCACACAGACTGAGGCAGCACGCACAGGGCCTGCACAAAATCTGCACCAGTTGTTGTTCTAGAGCTGAAAGGAGAAGTGGACACATTTCCTCATCCCTAAACCAGAAGCAAATTCCAATTGGTAACCAGTTGCAAATAAAAGCTGAACTTCTTCCAAAGGAGTCCCACTGGGAAAGCAAACTACAATGTAGGCTCCATGCCCAGCAGTAGAGAGTCAACAGAAAATGAACTCAACAGCACCTTTGAGACTTCTTAGTCTCACAGGGTCAGGTCAGAGAACTTCCTTTTTTGTTAATTTATTTTATCTTATTTTTAGTTTAAGTTTTATCTTATTTATATTTGTCTTCTTCTCTTTTTCATCCTACAGGTCCTTTGTGTATATATGATGGCTTTCAGCATAGCATTTTTTATAAGATTCCTGACTATTCAAACAAGTTGGCCTCTGTTTCTTGTGCTTTCCCTGGGATCTTTTCCTTCTGTTTGGTTATTTTGCCTATTTCCAATGTGTTAGCTTGTATTGTATGTTAATATGTTTTATTATATTTATTATTCTGTAGAAGCCTGTTTGTTTTCTAACAGGATACAGAAAGGGATTAGATCCTGATGAGAGGGGAAATACGGTGGGGGCTGGAAGGAGTAGAGGAAGGGGAAACTTTAATCAGCGTAGATTATGTGAAGGAAAAAAGTCTATCTTCAATAAAAGGAAAAAGTGTCTCAGTAGCAGCTAGAAAACAGGAAAATGTGCTGGGAATAAGCTGAATATTTCCACGATTTGATGTGGAGAAGGCCAGGGTAAGGAAAGCAGACCACAATGAAATAAATATTTAAAAATAAGCTTCGGGAGCACGTCTTAGCTCATAAGAAGAATTACTGGAAGCAGAGGAGACTCGGTATAAAGGCCGTGACTCTACTTTGCATGATTTCAGAAAATACAGAGCTGACTGAGTCATTTCCTGTTTAAAATTCTTCCCTGGTCTCATGTGTCCTTTAAACAATGTAAGATCATTAAGGCGGCAACCCACCTGCTTTGATGTCTCTTGGTCATTGACCTCATTTACTTATCATCTTCCATTCATATGACCAAATGGGCATGTCCTTTCTACACTAGACACACGCCCTTCATCTTTCACTCTTCAGCCTAAGTATCACATTCCTAGAGAAAGGTCGCTGACCCTAACCTGAGTCATGCACACTGAAATGGTTTTTTTGCTGGACGTGGCTTTTTTACCCTTGTTAAACTTGTCACATTACATCATTTATTGACTCCCCACTTGCCTCTCCAAAACTGAAACTTCATGATGCCACGGAAAAACTGAAAGACCAAGGAAACTCTGCTGACAGAGACGGTAGAGAATCTCTTGATCTGGAATGGAACTCTTGCTGGCTGAGAAGACGGAATCCCAGCCCAGTTAACATTTACTATAAAAGATGCCAATTTTGTGTTAAAATAGTAGTAGCTGAGGCTTAAAGTCAGGATTGAATATGACCTCGGTCCTTCCACCAGACAATGAGTAAGCATCTCAAGTAAAACTTAAACTAAATACTAAAGAACAAAATAAATTGTCAATAGCCATGGAGGAAATAACCTGTCCCTTGACAAACCCTTGTTTGCTACAGCAATATAGACATTTTCTCACAAGCTGCAACCGACTCACAGTGTTTTATCTGCTTACTTCTCTTGATTTTATTACACAACGAAGATTATTATAATTAGATATGGAGAAATGTGGCCTACCACTAACAGAACTTAATTATTGACTTCATTTATTAAGTAAACAGATACATAATATCCAAAATTAAATTAAATCAATCATAATTGAAGCTTGGTATGAAGGACACACTCCAATGGCTGAGGCAGGCGAATTGAGAGTTTGAACTCAGCTCAGGCTACATAGTGAGATCTTGTCTTAAAATAATGTTTTATTTAAATGTATTGAGTTTTAGTTTTTAAAAATAAAATGATGATTTAGGTTTTTAAGTTAAGTTCAACAAAATTTGTAACATGGTAAGAAAATAATTGAAAATATTTATCTCCTAGTCTCCTAGCAAGTTGATGTGATAGCCATGGGAGGGGTCTCCTTTTCTGAGGATAAGCAGAGGAGGGGTGGGGGGAGGGGGGGTGGAAGGGACAGAGAGGAGAGGAGGGAGAGGAAGCTGAGGTAAAGATATAAAGTAAATAAATAATCGATAAAAAAAATCCTTGGAAAGCAAACAAAAGACAAACAAAAGTATTTATCTCTCATTTACACGTGAGTACCAATAAGCAATTTTTTAAAGACTTTCTAGAAAGATGTGTTGAATGCTAACTAAGGCAAAGCTGACTCATATCCAGTTAGCTGAATACATGGCACCTGGTAGAAAGACTCCATTTTCCTTGCTTCTTAGAGGAGAGACTTAGCCCTGTGGTTTCAACAGGGTGGGAGAATTCTAGGAAGAGCAAGACACTAGGGGGAGCTCCAAATTCTGCGCGCAAACCTCTCAACAGCCTGTCAATCTTGCAGGATTTTGTGTGGACCAAGAAGAGGATCCGTGAGACCCATGGGAAGCTGGGGGCGAAGAGCGGCTGAGGGCCAATAAAAGCTGCCTGGAAACGTTAGCGGTTGCCTGGACGCTGGGAATGCAGTGACGGGCTTGGTCCCTCACAAGGTAATGGTATTTGGAAAACAACTCAGGATTTCTACAAAACCTTGATGATGGTGTCTTAGGGAAAAGGGCCATGTTTCAGCGAAGTCCGGAAATCCCACCTCCACGCTGCCATGATGCTCCTCTACTAAATTAATTGCAGATGGAACACAAGTCAGTGCTCTTTTTTTTTTGTCTTCCCCCTCCCTTCTCCCAGCGCCCTAGAAAATGGTAGCAGAGGGTCCCACCACCCTCATCCAGGCTAACAGAACAAAGAGATCTACAGAATGGAAAAGTTCAGCTACAAACGCAAATAAACTTAGGTGACACCGGCCTTCGTTACATCTAACAGGAAAACAAATACTTCAAAATCATAATGCTTAAAGGTTCTAAAAAAACCTTTCCATTTGGTCCTCCCTCTTCTGGCCGTTACAATCTACTCCTTCTTCTGCAATGGTCCCTGGGCTATGGGGAGAGAGGATAGGATAGAAATGTCCCCATTTATGGTTAAGCACAGATGCTTATCTTTGTACTTTAACCAGTTCTGAGTTTGGGAATTACACAAAGCAAATTTTATGATGACAATTTGAACTCTGCTTGTACAGACGGTTTTTACTCACCGAGTCTTTCACGGGATCCTATGCCTGTTTTCTTGTGTGGAATCTAGGGGTCCAAACTCACTCAGGTCCATGTGTTTATTCAGGAGGCTAAACCATCTCTCTACTCCGAATCTTCACCTTTATATGTATGTGGTATGTATGCACTGTTGTATATGTGTAGGCACATATATGTGCGTATGTGAGGAGTCCAGAGATCAGCCTTTAGACACCCCTCCCCTTATATTTTTAGACAGTCTCTCACTTGAACCAAGGGCTTGTCAGTTGGGCCAATCTAGCTAAGCAGCTTGGGAATGGACGAAATGGGGGAAGCGCAGTAGAATCCCTGTCCCTGTCTCCAGAGCACTCTGAGTGTGGGTGCTGTGTCATATCCATACATCAGTTACATATGCCCTGGGGATTCAAACTTGCATCCTCAGGCACCAGGGTCCTGTCTTCACCTGTTGATACAATCTCTTTAGGTTAAGATTTCTATATATGAGCATGGGGGTGGAGGTAGGAGGGAGTTCTGGCCACATTCTGACCACAACAAGGCTCAAAATCAAAATCAAATTAAATTTTCCTTGTATTATGAACAATTACAATTTAATGCTGGTCTACACATTCCTTCCATGATTTTGATTAATATGCTATGTGACTACAAGTAGGAATTTCAAACACGGCTTAAAGATATATTTTCTCAAGATAATATTACACACATTGATAGAGATGTATATCCTTACATAGAATAAATCCAGGTATGTTTATTATACTATAATATAGTATATTATAATATACTATATTATTTAATATGATAGAGCTATCTGAGGGGTTAGAATTACAACTCCTATTTTATTTTTTTTTTAAATCTGGGTTTGTAATAAAACTAAAAAGAAAGCTAGAGACAATTTTCTGTCGACCTTTTTAAGTCCCTGCAGTGTTCTGCTTGACTCTGTTGTTTGCTTTTTGAGTAAACAATCTGTCGGAAAATGAAGAGTTACCGTTGTGTTTCGAGAAGCACTCCAGTTGAGCTGTTCTCTGTCTAAATAGGTTTCTGTGGGCTGGTCTGTCCATGATTCTTAACACCGAGTGTAGGAGAAAATGTATTTGGGGTTCCAAATAGCATTCCTAGGAATAAAAAAGTGCAGTAGGATGGAGACTTTGTGTTCTGTTCTAGTCACTCTGTCCCTTTGGCAGTCATTTACTCGTTCAGGCCATTGTGAGACTCTGAACAAACAGGAGGCAATCTGTGTTCATACTTTTGAGTGGCAAGTTTAATTTAGACAAATCTGCAAATCTGAGAACAAGATTCCATTGGCTTCCACTGAGTTCCTTCACCCCCTTAACTTGGCCATGGCTCCTCCAGTCTTGCCACAGTCATGGCTGGATTAGTGTGTGTACAAAGAGCTGTGGGAACAATTCAGTGCTGGGATCCACTGGAGCTTAGAGTCGATTGTTAAACCCTGGAGAGCGCCTTTTAAAATTGCATCTCTGGTTTCCTGGGTGATGTACACATCTGCAGTCATGTGAGAACAATACACAACTTTGTTCCTCAAAATCTGGGCTACTTGAATTTGGTACAGGAAGGAAGAAAATGAGAAGCTGTGCAGCATTTAGATTAAGCTTCCTGAAGGAGAGGGGAACATTGGGAATATGCTATTTTGCACAGTATTAGAATTGAAACCACATAGGGCCAACATACTCAAACCTCAATGCATGAATAATTCTTTACTTCTCTTCAGGATGAAAACAAACCTCTTGTAGAGCTACTGGTGTTTTAAAAATTCAGATGACCATTACAGGTAGTCCTTATATTGCACAGCAATGCAGGAGCAGTATGTGCTTGAGTGCCCTGAAATCATGCAAAGCCATCATGATAACAAATGGAGAATCTGTGTTGGTTCTGTGGCCATTAGAAAGGATCAACACATTAAAATCTCTTATTGTTGGTTTTTAATGTAGAAAGAAATAAAAAAATATTAAGATGCACATTTAGTACATTTTGGGTGTAAACATCAGAATCCTTAATAATGATATAGTTTGTAACAACTTAGCCAAGGTGTTCTTATCTGTAGCTATGAGTTGGACAATGTATCATGTGATAGCAACAAAACACAGTTGAAATGAATGTAGATCCAAATGGACCTTCAGAGAGGCTCATTGGCAGACTTATTTTTCTAGACTAATCTGAGAGAAAGGAATGAGATTGGGGGGGAACATGGAGAACTGATTTCATCTGAAGAAATGTGGCTATATCTTGATCCCAGCAGGCCAAGAACTGTACTACAAAAAAAAAGTGGTTAAATGAAAACTTTCTTCCATCTCTTATGCTTCCTTTGGGGCACAGTGAATTGCTGTATCATAGTCTACATATCATTCCTTTCATATTTTAGATGAGTCCCCCAGAGGTTCATGTGCTGAAAGCTTGCTTCATGCCACATGATGCTGTTGTGACATAGTGAAAATTTTGAGAGACAGGGCTGAGGTGACATTTTAAGCTATTGGGGACCTGGCTGCAAATGGATTTTTTTAATATTTAGAAATTCATACTTGTATTTTGATTGTCCTCATGCCAGATCCTGCTGTTAACTCCTCTCAGAGCCATCCTCATACCTCAGACTTCCAACCACCACTTCCTACTTCCCTACTCTTCCCAATTTTATGCTCAGCTTTTTTTTTTTTAACTCAATAACTCACTGTTTTTTATTGTGTTTTCAGTACACTTAGAGTGTGGTGACATCCACTGGAGTGTGGTTATCTGACCCAAGGTCATCCCATTAAATAAACTGTCTCTCCCTCATCCAGAAAGGTCAGGGTTCATGAATCCCTTCAGGATCCATGCTGGAAGGCTGACTGGCTTGATCCTCTGCAGGTCTTGTGCAAGCAACCACAGGTGCTTATGAGTTTGCAAACACAACAGTCCTGCTGGGTTCAGAAAGCATTGTTTTGCTTTGGTTGTCCCTGACCTCTGGCTTCTACAATCTTTCAGATTCTTTTCCAAGATGGCATCTGAATCCTGGGATAAAGATGTCCCATTTGTGGCTGAGTACTTCAAAGTTACTCATTCTCTGTGCCTTCACCCGTTGTGGGTTTCTGTACTAACCACTATGTGCTGTACAAAGAAGCTTCTCTACTGAGTTGGGGAGCTGTACTAATTCTGGGCCAAGACTGGTTCGCTGCATCCTCAAAGGGTATTGTGGGAGCCATTTCTTCCTCTGTCTCTGTTTTACTACACAGCTGCGAAGCAAGCACCTTGTTCCAACACATCCCCTACCAGGATGTGCTTGCTATCTTAACAAAAGCCCAAGACAATGGGAACAACTAACTATAGACTAAAACCTTTGAAACTGTGAGCAAAAAAGGTTTTCTTTAATTTTATTATCTGAAATATTTTTTTGCTATAGTATTAGAAAACTAATGTGCTGCTGAAAATGAAATGGAATTTTAAAACATTAATTCATAGTCTGATGGCTAGCATAAAATTTGGAGGAAAGAAATTTTATAAGGAGAATCAAGATTGTCTCATAATTGTGATTTTTTTTTGTAAAGTAAGTGGTTTGTGCTCATTAAGTCAATTGGTAGAAACAAGTTTTTAAAATGATTTTAGAGCATGAAATAGTTTGTCAAAATAGCTTTTAGGAAAATAACAAGAATGCATAAAAATAGTAAAATAAAGTGGAGAGATCAAGCCTGTGTTTTTAACACATTTTGTAAATCAATTTCAGCATTTCTTAAAGACAGAATTTCACATAACATACAACCATTTTTTTTTATTTTTTTTTTCTTTTCATTTTGTAGAACCACAGACCATAAGTAAACATGTGAATTTATTGTAGGAGAGATAACTATCTAAAATGTCTTTATAGAGAGAAAGAGTAAGTCGTTATATTTTTAAAAAGGGTTAAGAATAATTATATTTTATCTGCAGTGGTTTTTTTTTTTTGCTAATAGTATCCCATTTTTAAGCAAACAGGAAGTGGCTCTGAGGCTGAAGTTTGCTAGGATAACGGATAGTCTAGCTTCAGAATTGGACTGATTTCCCAAAGTGAGCTTAGCGGGCTTGAGGGCTTGAGGGAGAGCATTTGGGAATAGAGCAATCCAGCTGACAAACTAAACCCTGAGAAGATAACTGAATCAGTCCAGCTGGAAGAAGCAGCTTGTAGGGAAACTCAGCAATTACTATCAGATATGGTCATCATTAGCATATACATTAGGAATCTGGATTAGAAGTAAATAGCAAATTAATGGAACAGTTGAAAATGAGCTGGGAACATCAGCTTAGAGTTGTGAGGACAACGGAACACCTGTGAGTAGAGATTGAAGAACTGTTTTTAATAAAAAAGACACCAAACAGAGAAAGGAAAGAGGAGTTTAATCTGAAACTGGATTATGCAATATTCTGAGATTACATATGAACTAAGGAAAAGTGCCTGCAAAGTCAATAAGCTTGGAGATGATAGATTGTCAGGGCTTTGCCATCCCAGAGAATTATCATGCTTGCCTCCACATAGCTCTCATTTTTTTAAAGCAAGAAATTACTGAAGCAGAATGCCTGGACTGAGGTCTCTGTTTCTAGAGTATCATATGTTATGTCATACATACTACGAATATGCAATAATGAAAGCAATAAAATTCTTGTGAACTATGAGGAGCACTGGATTCTCTTTTTTTGATCACACTGTACTCTTTTGATGTTCACCCGAAGTACAGACGGTGAGTGGTATGAGCGTTCTCAGGTGAAGCCCTGATGGAATTTACCACTATCAACTGACAGCTTCTATGGAGAAAACAGAAAGGCTCAGAGAATTCACTCAGAGAATTCTCTGTTAATTACTGCACCATAAATCTAGGTGCCCAAATTACTCATGTGATGGTGCTCATTTTTAAGTTAGAAACTCTTGTCTGTATTTCCAAAGTCCTTTGATAAATGACGAGCCAACACTTCAGTGATAATGGTTTTTAATGGGAGGAATTTCTTGGTCTTTAAGTGACCATGCAAGAATCAGCTACCAGTAGTTGTTATCTAAACCAAAGTGCAAAATCCAAAGAATTTTCTAGAAGTGCTCATCTATATCAAAACATCCGCATTCATTTGAGATATACAATGGGCATATATGTTTAATTAGGACAGCTAATATCAGCACCTACAAATTCATTACATAAGGCTTTCCTAGGCCACAGTGGAACGGCAAATGAAATAGAAATAAAAATGAATGTTTTTCTTACTTAGTCCTCATGGGAAAATATCTCCTTCAAATTTTATAATTTTACTTTATACCCTCAAATTGTTCAAAATTAGTCATAAGAGCAATTACATCTACTTTGTCCTGATAGCCAAGACAATCAAATCCTTTTAAGTCCAGCTTTAACATGAGACTTGCTCTATTCTCACCACAGAACAGAAGTCCTTAGCATCCCAACAAATCCTGTTGTTTCATTATTGACCTGAAACAAAGGACGTCTTACTTTTTCTTAAATAAAAGTTAGCATCTTGCCTAGTACAACTGTTTCAAGAGAAAATCTTTGAATGCTTTAAGATCTTACATGTACACTGGAATTAAAACCTCTACTGAAATTTAAAAATAAAAAACCATAAAACCAAACAAGATCTGGAACCAAACATTAAAGTAAGCAACAGTACTGCAGAACATCACAATTTGTAAGCACTAGCTTTCATATTGTGTGTGTGTGTGTGTGTGTGTGTGTGTGCATGTGTGTGTGTGTGTGTGTGTACCCAAGGTTGATGTTTAGGGTCTCTTTCAATCTCTATTTACCAAAGCAAGGTCTGTTATTTGAAACCAGAGCTCATTGATTTGGCTAACTTAACCAGCCATCTTTCTTTAGGGGTCACCTGTGTCTTCCCTCATGTACTGGAATTACAGGCAGGCTGTGACAACTGCTCAGGTTTTATCTGGGTGCTTAGAATTCTAACTTCAACTTTATCCTTTCAAAGCAAAGACTTTACCCACTGAGTCGTGTTCCTATCCCCAAGAAGAAGGCTTTGAAGAACATCTATGCAGAAAGTTGTATCACATCCAGCTAGTTCTCTTGTGTCCTATTTTTGGTAACTCCATAGTCAAGAGCTCTTAAAACATTCTTCACTTATTTATAGACTGGAGAAGTAAAGTAATAAAATTCTGTCTGAACTTTATGAACTTGAGGTTTGTTGACCAAACACATCCCACCAATTTATTGCCTTGTGACACATGAAGTTTTTTTGACATTGGACCTTCTGGTTACATTTGTATCTTCCCCAACACTGGATGAATGCCTCTATTGTGCTTCTCCCACTGCATACAGACAGATGGCTTAGTGTGCAGATTTATATTATAATATGAGTGGCAGAAAGGTTTCCTGCCTTCTGCTGAAAAATAGCTAACTGATTACCACCAGGCTTGAGCATGTCTTCAAAGTCCTTTTCCTGTGCAAACTGAACTAACTTCCCTAAAGAATCCACCTCTGTCTTCAACAGCCCGAAGCATGTTTGCCTTAGTGACTAGAAAGCAATGCTTTTCCAGAGACTAAAATGTGGCCAAGAGTCTAAATTAACTTGAGTTATCTCTTCCTATCTCTAATTCTAAAGATCATTAAAAAATAAAACACCTAAACTTTCCAGCTGTTTACCAGACTGATCAATACTTACCTTAGTTACTGTTATATTGCTGAGAGAAGACACCAAGACCAAGGCAAAGTTTTGGAGAGCCCTCATGGAGAGACGCATGGTAGCAGGTAGGTAGGTATAAATGCTTGAGTTCTCATAGGTGGAAGCCTATGAGAGCCATTATTATTCAAACCATCAAAGTATTCATGAGAAAAACGATAGGGAAATTAGAAGAGATGAGGGTTGTAAGCCTTTTCTTTCATAAAAATAAAATGCTGCTTCTTAACTCGTTAGCACATGAATAGCAAAGAGAAAATTGTCATTCAGATATTTTGCCTCTTCCTATGTATTTTGAGAAGTAGAATGCCTATGTACGAAATGCCTATGTATGAAAAAGTCAGAGATTAACATTGTCTTCTGAAAAATAATTTCTCCACCTTAATTTTCAAGACACTTTCTCTTATGGAACCTGGAGCTCATTAATTTGGCCAGACTGACGGGCAAGAAAGACTTTAGAGATCCTCTGGTCTCTGTCTTCTCAGCACTAGGAATCATATACACACCACCAGCCTTAGCATTTTACATGACTACAGGGGATCTGAACTCAGATTCTTATTATATTTGTGGGTTCTGCTAACCCTTCCCTCTTGAGTCATCTATCTTAATCCCTCTTTAGGATCTACTAATAGTAGTCACTTGCTTTCAGCCTTTATCTAAGATCCAGTGTTTGCCTGACTCCTAGGTAAAACTACTGGACTCTATTGCAGAACCTTGCAAAACTTTAACCTCTACCAACCCTGACACTAAGATGTGGTAACACCTGAATCACAGAAAAGAGATCTGTCCTAACTAAAGGCATCTAAAAGTCATCTAAAATCATCTTAATCCCACAGAAATGATTTGCCGCCATGATTAAGTCCCCCTAGGTGATGACTTTACTTGTACTTTGTAAAAACAATAATCTTCAGAGACTACAGAAGGTCCTGTAACATTTTTTATGTAGGAACATGCCATTTAGAAGAACTGGAAGCCTTATTTTTGAGCCAGGGTCAATCATATTTGTCTCAGAATATACTCCTTTTATCTCCTTTAAAGCCAAGTGGTTATTTTACCTTGACACCCATATGAAGTGACATCAACCATGCATATAGTGTCCTGGCATATTCCTTCTCCTGATTATATCCAAGGGGAGGGAATTCTGCTGCAAGTGAAGAACACTGAGGGGTGGGACTTCAGGGACATCTTACACTTTCACTGGATAAGCTTCCTCAGGCTTCTTGTTTCCTACTATATC
Source organism: Grammomys surdaster (assembly GCF_004785775.1). Classification (NCBI taxonomy): domain Eukaryota; kingdom Metazoa; phylum Chordata; class Mammalia; order Rodentia; family Muridae; genus Grammomys; species Grammomys surdaster. Next base: position 3,489,308 of record NW_021604619.1, read on the forward strand.
TTATGGGATGGGACAATACCAATTGATTCCTATGTACACTAACCATGCTGAGTCTCTCACATCACTGTGAACCTAGATATCAGGAATGGTCTGTCTTTTTTGTTTTGAGAAACAGCTTATTGCCAAGAACCACCCTTCTCTGCAGGACAGGTTCAAGGACACTGCCCTTATTTACTTCTGAGAAGCCAAAGGCCCCCAAAGTCCCCATTCTTTGTCTCACATGAATCAGCTACACTGCTTTATTCTGAACCATCACCTGGAGACTACAGTCCATTAATCAGACTTGATTATGCTTTAGTTAAACTTTCTCCTTATCTAATCCATGAACTTCGGTTCACCTCAGTCTGAGCCAATATAGGCTTCCTCCTGGGACAGCCCTCCTATGTAAAGGTTGAGTGAACTCAGGGCAAAACACTCTGACCAATTGTTTTATCCTGCCTCCTCCAACCCTCATTCCTTCACTGGGGTTTCTGCTTGGGGGTTTGTGTAGCAATGTCTACTCTTCCTATAAAAGATAGCTCTACTGCTGAAAATGCTGGAGCTCTCCCACTTTTTTCTGAGCACCACTCTCCTTTAATCCTCTCGCTTAAAATCTATATTAAAGAGCTTTTCAATAATAATAATAATAATAATAATAATAATAAAAAACTCTGCTTCAAAACAATGGAAAGGAACATCCTTTCTGTCTAACGACCTGCCCCAGGTATGGCATTTAGTGATATTGGCCTGTTGTAATAGTGTTTCTCCAACTTCTAACAGCACTAATCCTTTTCAGTAAAGTCTTTCTTTACTTAAGTCCAAATTTGTTCTCTATTTGACACCTCTATGCCCTTTAAGACAGCATTCTCTTCAGCTACCATGAATAATTTCTTAAATCATTGTTCTGAGCACTGGACAGTTATTCCCGTGTCCCTAGCTTCTGTGTGATGAGACCATAACTTAAGTGAATCATGTAGAAATCTCTGCACAGCCATAGTCCCTTTCCTTGGAACAACTAATTAAAATTATTCCTCTCAAACTCTGATGAATTCAATCTGGTTAGTTGAAATTAATATCGGGCTAAAATTGGGAGAAGTTAAAATTTCTTTCATTCTATTTATTTGGTGGTTGTTTTATTTCTTTGGTACGAAGACTGAACCCAGGGCCTCGCACACTCTTGCTGTCTTAGGATTAGTATTGTTGTGTTGAAACACCAAGACCAAAAGCAGTTTGGGGAGGAAAGTAAGTTCCTGAATTATAGTCCATTGAAGGAAACTAAGATAGTAAATTCAACTGGGAACCTGGAGGCAAGAGCTGATACAGAAGCAATAGAAGGCCACTGTTTACTGGCTTGCTTTTCATCACTTTCTCAGCCTGCTTTCTTATAAAACCCAAGACTGCCAGCCCAGGGATGGCCCCACCTACAGTCATTTGTGATCTCTCTATCAATCACTAATTAGGACAATATCTTACAGGTTTACCTATAACCTAATCTTATGGGGACATTTTTACAATTGAGGTTCCCTCCTCAAGATGACATGCTAAAGTTGACTTTAGCGTGTATCCTGTTATCATAAAGTAAGCCAGTGGCCTACCAAAATAAGCTAGGATTTTCAGAGAAACAACCATTTAAACTTACTAAATCTTCCTAGATAAGCAATAGAATAAAATTATTTAATTTTAAAGTATTTATTTTACTTACAATTTTGTGTGTGTGTGTGTGTGTGTGTTTGTGTGTGTGTGTGTGTGTGTGTGTGCTCTCATGCTCATACATGCACATGTGGGTACCCATGGAGGCCAGAAGAGGGATTGATATCCATTAGAGCTGGACTTACTAGCCATTGAGAGTCATCAGAAACAGATACTAGGGACCAAATTCAAGTCCTCTGCAAGAGCAGTAAGTACTTTGCACTACCATTTAGATACTAGGTCAAGATGAAAGATGTGCTTTGAATGTGTACTAGGTCTCAGCTGCATAAAGCAAAACCCACAACTCCATGATTTTTATGTGAAGTCTATGGAGCTTGTTTAGGAAATGCTAATTACACTCTGGCTTCATTTGGAATATTTTTAGCTTTTAATGAAAATAGATTTGAAATTATAGCTATGGTGTTTTGTACATTTTTCATAAACCTAAAGATTTTTCCTCTATTATAAAGACTCTCTGTCTGGCTGTATTACATTATTTAATGGTCAAATAAGATGAAACAACAAAAGCAAAACACAATGAAAAAAAAAACCACCATATCTACTTTATTGAGGTATTTTTAGCACAGAAACACACACACACACACGCATATATATATATATATATATTTACTGTACATTTTTTGAGCTTGGCAGTAAGTACCCATATTGGATATCTCACGCTCTTTCACTTTCCCAGGAAAATTGCTTATTTATAGTCTTCTAACATAGACTCTTATTTAGATATCTAGAGATATTTGACATTAGGTTTTATTGCAAGAGTTTATGTGTGCCTACATGCTCACTAGTTCTTCAAAAACTCTGGCTCTGTTTGTCAGTTGCTCTTTACTCAAAGTCTACAGATTATGTATGTATCAAGGCTTTGAGAAACGAAAACAATGAGTTCCTGAAATCCCCAAACTGCTCTACTGCTCATGGGTAGACTGCATAAGATGGTGTGGGAGAGAATACCAGCCTGAGACAAGGTTACTTTGAACTTGATTGGATAGCGTATCTCATTTAACCAGAAAGTCAATGTGGTATTCAAAACCCACATGGTGAGTCCTGGAGATTCGTATCTAGAACGCACATGCACACACACACACACAGTATATATATATATATATATATATATATATATATATATATATATATAT
>NW_021604619.1:3492139-3514874 GCF_004785775.1 Grammomys surdaster
ATATATATATATATATATATATATATATATATATATATATATATATAAAACTGATAGCACTGATTTTGTTCCTAAGTTAGGCTGTCAGCCACTATGTTTTTTTACAGTGTGTTAAAAATACCCCTGCCTAATAAGAAAGCAGAATGAAGCCAGTAATCAGAAGAGCAGAGCGAGACATTGCAACAATGCCTGGACTTGTTCACAGGATCGCTGATTTTGGGTGAGTATGAGGCTTCACATATCTCTCACCTTGTTGGAATTCAGCTCTTCAGCCCTTGCTTAGATTCTGAGAACCCATTTCTTAATTGTTATTTGGTCCTGGTTCATATTCTTCTGTCTGCCTTATTCTGGTCTTTTCAGGCCAGATCATAAAACCAAATAACAATAGCAACCACAAAACCCATCTCGCCATGACTACTATGGTTATGGTACATAGCCTTATAAGTTTATTGTTGGTGTTGACAACATTGTGTATTGAACTCAGGTCATTGGAACACACTAGGGCAGAACTATACTACTGTACAACACCTGTATGTTCCATAAATATGTTATTTGCCATCATTCACATCTACAAATCTACACTACATATTTATTTGACCTACCAACATGATTTAATTCAGAAAAAGTATTGATGAAATATTCCTTTTTGATGAGATACATCATTCTCAAAGGAAGAATATGAAATGGACACTGTGGGGCAGTGGGCATCATATACATTACACCATGCATTTTACCTCCTCTTGAAAAGGAAAGGAAGATGCCAATATTGAGTCCAATGAATGGTGTTCAGATTTCAATTTCTTGTTTTTCCACTCAAGATGTACACATATTTACACTTAGTATTTAACGTCACAGCTCTGCAATTTGGAGAAACAATAAACTGGAGTCTCATCAAATAGAATGAGTGGCACTGACATATTTTATTTTGTTACTAGAATTGTCCTCCCCTATGCCACATCTTCACATTTAGTCATAAAGTACTTCTCTTTCTGATGACAACGGATCTTGTTTCAGGAACTTAGCTATAGGAAAGTCTCATGGTTTCTGCTAGAGGAGGAAGGAGGTAGATTAGAGGAAAGGCGTGTAGATTAGCTGAAGTTAAAATGGGAGCACAGTTAACTGAGTGTTATAATGAGAAAGCAATGACAAGGTAAATGAGTGTAGATTCTTCCGATGATGTAGCTGCATGCAGTGTTTCCTGAAGCAAGAGTCTATGATTGTGCTCCTACACTTTATTTTACTTACTCTTTCAGGACGATGACCAAATACTGGACAGGAGGTAAGTTAAGGGAGGTAAGATTGATTCTGGCTTAAGGACTGAGGGGAGCCTTCTATCAGCGCAAGGAAGGCAAAGCAACAGGCAGGGGAGGCAGAGTGGCAAAAGGAGAAGGCTACCTGACCAAGATAAGATGGATCTTCCCATATCAGTCAACCTAATCAAGATGATGCCTTACAGGCTTTGCCAGCTATCTCCTAGGTGATTCTAGATTCTGTCAAATTGATAATCACTACAGCCACCACAAACCTGGGTACCCATTCAACAGATGTAGTGAAGTCATCTGACAGCTTTCGGTAGGTGAGCAGCACAGCCATCTTTCATGTAGTTACAGGAGAGACTGGTGCTCGAACAAATAACTCCATCAATCATGTCAGCATCCTGTCAGCTCATGCGCCTGGCCATCACTCTAGCTTTTCTCTTTGTATCCTGTATCTGTCTGCTCACTCTGCTAATGTGAAGATGCTCTGCTGGGGACATTTGTCTTTAAACACCTATTTCTGTTCCTCTGTTCATAGCAAGATCCTTGAACTCCTGGAAAAGCTAGCTGACTTTGGGGGATACAAAAGAGACTGGATTTTAGCTTCTCGAGCACACAGGTATCTCTAGACAAAATCTGTCAGTGGGGAAAGCTTGATATTTTGACAGTGTCCTTGTCCCACATCCTACAAAAAGAAAGATATTCTCTCTGAAAAAACAACCAATCTTTTTTGCTTTATCACCTTCAAACACTATTAAAAGGCGTATTTGAATGCCTTGTCCTTGGAGGCCTGTAAGTTGAGAGTGACTTGTGTGTGGGCTCTTTCTAGCACCCCTGCAGGGCAATTGAACAATTCTGTGAAATTACCTAAGCTACAACTAATGAGCAGAACAAGATGGTGTAATTTATAAGGTCCTTTTGGTTCCTAATCTCCATGATATAATCTGCAATGCTTCATAAATGGCATTTTTACTAGCCTGTATAATAAAATACACACTCATTTTGCTTGACAAGTGTTTGTGTGGTAGATAAATATTTCTGAATATATTTTTATTATTTATCATTATTTAACCTTGGTTGAGCTCTGGTAGTATTGCCGTTGAATAAGACATATTCTCCATGCTTTAAGAAAGAGATACTGTGTGATTCAAAAAACTCATATACTTATATATCCATATGGAAAATTTGGGGACAGGTAGAAAGTATGGGAAACATGGATAAGCTTGCATTTAGTAAGTCTTTGGCATATATGTATATCTATCTACCTCTATCTGTCTGTCTGTCTGTCTGTCTGTCTGTCTGTCTGTCTATCTATCTATCTATCAGTGTTCAGGCTTCTTTCTGGCTACTTTTCTCTATAAATTCATATGCCTTTCCCATTGGATTTCAGAAAGTTACAAACACAATTTGGATGTCTATATTTTCTGTGTTACATATTGAAGCCCGATAACTTGTATAACTCATGACACAATGATTTTCTGTTGGATAAACAAAGTGACTATAAATTTAGTGGAAGATGCTTGCCATGCTGAGTCAAAGAAATGATAAAGTATAGTTTGGGTTTCAGAGACTAGTGCCTTTCTTTCCTATAGTCAAGTATAATAATTTCAGTTCACATATCTTCTTTGCTCTAGATAATACAGTCATCTCTGATTCAATCACAATACCTCTAATGGTACCCCTAAAACAGCTTTCTTAATCATGTTTTAGCTTACTTACTGGGAATGGAAAAACTGTCTTTAAACATCCCCTATTAAAATTGGCTATCAATATTTCCAAGGGCTGAGATTAACACCTAAGGAGGGGCCTGAGACAGGGGAATGAGGTTTTCTTTTTCCAGTTTGCTCTACAGCAACATCTTCATATAGGGTGAGCAAGCACTTGAGAAACAGTAATTTTGAAAAGAAAACTTCCCAATTAATCAACACAAAGCACATTCAAGTGTATAGAACTTGAAAAACAGCAGCTGTAGGCATTATTCTTTTTATGAATCCCCAGCTGTTTTGAGAGAGATAACAACCACAGATCAGGGGGAGGATGGGAATTCGTTATTTCAAATTAAGATAATCCATTATCAGTTTCTTGGAAAAAAAACCTTTATTCATGGTGATATCCTTGCACTGGAGTTTTGTACTATTAGTTTCTTGTTATAGTTACCGTTGATGAAAACTTTTGGTAGTAAAGATGAGATTTTTGATAGATGGGTGCAGGGACTGTTTCATCTTCACAAATGTTCTTGTATCTTGAGTATATGAGCTTTTAATAGTAGCTCTGGTAATCAGTAGACTGGGATGCAGTTCTGCTTACAGCCATAATATCGAGAACCCGAAAAATGTAATGATGAACATCAGATGTCTCCTAACAGAAGCATAGTCCCAACTTTACAATCAACTGCCTTGCTTAGCAAAGTTCTGTCGGAAGGTGGACATGCCTCTTACCCAACAGTGCAAAGCCAACTATTTTTAATATGCATTGTAGACTCAACAGAAATATTAAAGTGTTAATGAAGTGCTCAGCTAAGAGGTTACAAAGGCATTACAAAGTAGCATGAGGTGATGGCTTATAATGGGATTAGAAATGATATATATATATATGTGTGTGTGTGTGTGTGTTAGATGCACTTCTTATGCATGTGAGCAGGACAAAAATAGGCCGTTCATATATTCAGTCACTCCCTAACTTTGTGTTTGTTTGTTTGTTTGTTTTTAAGACAAGGTCTCCCAGACACATGGAGCTCACTGATTTTTCAGCTAGACTGGCCTGTCAGCCAGCCACAGGGATTGTCTCAACTTTACAATCAACTGTCTGGCTGAGCAAAGTTTTGCTGGTATGTGGGTTTGCCTCTTACCCAACAGTGCAAAGCTAACTATTTTAATATGCATTGTAGATTCAACTGGTGGTCTCTGCCCACCAGTACCAGAGTGGCAGACAAATGTCCCTGTCCCTTGCTTTTAGGATGCTTGCTGAAGATCCAAACTCAGTCTTTCGTGCTTGTGCAGCAAGCAAGTTATGGAGGCTTGGGCTCATTAAAGACCAAGTAGAGTGATATAAGACTGTTTCCAGTGTCTTTATATTTAATATTCTCCTGGTGTTCCACTTAGCCCTGCCATAGTTTATAAACACACATGTTCACCTGGTATGAAAAGGAAAGAGACTTCAGATTGGATGCCCAACTGAACAAAAGAATATCAACCCTGAGGTAACCCCTTTCATTCATGGCAACACCTTTCAGCCCTCTCAGAAGATGATGGAGTTGTAGTTTTAAAGATGTAATGTTTTCTGGACCAGTTGCCCACTAGAGTAAATCATATCTCAGATCTGTCTACTGATACAAGATAAAAGGTAAGGCAACGTAGTAGATGATAACAGGAGATATAAAACAAAACATCTTTCTTGTGGAGTTTAAGGACCATTTATCAACATCAAATTTCAATATCCTCCTGGCACCAGAATAAAGAGTGTTGCTCTCAGTTTATTTAATTTTGACACATATGCATGCTTCACTGCTCCTCAGTCTGTGTTCTTCTATTTAAGTTACAAAGTTATGAAGAGAGAAGATATCAAAGATAGGCAGAGGCCAAGACTACTTGATTTAGTATTCTAAACTAAGGATAAAAATTAACTCCACGTGATAAGCACAAAAGTGAAATTCTTTGCTTTAGGGGAAAAAAATCTTCTGTCATATTTCTACCCATTCAGGACTTCCTTGGAATATACAACACATGTTCTTCAACAATGCAGTAATAAGTTTTCAGAAACAAATGAATAAGTTAAACTAGAGAGATTTGATTTCCAGCAATCTTTTCTGTATTGTTATTTCTTTTTCAGTTGAATTTATTTATCTTTTCTTCCTGGAAATTAGCAGAGAGGGGCATAAAACTGGGACCTGCAAAAAGTACTTGAATAAATGAATAAATACAAGGTCTGAAAAGCTGCAAATTAATGGCTGAGCTTATGGAATGGGCATTGGAGCCAAATTCTCATTGCTTTATAAGCATCTTCTCCAGGGCAGTACCAGTAAGGGAAGGTCTCAGTTACATGAAAGCTTTTCCTTTGCCTTATCGTTACAAAAAATAAAGCATGTTTGCTTTAGTCTTGATTTTTATTAATCATCTGTTACCTGGAGGTTGGATCTCCTATCTTACTTTTAAAAATATTTTTTATCTTGTACCTATTCCCAAAAAGACTGTATTAATGACAATTACCTTGTCTCTAAGAGCAGGCATACATAACACATCCCACTGGTCCCTTTTCAGTTCATGTCCTCCACTGGAATGATCCGTGGTTCTGGCAAAAGCTTACCGTTTGGGCTTTTCTTGAAGAACTCTCCTGATGAGAACATTGCCTTGGGTTTATTCAGTTTGATCCACCTGACAGCTTCTTCCCTGTGACATTTACCCTGTGACATATGCACTTCTGTCCATATTCCATGCTGTCCCTTTCAACAAGTCCTAGGTAAGTTCACTGACAGGTAGTAAGCCACAAATATTTACAACTTACAGTTCACTAAACTTTGACATATGTGCACAAGGGTGAGACCATGACCAGAGTAAAGTGATTGAGTACATCCATCACCCCCACATTGTTCTTTGATCTCCAGGCTGATTTTAGGCAGGGTACTAGATCATTCCTGAAAAAGAATTGACAGAAAAGATAGAACGCAGTCTTGGTAGCTATCTCCATCTTCTCCATCCTAGTCTGTTCTAGGGGCACCATTACAAAGTACACAGGAAAATTTATTGTTACAGTTGAAAATCATTTTGTGATTTCTGCACAACGCTGCTGAGAATTGCCTTTGTTGCTTATGCCAAAAACAGCTAGCTACCAATATCCATGCCTTTACTCTTTAGTAATGGCTCCCTGTAGTTTTTGCTGAACAGAAATGCGCTCTTCCTACTGACAACCTCACTTCCCAATTCCCATTGCAGCTAGATGTGATATGGCTCTGCCCAATAGGGTATGAGCAGAAGTCCAAGCACAACAACCTGCAATTGAAGAAAAGGAGAGTGAATGTGTATCCTTTTAGCTTCTGACTGGCTGCAGTGGAGTTCTGATGGCCACCTGAGCCCATGAGAGAGAAACTGAGTATGGCAGGAGGCAAGACAAAAATGAGAACGGATTTCTGAAAGTCTTAATGGAAGTATAAAAACCTATCAATGTGACTAAAGATGTTGGGACTTCTGACATTTTGTTATTGAATCCCAAACTATAATTCTGTTTTCTCATCATCATTTACCTATTCATTATATTCTACTCATTGTAACTAGAGCACTTTTTCTATGGCTTGAATATTTGTGCCTACCTGCTAATTCAGATGTTGAAATCTAACCTCCAGTGTGGTAGTATTAAGAAATGGAGTTTGGAGAAGTGATGGAGTCACAAGGTCTCTCCATTTATGACTGGAATAAACATCCTCTGATAGAAGACTAAGAACCTGGACCATTTCTTTAACCATGTGAGTAGACTTTAACCAAGCATAGACTCTGCCTAAAGAGAGTGAGCCATTATCAGAGTCACGGAATCAGCTAGTGTCTTAAGTTTGGAATACTCAGACTTTCCAGTAATAAGAAATATACTTTTATTGTTTATAAGCTATTCAGTTTATGGTAAATAGGAGCAAAATGGATTAAGACACGTTCTGTTTTATAGAATATAAACAGATCTTATGGTAATGATCATGTGTTTCTTCTTAAAAAAAAAATCCCAAGATGAAGGATGGTCTATTTGAAGTCAGTTCCAATGCTTGCCATGGAAGTGTGGCCATTTCTTTAGAAGAACTGCTTGGACAAGATTGGCAACTGGCAATTAAGTGACTTAGGCGCTCCATTTCTGTTCTTTAGAGTTACTCTTTGAACAGAACTTGGCTGGATACCCTTTTCTCATTTATTAGATCCACAGTATGAAGGACTGAAGGAGCTACAGGCGATTGCAACCCCATAGAAAGAACAACAATATCAACTAACTAGGGCTTTCAGAGCTCCCAGGGACTAAATCACCAACCAAGGAGTTTACATGGGTAGACCCATGGCTCCCGATACATGTGTTGCAGAGGGTTGCCTTATCTGTCATCAGTGGGAGGGGAGGTGCTTGTTTTTGTGGAGGCTTGTTGACCCAATGAAGGGAGATGCTTGAGGGGTAAGGTGGGAGTGGGTGGGTTGGTGAGTACCCTCTTAGAGGCAAAGGGGAGGGATAGAGGGTTGCCGAGAAGAGACTGGGAAGGAGACAACATTTGAAATGTAAATAAATAAAATAATCAACAATAAAAAATTCTTCTCAAAGCCATTGCTATTTTACCTTTATTTCAATGCCAGTTAGAAGCTTTTAAAAATGGCAACAAGACTTTATTTGATACTATCAAGTAAATAGGCTGGCATGGTGCTTTTACAGGCTATGTTATGAAGAACTGAGCGTTAAATATGTCACCATCCCATACTTTCTCGTATTCAGAAAGCCTAATTTGACGTTATCTTGTCTCCACAGCTGCAATGATTTTTCCCTGCTAGCCTCACGCCCCTAAACATTTGAACTCCTTTATTATACTGGTAGATATTATGTAATGAAAGTAGTTTCAAATGACCGTAACATAACAAGACGTTTACTGCTGCTGAATTGAAATACCAGGCTCAGCAGATGAACAGGTTGCCTAGCAACTGATACTGCAAGCTCCAGCGACTGCTCATGCCCACTGAGACTGACAAGGGATCCATCACTGGTTGCCTGTGCCTTGCTATTTAAGCAATTCTGACAGTGAGACCAAAGATCCTAAAAGGAGATGTGTATGATTAAACATAAAATTTGAAGCATCTATCTCTCGTTTTTCATACCAGGCATGCAGATTACCTTTTGATATATACTTAGAAATAAAGTCAGAAAGTTTTCTCCCTGAATTTCTTGGACTAAAAGGGGATGAAAAAGGCCATAGAGAATAGAGCAAATAGAAAAATTAATATTTGAACAGAATAATATACAAAATGAACTTACTGTAGGTTTTGACTTCCTGTTTTGTGTCGGGGTACGACTTAGTTTGCCTGTGAGTCATAGTTCACACACGCATGACTAAGCATGTCCAAAAAATTTTACCTTAGAATATAACAACCATGAAATGCTTACACAGGTGGAGCCCCCATGATCTGCTTGCTATTATGTATGCAATCGCCTGCCGCCGTGTGTCACGCTCCAATTCCCATGCATCACAGCACTCAGATTTGGAGCTACAGCTTTCTTGTCACTGGGAATGAGATCTTTTAAATGATCTAAGTAATTAACTCTTATAAAATAATCCTTCTCCATGTTATTCCTTACTTTCTAGAGTTTTCAAAACATGTGAACATGAAACACTATTCAGAATGTATCTCCTTAAAGTGCTTTTAAGGTCCTATCATTTGGGGCAAATTTTGTGAAATAGGAACGTAATATCCTTTGTTTGGGGGAAAATGAATTGATTGATCTTCAGTTCCTTTGTATTTCAGAAGCAAATTATTAATTATAACTACTACTCTGTTTCAAATAATATTAGATTCATACTTTGGTATATATTTCATCTGGAAATTAATATTTTTATCTTCATAAATATAAAGTACATGATACAGTTATTACATTCTAAAAGTACATGTATCCTTTGATCCAACAATTATATTAATAGAAATTTATCTCCAAATGGGTTCCCTATTTGCAGTAAAAGAATCCTAAGGATACTCAATAAATATTAATTATGAGAGCAGAGACCTGGTGTCCTAAATTTTTATAAATAGGGTACTAGTGCCATTTTTGACAGCCACGTATTAGTGTATTTTTCATCATTGTAGCAATATCCAAAAGAAACAATTTGAAAGAAGGAAATATTTATTTAAAGGTTCAATCCACAATTGCTTAGACCATGTGCTAGTCATTAGGGTTTGCATGGATGTTTAGTTGGGGGACAGAAAGCAGAGAGAGGAGGGCCTTGAGACAATATGTAACTGACAATAAGATACTCAGAGTTATGCATTTCTTCTAGATGTACTCTGTCTCCCAAGATGGTGCTACCAGCTAGGGGCTAGGCACTCTACAGAGGAGTTTGAAAGGGAACATTTTCTACTGAAATCACAAGGGGCTATAAAATAGAATACAAAGTATCTACAATGTATAATAATACAGTAATACAGATATATACTTTTGTATGCACATGAAATATATCAAATAGGCAAAAGCTGAATGAGATAATATAAACAAAACTACTGTTTGTATTAGCAAAAGTACTAAGTGCATACATATTTGCAGGTGAAAACATGTTTCCATAGCAGTTAATTTTAGAAAAAAAAAGTACTTAATGTAAATGGAACAAAGGGTGAGATCTTTTTCTCTAAAACCTTTTTTCCAAACCAAACCAAACCAAACCAAACCAAACCAAACCAAACCAAACCACACCACACCACACCATACCACACCACACCACACCACACCAAAAAAAAAAACAAACCAAACCAAACAAAACCTAAATAAACATGTGGTTGAAAAGATGGTTAAGCAGTAATGAGTACTGGTCACTCTTGCAGAGGACCTGGGTTCAGTTTCCAGCACCTACACTGTGTCTGTAATTCTAGTCCCAGGAGACCCGATGCCCTCTTCTAGTCTCTATAGACACTTCATATTCATGGTGCATTTTCATACATGCAGACAAAGCAATCATAAACACTCAACCTAACAATACAGCAAAATAATTAAAAAACCCAAACACATACACATGCCCTTTAAAACGAATGCTAAAACAGATGCTACTTAGAGTCAATAATGCAGAATTTTGTTTATGGGTTTTTTTTTGCATATATCCGTGAACTTAATTTCTTTCTTTCATTTGTGAAGCATCTTCACAATCATTGAATCTCTACCAATCCTATTAGGAAAAAGATTACAGTTTGCATCCCTAGATCTTCCTCTGGTCTTATGTGTGTTTCTGGGGTCTTAAGCAAATTAACTCCTGAACTTTCAGAATTACAAGCAATTATCTTTTCAAAAGTCCTGAGAAGAGTAAGGGATTAAGAACAAGCAAATGTAATACTGATCTCTATTTTTTTTAAAGCCCAAAGCCCCAGTAATGTAATTAGTCCCTATTAAGTTTATTTCAACCTTCAATAATATAATGGAAGAAGTGTCAGGGACATGGAGTTATTCGCTGGCATTACCCTCTTATGCAGAGGACACCTATAAAAGAACATGTTGAATAGGCATATTGTGGGGTGTATGCCATGCATGTCTGCTTTGATTGGTAGTTTTCACATGACATCCCTTTCTTCAGGGACACAGCACTTACATGTTTATTACATTAAAGACTGATCTAGGAAGTTAACCAGAGAGATAGACTAGATTTACTGCATGATAGTTTCCTAATTCTGGTCGTAAACGAGGCAATCAAAGAATTAAGAGTAGTAAGAAAGGCTGGGTTTGGGTTATCATGGACATTCTAACATGGTTCTCCTAAAACTGATGTCGTGGAGAGTACATGGAAGACAGAGCTTGCGAGTTATTAGGAATGTGCACAGTGCCCCTAGCGAACGAATGTTGCCTTTGAGAGAGGAAGTCCACTCCCCCTTCTAGTTTCTTCCTCTAATGATGTAAGGTTTTGTGGTGGTGTGGATGGTTTTGGGAGACCCTCAGGTGTCTCATCCTTACTCCTTTGAGACCTTTCTACTATGTGATTGCAGAGACTGTGTCCAGTGCCTTGGCTGGGCATCCCTGCCACAGGAAGCTTACTCTTTCGTGAGCACTATCATATTTGTTTGTAGTTCTAAATGTAATCTGTCCTTTATTATTTTGAGTTGAAAGCTGTTTCTCTACTCCAATCTTCATTCCTAATTTTTGCCTACTACAGCAATACTGAAGGAATTCAATTCCTTCTAAGTATTTGATTTTCTTTCTTTTTTTAATTCTTAAGGTTAATTATTATTTTTCAGGTTAGCTCACAAAAGGGGAGGTTTCATCATGGCACCTTCATATATATGTGCCATTATACTTTGTTCTTCTGTGTGCCCCCACCCCCCACTACACCGCCATCCACACGTACTCTCTTCCGTCTGGTTGGATGAAGGAAACCTAAGTATTTTATATTGACCTTCTATTCATTTGTAAAGCATAGGCTAATCATAGTATATCTGTCTATCTTTTCATCACATTTCTGTTTTTCAAGAGCTACATATTCCTTATTACTATCTTCTGAGTACCATGTATATCTCTACACTTGTTTGTTGTCCAATTCAGAGTGATCATCCCTGAAGCAATATACACACAGACAACAAAAACAGACTCAGCAGGTTGTATTCATATACTTGTGTATATATGTATATATAGATTATATACATGTATATTACTATATATGTATGTATATATGTATATGTGGTATGTACACACGTATATACATATATATGCACATATAAGTGTATATAACAGCAGCAATCAAAGATAAGGAGACTATCAACTCAATCCCTGGTGCTAGAGGGAGGGGGGAAATGATGCAATGATATTTCAATTAAAATTTATTTTTAAAATGTGAAAAATGGAATATGGCTCTAGTATCTCATACAGTGAATAATTACAATTGAGTATTTTCTTCTTTAACCCACATTTTGTATGCCCATTAATGTAGCTTAGTGTGACCTTTGCTGTTTAAGATGTATTATCACAGGCTCATGTTAGCAAGTCTTGCTTAATAATTATGTGACCTCAAGGTCAGATACTAGAGCCTTCATTACTGTCTATGTAACCAAAGGTTATAGAGTGTGCCTCAGTTTCATAATTTGTAAAATGAGAATGCTAATAGTATTGACAGGAACATTAACATAACAGTTGCTGTAAATGATTTACCATCATTTTAGTTAATGTTAGCTATTAAATGTGAGTCAACTCAATTTACACAAGTTATTTTTAAACAGCGTCCATTGTTCCCATAATGCCATTCTAGTGTAGTTTCTTCTACATCCTCAAATTCTTCTAAGTATTCCATTGCATTTCTTTTCTGTTGCTGTCAAAACCACAAATTAACTACTATACGTGGTAAATTCAAGCTAAGTGCCAAGCCAATGGAAACCCATTTTCTCCCTCTTGTCTATACTACTACCTGGCCTCTAGATGACATTTCTGGAGTGTTCTGTCTAGCCAGAAAAACTGTAAACAAACATCCTGGTCTTATTCCTGTATTTTTCCTTGTACTTCTGAATCCATTGGAACAGTATTTGTATTTTAAAGCTATTCAACAAATTAATAATTAAAACACCACTGCAGCTGGGCAGTGGTAGCACACACCTTTAATCCCAGCACTTGGAAGGCAGAGACAGGCAGATGTGTGGGTTTGAGGCTAGCCTGTTCTACAAAGCAAGTTCCAGGACAGCCAGGGCTATACAAAGAAACCTTGCTTTACAAAAATCAAAATCAAAACAATAACAACAAATACACCATTGCAATCTTGTTATAAAAATACAACAATTATTAATTTGGCTTTTAGAATTAAAGAAGACATCGCAAAAGTAGTAGAATTTGAACTAAGACTGACATGCAGTAGCATTATTGTTGGTGTCAGTGGTACTTATAAACGCATAATTCTACATCCAGAGAGAAGGCTCTGTATTAAGGCATTATCATCATCATCATTATTATTATTATTATTCTTTTATTATTATTATGCTTTTACTTAGAAGGCTTAGTGATTAGTATATAGGCTGTGTGTGTGCCTGTGTGTGTTTCTGTGAAGATAGGGATGGGGAAAGAGCCCCAGAGGGGGAGAAATATAAGGCTGGATAATGCAGAACTCAATTCTAAACAGAGTTAGAGAGAAGACTGAAGGAGCTGAAAGGATTTGCGGGCCCCATGGGAAGAAGAACAATACCAACCAACCAGAGCTCCCAGAATCTAAGCCTGGGATCACACAGGGAGTGAGCCATGGCTCCAGCTGTATATGTAGGGAAGGTTGGCCTTGTCGGGCATAGGTGGGAGAGGAAGTCCTTGGTCTAGTGAAGGCTGGATGGCTCAGTCTGGGGGAATTCAAGGGTAGGGAGATTGGAGTGGATGCGTGGGTGGGAGCACATCCTTATAGAAGCAGGAGGAGGGGGGATGGGATAGGGAGTTTCTGGGTGGAAGGGAATGCATAACATCTTAAATGTAAATAAAATATGCAATAAAAATAATGTTAAAAAAAGAAAGCTTTATTAGAGACTGGCAGTGTGGAACTATAGAAGGTTTCTTAAAGTATGGCTGTAACATACTTAGCTTTTTATTTTAGATAGATAACTTCAGACATCCATAGAAAGAAGATTGAACTAGGGCAGAGGCCCAGGGAATAAAGATAATGAGAATGATTGATAGGAAATTTAGAGGTGGTATCAGTGGTTCTCATGGTTGATGGGAATGGCAGGAAGGAATCAGTCAGATAGTGGGCAGCTTCCAAACTTGACAGAGCTTGATTAGAGAGAATGGATGGAGATGATGGCACCGCTGACTAAGGTAGATAAAGATACTTGGGATGATGAGGTCTTCTACCCTGGTCCATATGAGGTTGTGAGAGTAGTGTGGAACAGTCAGGTAGAAATACTATTACCAATTGAGACTAGTGGACAGCCCATCTATCTGTTGTGTGAAAGTCAGCAGAGTAGGCTGGAATGAGGCATGGAAGCCAGCATCTGGAGGGAGTATTTTTTGCCTGGCTTATTCCTTCTGGGTAGTAGCGTTTGAACTGTGTATAGGAGATATCTGCTTTCCCAGAGTAACCCCAACCATAACGACTACCAGAAGGTTTTCCTTGGGAGTTTAAGAGGATAATAGAAGAATGATGTGAAATAGCTACCCATCCTAGGCAATGAGAGATAACATAATTGATTCCACCTAATCAGGGGAAGTCTCTATAAAATGATCTCAAATGTTCACCAATCTATAAATGTACATTTTTTATTATAAAGCGGGTGAAGTTCTTCAATCAAATGTGATAATGATTTCTTTACTTACAGCTTTTACTGTTCCTATTCCAGAAGGTACTATTCATAAATTCATTCATTATTGATCAAATTTCAGTTTTTAGCAAAGAGCCATTAAGTGTGGCATTCAGAGACCTTTATTCTAAATGTGTTATACTTAATGTGTGTTTTTTAGCAGTTACTTAATGATTCTTTTCCATATGATTGGCCTTTCTTCCTCTCCTCTATAATTTAACCCCCAACTATGTGCATTGAATTGAGTTCAAGGGATAGAAGAAAGAAAGGCTGAAGAACATGAGTTGAGAATTGAACTCGCCTCCTCACAGGGAGATTAACTTCCTAATGGTGTCCAATTGGAAACAGTTCCTCCCACAGGCTTATAGAGTACATACTATAAGACTCCCTGAATAAATTCCATTAAAATATTTTACTATCATATGTGATTTTCCATTTTGTTTTGTTTGCTATCCTTGACTAGTTACACTTGCACTATGAATAGGATACACAAGCGAGGAAAACGTACAGTCAGCAGAGAGAGGCTATAGCAAACTGGTAAGGTATAGTACCTGGAGAAGACAGAAAACAGTAAGAGGGCAAAAAGTATTCACAGCATCCCACTTTGGCACATCACCAAGTCACTTCTTTAAAAGATATTTTTTTTCCCGTAAAATTCTCATAAACCATTCATTTACTATATCTAGTCTAGAGTTCTCCTCAAAATGGATGCTAACTCGGTCTTCTACAGTTTTCATAATTCCTGGGACATTTGCCCATCTCATACCTGGCTCATTTCCCAGGCTCTGTGGTCTTCCATGACTACATAGAAAGTCAAAATTCTCTTCTGCGGTCTTTCAGTCTTTCGGTATCTTTAACCACCTCCTCTCCCAGGTTTGTGTACCTCTAAAGGGATTTGTCCCCCATCTTCTCAACTCTCTTCTCATTTTTTTTTCTAAATTTTGGATATTTTCCCAGTACTAGAAACTCTTAGGTCTGTACTCTGAAATAGGCTATATTACAAAAAAGGAGATAACGTTAAATTTTATGAAAATCAGAAAAGTGTATGTAATACAAAAATTATTTGGCACACTTGCATTGAACTTTATACTTAAAGTTTGTCAATTTTTTTTTCAAAAAATGGGGTGTATTTAATCCATTCCACTCAGCGGTACTTTAGAACATTACTCTTTGATTCCCCTATACTCAGCCTTATCCATAAAATTTCAGTGGGTTTTTATCTCTGCTGTAATTCCTCTTGGAGTATTATACCCTAAGCTGAAAATAAAGATGTGTATGGTAAGAACCTATCAAAGCCATGGAATAAGCTAGACAGCATTGCTATCCTCACAAGTGAATGGATTCCACTGACAGACAAGCTCTCTGGTGGCATCTCAAATGCACTCTGAAGCTTTTCTTCTGGTTGTTCTTTAAGCGTAATGATGAGTTTCATGGATCTCGGTGGCTCCTCCAGTGGCACATGGATATGTCAACCAACAGGAGTGAGAAAACGGTGAAAAGAAAGCCACTTTTATATATTAGGAGACTTCCTAGAAGTTCTGGTGTCATCTGGGATTTCTAGTCATACCACATTGCTGTATATAGCTGCAACAGACATCAGAACAAGCAGTTATTTGGCCAGATATCATTATAAATAGTTACAAGTCTTGGCTTTAGTCGAGAAAGAAAGAAGAATGGATTTTCAGCAGGAGAAAAGTTATCTTTAACTTTTGTTGTTCTGAATTTATATTATACTTATCAGTGATGTTATTTATTTTTAATTGATTTTAAACAGCCTTGATCCATTGAACTTGAGTGCATTTCTTTACAGTCTTGTACTTTACAATACATAATTCATGATTCTGCGCTCACCACAGAATGCTTCTTTAAGTATGTCAGTACCAACTTTTCTCAGTGCAGCTCCTCTGTGTTTCATAGAAGTCAAGGATACTGGAGGCTGCCAAGTGCTTTTTGCTCTCAGTTTTGCTATTTCTGACTTACTGTCTCTGGTAGGTACCACATTCCTATTGGATTTAATTAAGCCTTGAGGATAAATTATTAAAGAACAACTTTAGAAATCTCAGGGCAAATTCTACTCTTTATCACTCGACAAATCCCGGGAAAACTTGCTGAGAGTTGTCTTCTCTTTCTGAAGAAGCTGCAACATGAGGTGCTGCTGATGACGCCCTACTGTGCTCATTCTCCTTCTACTCTTGTCTGGTTGATCTATGGATGAATCCTGGTGCCCTTCCTTGACTTATCTATTGTATCTTAGAAGTCACCGTTCCTCCATTATCTGGAACTCTAGTCTGTAGATGGCATTTCTTACTTGGGTTCAGTGACTCTTACTCATGAGCAGATGGATGGCACATATGTTCTCCAAAGCAAGACTTCCTGATGTACACTTACTCATTAATGTCTTCTGTTGACTACATTCTTTATTGTTGTTGTTGACTATATTCTTACTCATCTCCTTGTCTATATCTTCCTCAAAACATCTAACAAAACCCCCAGTTAAATTAGTGTTCTGCCATTCCTCAGACTGGCTTTAAACTTAACACTTAAAGTGTTGTCTATATAATGGCTACTGCCACCATCCAAGTGACTGCCAAATTTAGACAATGTCATATTTCACAGCTTTCTTTTCCTCCCACCATCTAGCCAACCAACCACAAGGATAGGTAATTCGACTACTTATATAACAATTTAATCTGAGCACATCTTTCTACATGCACCATATCTTTTAGGGAGATAATCGAATCTTATTTAATAATAGACCCTAACTTGTCTTTCCCATCTACTTTTACCTAGTCTATTCTTCTCATGTCTAAAATATAATGGAGTTAAAAGGTAGACCAGAACTTCCCAGCTTAAATATTTTAAAGTTTCTCCACTGCTTCCGGAAAAAAAAGACATTCTATAACATGGAATACAATTGCAATTCTTCATTCAGGGTAAGCACTATCAAGCCTCAAACTCATCAGCAACTCTCATGTGTCTGTCAGTACATGGTCCGGTCAGACAAGTCATTCTTTTTTCTGTCCAGTCCCTAAGCCTTTATATTAGACTAAAGTACTCCTCTTCAGACCACTGCTCATTCATTCCTATCTGTGGCCATGAGCTTTAACTTGCAAAGGAGTCAAATTCTCTGTGGATATTTTCTCATGGCAATGAGTCACTGCTCTTCTCTCTTCCAACTCATTGATTTCATTAATCCATGGCTAACTGAAATCTCCACAATACCCCACACTCCACAAGGCTTAGAACCGTAGCCACTTTCACCTCTTACCTGTGCTCTAGTTCCCAGCAAAGCTTAGCACACAGCAGACGTTCAATGACTATCTATGGAATGATTGGATGCATTAATGATGAGAATGACTCTTTTATGACTGATGGTTCTTTATAACTGTGTGTATGGCTTTGGGGTAGACTTTGTACCCATAAACAAGATGCCTTTGTCCATAGGAAGCTGCTGGTACAGAATTGATTGTAAGCTTAATTCCTAAAGATTGTCCTTTCTCTGTCCTTAGGCTGCATCTGGTGCATTCCCCCTTTGTTTTCTTCCCCTAACTTTCCCCCTTCTGTTTGAATAGAGAAGCAAGAGACAGCAAATATGTGTGTGTCTTGACTTCTGGTGCATCTCCTCTCTTTGATACTTTCTCTTTTCTTTTTGTTAGATGCTGCCTCCTTCTAATTAAACACGTATTGCTTTGATACTGGTCGTTTTCACATTGCCTTGACATCTTTTTTTTTTTTTTAATTGAGCTTTGGTTGCAGAAGAGAACTGTCATCTTTATGGACTGGAATGAGCTGCTGGCAGCTCATTCTCAGGGTGCAGTATTAATTTAATGGGGGGTGGGGTTCTGCCCCAAGTTTAGCTCATATAGCTCCCAAATAAAAGGCACAGTAACCTGGTATTTTTATTAATAAGCCTAGACTAAGCAGCTTCTGAGTTATTCTAACCTATACCCCAGCTACAGGCCCTATGATCCTGGCTGTTTGAGTCTGTCCTGGCTTATGCTGTTCCACGTATGTCCTCAGGGTGATACTCCCTTGGCCACTTGCTCATGGTGCCTTTGTGGTGACCTTCCCTTTTCTACCTCCTTTCATCCTCCATCTGGTCTCTATCTGAGACCTCAACTCTATATAAGCCTGGCCTTCCTCTCTCTCCTGCCCTGTCACAGGCTCTAGCCTTTTGTTACCCAATCAGAGTTTACTGGGGAACAATATTTACATCACCTTGGTCAACACAATGTCCAAGTCCAGACTGCAACTTGATCTTGGGGCACAGAACTCAGCTTCTGAATACACAGCACACAAGAGCAACCCCAACATCAGAGCCTGTGAATGGCTGTGAGGATGAGTTCATTTGTCATTTGTCATATTCTTTAGGATTCAGCCTAGGAGGACTGCTGCAAAGTCTTTTCCTATACAGATTTACATGGTTGAGGATAATCAAGTGATTGCTTTGTTTGCAAAGTCCTGTGTTGTGTGTGAATATACCTTCATCCACAAAAATCCTATTCCCAAGCTCCCACCAAGTTATCAGTGGGTAGAAATCTGCAGTTATTCAAGCTGAACAAGTTCTAGAGATCTTCTGTAGGAGGCAATGCCTAGCCATAACCTATTTTGCATTTAAATATTTAACACAGTGGATTTCATTCTAAATGGTCTTTCTGACCTTAACAATAAAAAGAGACATATATAAACATACACACAAAAACTCTTGGAGGTGATACATCTGTTTATTTTCTTGACCACAGTGACATTTTTACACATATGTATGTGCTCAAACTCAACAAATCACACACACACACACACACACACACACACACACACACACACAGTTTGCAGGTTTTCATCTATACCTTGGCAGCTCCGTAAGCTTCGCTCTCTCCTGGGCACCAGCTCTGCCAAGACATTCAGCTCCAGGTAGCACCATTTACTCTTCCCAATTTATCTGACTTCTTCCAGGCTTTGAAATGCCTACCATGTTTACACTGATGTAAAAGATGGTACCACCTCTGTAAAAGAGGATAAACTCTCTGGCGTATTCTAATAGGGAAGTGTAAGATCACCAAGCAGTGGCCATCCTGCAATACCTTGTTGGGCTTCTAGTCAGGTTGCTCCTGGCTTGACATTTTACCTCCTGCCCCACTTTCAGTGCCTTTCCCCAATTTGTTTTGTTTCTTTCTCAGTTCCTGTCCTGCCTTGCTTTTTCTCATCCTTTCTCTTTCCACTCCCAAATTTATATTTTCTACTGGTTTTGAAAATTTAATTTCTCATTTCTTTTTATAATTTTGTCCTTGTTCTTATTAAGATGATACATGCACAAGATGAAGGTGAGGTAGTTCTCCAGGGTTTCTCATGAGAAATAACAACCTCAGCTCCTTTCTCTCATTATTTCCTGTTGTTCATTCGAACTCATGTTCAAAAAGTATTTTCTGAGCATCCTGTACTCGACAAGTACAATTCTAGTTGCATGGAGTGCATCAATAATAACATAGATTTAAAAACCCTTGCATTTATGGGATGTCTATTCTGTAAGAGAGGGCAAGAAGAGAAAATACAGAGAAACACAGCAAAGAAGAAAATATATAGTGTGCTTGATTCTAGTGGAAGCAATAGAGAACAAACAAAGCAAAAGTCTGACAACCATGAGCATAGGAAAGAGGTGCAGACTAGTGCTCAGATGAGTCTTGCTGAGAAAGGCCTAAGGAAATAGTAGACTAGCTGTGTGTGGTCCAGGCTGACATGATAACACGGAGTAAGCATACAGTGATGATGGCTGTGTACATGGAAACCAGTAAAACTAGAGCAATATCTGATAAAGGCAGCACAGGAGACGAACAGACACGTAAGAGGCATGGCTATTGGAAAGCAATGAAAGCCAAGACATGTCTTTGCTCCTATAGAGTCTCTTTGGGGATTTATCATACCTTATGAACAAATGATGCTTTTATTAGTTTTAGATTTTAGGTAGTTTCTTTTAATAAAATCTACTTTTTTGTTTCATATGTATGTACTGTATTTACATCATCTTTTGGTCCTCTGGCTGTTAGTCAAGAAGTATTTTGCATCCCTTCATCACCTTTCCTGTGCTCTCCTCTCCCATTCTTTTTCAACTTCCTGGTATTGTTACACACATACATGTATAAATATATAAATATAGCATGCTGAGTCTATTAAGTGTTGCTCATATGGTTTTAGGGCTGGCCATTTAGAATTGGATGATCAGTTAGTAGGCTTGCCCCTGGGCAAATAAAATTCTTTCTCCCCCTCTTAGAAATACTTCTCTGCCCTCATCTTGTCATCCAGGGATGAGGCCCTGTGAGAATTCCTCTTCAGCTCTGGCATTTGTTTTGAAATTGTGAAAGTTTGGTTCAGATGACCATGTTGTTGGGATATCACTTATGTAGAGAAGACACAATCTCATGGTAGTCTTCTAGGTTTTCTGTTCTTCCATCTTTCTGCCCCCTCTTCTGTAATGTTTCCTAAGTCTTAGGTGTAAAGGTTATATTATAGAGTTATCAGTGAAGTCTGGGCAGCCTTTGGTCAGTTCCTCTCTGTATTGTGACAAGTTGAGGATTCCTTAAATGGTCTCCACCTGCTGTAAAAGAAGCTTCCTTCCTTCTTTCCTTCATTCCTTCTTTCTTTCCTTCCTTCCTCCTTCCTTCTTTCTCTCTCTCATTTTCTTTTTCTTTCTTTTTGTTTTTTTTTTGTTTTGTTTTTTGTCTATAGCTGAGGATCTGTGGGTATGAGCATTTGAAACACAATTTAAAATGACAGTAGTTTAGGAACGTGACAGCAGTAGGTTCTCCTGTTAGACCCATTATCTCACTAGGCATGCCTAACTGGCTATGTTTATAGGACCAGTTGTAATTTCCCTTTCACTGAACTGGTCTTAAGTCTTCTCTATTTCCTCTCCCTTAGTTTAGTTTGTAAAACATCAGCATACATTTACTCTTCTCACACTTTCCAAATAGTTATATTGTAACTTCAATATCTAAACTATCATCAATTTTCCCAGTATCTTAAGGCAAGTGATAAAAACAATTGATCTCTACTGTGTATCTGCTTGTTATCATCTGGTAAAGAATGACTTTTCTTTTTTTCTTTCTTTCTTTTTCTTTTTTTTCCAACTTAGTTGTTCTCAGTTTGTGATGCCTATACCCCAGGTGTTTCCCAGATCCTGGTGTTAAGACTACTTTAACACTGTGTTTGTATTTTCTGCTCTGTGGTTATTTGCCCACTAATCATATAAGAGCCTCGGTGGTAAAAGTTACTGTGATATAATTTACTTCTAAGCACTCTTGGGCGAGGGGAGTCAAAGAAAATCAAAACACAACACAAAGCTAGGTTCACAGATAAATCACATAAATGAATCTGCAAAATTGATCACTTGTATTAAATCGCCCACCCTTAAATACATGTCCCTCTCATTTCACACTCAATGGAAGAGGCAGCACACAGGCTTGTCCTGCTTGTTAAAACACTGTGGTAGCATCTGGGTAACTTACGCTCGTTTTAGCATGATAAAAAGGAGAGCATCTAGATTTTAATAAAGTCTGATGTGGTGCAGCACTATGAGTGATCCCAGCCAGGTTTATGGAGAGTGTCAGTTTGAGGCCAGCTCTGAGTACAAAGCAAGACCTTGTCAAAAACCAAAAGAGATAACAAGAACCTGAACACTGTCAACATAGCAGACATAGCTTCTGTGTGAGTAGCATCATGGCAGTCCAACAAACACAGCTTCCGGTGTTCTGCGGGGCTCCACTTCCTGTGGCTCAAGCTTCCGGTGTTGGCCTTATAGCTGAAGTGGAAGGAAAGTTTAAATCAGTTTGTTAGAAACTTTGTTTTAAATACCTTTAATTATTCTTTTACTGTTTTCTTAAATATCTTCCTGTCTGGGGTACATGATAATTCAGAAGCAATTTTCCTGTCAGCATGTTTTCTTTCTTGCTTTATTTTAATTTTTCAAGGACTTGAGTGATCACGAGGGGAGGTAGTAAATGTTCTGCGGAAAGTTTTGTTCTAGAATTAGTTGCACAACTCCCATTTTGAACTTCACATGAAAATACTATTTTTTTTTTTCTCTCGAAAACTGGAGAATTAAATGCAGGGCTATGCTGATCTTAACACAGTGGTAAAGCGATTTCCACTAAGCTCTGATTTCAGACAGTGGATGCAAAGCAATCCAAGAACCAGACTCTAAGATGTACACATCTTCCTTAGCGCTTGGCTCTGGGGTGCTTGATTGTGGAGATGCTCACCTCCTGACCCACCTGGTGCGGAGGGTGATTTGCTTGTCTGTGCCATAAGCATAAGTCAGGTTTACGAAAAGGAAGACGAAAGAAGAAGAAAGAAAAGGGGGAGGAGGAGGAGGAGAAGGAGGAAGAGAAGAAGGAAGAGGAGGAGGAAGAGGAGGAGGAGGAAGAGAGGAAGGGAAGAAGGAAGGGAGGGAGGGAGGAAGGAAAGAAGGAAGGAAAGAAGGAAGAAAGAAAGAAAGAAAGAAAGAAAGAAAGAAAGAAAGAAAGAAAGAAAGAAAGA
>NW_021604619.1:3514884-3525077 GCF_004785775.1 Grammomys surdaster
AGAAAGAAAGAAAGAAAGAAAGAAAGAAAGAAAGAAAGAAAGAAAGATTCCACTATCTGAAATCTTTAAGTACCTCAAAACATCTCAGAGTACAGAATACCTGCTATGTCCCTTTTCAACATGGACTACTGAGAGATGTTGAACCAATTTCAATAATCTTTATTATCACATAGTTAAGGAACTTTCTCGAATTTCAGTATGGGCTGTCACTGGGGGACAGTCAGTAAGTATCTAAAAGGGAATTCTCTGTGTTACTTTACTACTTCAAAGTACAATATGCCTACCTACAGGTGGCTTTTCAAATAAACCCAGGCAAGTCATTCCTTTTGTTCCTTTCTTTCTGTAAAGAACAGAAGCCCTGTGTTTCTCTTGGTACATTAGATCAAACTCTGTGGCTAAAAAGCAGACACAATTGTAGCAAGGACTGCAAAGGTTCTCCTGTGTGAGGGGAACTTAGGTGTGTCGGGAGCTGGGGGTAAACTGTTCTACAATGTTCCCAAAGTTGGTATGGCAAGCACATGAGGCCATGTACAATACAAGCTTAGCAGTTGTTGCTGCTTTCCATTGCTCCTGATAGGTCTACAGAGGAGGGGGAGGACATAAGTCATGAGGAAGTGACCTCAGGCAGAAATTAATAACTGATCAATGCATAGTTAACTTACATTGAATGCTATCTCTTCATATTCAAAAGCTGATTTGGCCTGGAACCCAAGGAAGTAAAACTTTTGTATGAATAAGGCAACAATACCATCTCTTTATGGTTGTCATCCCATTACCAACTAATGGGAGCAACAAGCTCCTTGCTTGCTTCTCAAAAATTTTTTTCACATTAACACTCTAGTCTGTCCTTTTGGTCTTTCTGGTTACATCAGGAACTATCTCTGATGGCTAAGAAACTGGTTCCCAATTGCTTTGTTATCTTAGTCAGAAAAGGAGTGAAGATTGCTTTGTTTGTTTGTTTTCTGCTTCAGAAAAAGACATGAGTAGTTGCTGCTGGGGGGATGGTCAGTCTGTTCTTGTATTTAACACTGTCTACTCTTCCAGGAGAAGGATAGAATTTCAGCCATCTTCGATTGGGTTATATGAACAAGTGATAGATGCCCAGCTGGTTCCTGTAATATGATAGTTTGCAATGATTACCATACAAAACACTTTTTGAGAGAATTTTGAAGCATTCTGAAACAATAAAACCAAACCAAAATCAAACCACTCCAAAGCAACCAAACAAACTAAAAGTACTATCATTCTTCAAAAGCAACACTTACCAAGTGAAGGAGAAATATTTTTGCTCAAGAGCAACATGAGGTTCACATCAACATGAATATCTTCCCTTAGGAAAGGAGTATAGAACTGTGTGCATTCCTTTTAACCAGGGCCAGCATTACTGCAGCATCCCATAAGATTTAGGATTTAGTAACTTTTACTATAGGAACACAGTCACACTTCTTCATTGATAAACATTCCCTTGATATTACCTTCTAATATAATGAATCGTGGTGTATATATACTTTGGGAATCAAATTTTTATCATAATTGTAGACTCTAATTTAAACTCTCAGGAGACCACAGAGTCAGCATCTTGTCTTTCTTTCATGTGCCTTACCTCCCTACACCTCTAGAATCAGAAACATGCTCCTTGGGTTCTTTATTTTCTCTTTCCTTTTCTTCTCTGTCCCATATTTCCCTGGCCAACAGATTCTTTTAATCCCTAGTATGTTACTAATCAGAACAGTTAATCCTTGAACCCACTGGGAATAAAGTGTTTGTTTTTACAAGAAATCAAGGATTGAGCAGGAATAATCATGTGCTTAATATTGATTGCAACTTTAGCAAAATATAGCAACATTACCTCAAGAAGATTGAAAAAGGGGTTGATTTTTCCCTAGAAACTCATAATATTTCTATAGCACCATAATGTTTTTGCAATTATGTTAGTCCATGTACTAGAAAACCAGTAGTCTCCAGAGATATAGATGCAAATTCTGTGTTAAAAAAAGAGGGAGTTTCATTCATTTCTTACAATAACAACTGGCACACAGCTGGAGCAGTCCTGATGCCAGCTTTGAAAGAACCCCTTGGTTGGCCATCCCTGCTGGTGACTCATCTCCATCTTTTCTTCCTCTTCAAAGTTTCACCATGCCTTGCCATTCTACTGTACTATAGTGCTTCCTGAGTTTTCTCTTTTCACAGTGTTTCTCCACAGTGTGGATGCTTTGTGGTCCCCAGCACTCTTACATTCTTTTGGCTAGGAGAGAAGCATACAGTTGCTTTATCACCAAATTGCTTTCTCTATACACTTTTTGTGTTTCTCTCAATTCAGCTGACAATTCTTTCTTACTCTTATTCTCTTTTCTGTTCTTCCTCTCTTCTTTCTGCCTTTCTTTCTCTGTCTAGTCTTTCATCCGTTGGTCCCTAAAAATATTGATCACGCTTATTGAATATGTTGCTGAAATAAAAACAAAAACACCAGTTACCAAGCAGATTGATAAATTGATTTTATTAGGATCTAATTTACATTTTTGAAACCATCTTTCATCATGTTTTAAAATAAAATTATTAGCATAAAGACTCAGGATTATGTAAACATAACTTGGGACTTAGAAGAGGGCCCATTTCTAAATGATCTTTACTTGAATCTGAGGCCATGAACAAGAAATGGGGTATATTGTTCAACAGTCTTCACCCTCAACCCATCAATTATTTCTAGACTACCCACTGCTTGACCAGGAAGTATGTAAGGATATAGAATTTTGTAGTAATATTATATGCAGTGAGATAGGTGCCTGTGGATGCCTATGAGTTTTGGATGCACAAATAAAGCAGCAGAATTTCTCCCAATGATGAAATAATATTCAGAGATTTTTCTGACTGTCAGATAAATTCTGGAAACTCTACGATGCTAGGGCTGTAAAATAGGAAGTTAATGATACTAATTAAAACAGGGCCAGGAAGGTCCCTGCACAGCTGTGCTGAAGCAAAGCTTTTGAAGTTGTAGGCAAGGGCTAGCATCCTGCTCACAAACACATGGCTGTCATAATGTGGATCTCAACAGAAAGATGTGCAACCTCAGCTCTGTGGTGTCCCAGAAACATGTTGCACAAACAGTGAGGGTCTCTGCTTGAGTTCCCGAGAAAATGTGTGTGTCGTGTGGTTACAGAGAATGGTAATATTTATTTCACTGGGTTAGCTTCTAAACGAAGCTATACAAAATAGTCTCTAGCATCTGATGCTTTAGGAATTGCAATAAGAAAGACCACTCTCTACTTAATATTCATATGTTTGGAGAGCCTAAATTTTCCATCAGATAAATATTCTAAAACTTCTCGAAAACAAACCATGCTAATAACCACTGCCTGGTCCCTGTTAAGGAGAACCAGAATGGATTTCTGTGAAGTACTCTCTGGTTCTCTGCCAAACTTGGCAGGGGAAGAGATTTGTTTTGGCTTCCTCCCTCTCCATGCTTCGCTGCAGTACGAGGAAAGCACTTGTCCTGTCCTGAGACTGGTGCTCCATCACAAGTACCTCTAATGTGAGTGGCCAGAACAGTTTCACATGCACTTCCTGTTCTTCCTCTTTAAGGCAGTTGACTAAATGAGCTTCCTGGCAAGAGAGCACGCAGGTGAGTAAAACTGAGAGCCCGTAATAGTGTTTGAGAATCTCAATCCAAAGCATGACCAGTGGCCAGCTCAATACTCACACCACTCCACGAAGAAAAGTGGGACTAGATTTCAGCCATCTGATGGCAGTCTAAAGATGAGACTACATCAAGAGATGCAATATTCAACACCTCATCAGATGAGGGAATCTGGTAAGGCATCTCTGGAGATCGAGTCTTCAGAACTTTGTAAACAGAGGAAAATGAACAGTTGCCTAACGGCTCACCATGCTCCAAAATCCTAAAACAAAGGCTTAGTTCCTGGCGCAATGGCCTCATAGTGGAAGCTGATGACGATCCCTGAGAATATTCCCATTTCTCCGAAAGTATGGGAGCAGGATCTCTCTGCTGAGTGATGAGATGACCGGATGCTAATGACAGATGTGGCTCTGTGTTTCCTCTGTTATTCAGACCTGTGGGTCATTGAGAGGATGGAATTGATAGGGAAGGTTCTGTCAGCTCTCTTGGGTGCTCAGTTTCCCTGTATTCCAGTGAAGTAGAAAATGAGCTAGGGCAGCCTTGGAAAATCCTTGTCAGACTCTAGCACAGAAGTCACTGGGCAAAAATCACAGCTGTTGTAATTAAAGACAGCAGGCAGTCAAGGTTTGCATAGGAATAGATCTACACTCATTCACTTTCCGTGTTTATAAAGCTCAAATGGCAACTGTGGATTATGATTTTATAGAAGATACAAAATTTTATCTGCCAATATATCTAGCAATTTGATATTTGTATCTCCAGAATTACTTCCCTGGGCTAATGTTGAAGAAAGTTATTGACACAGAGTTTGTTTCTGGGAATGCCACTTAATTCTTAATAAAGAATTAGCATTAGTAGTTGCTAAGTGTCATATTTAAAAGGTGTGGTAGGCAATAGAAAGTCCCAGATGCCAGGGACCCAAGAGGTTGCCAGGACCCAACAGAGAGGACTAGCCAAAATACTCAACAAAAGGGAGATAGAACCTGTAGAAACCATATCCAGTGGATAGGCACGGTCCTGGGTTGAGGGATGAGTCCACCTACCAACCTCAAAAAATATTAATTCAGAATTCTTCCTATCAAAAGGAAATGCAGGAATGAAGAGTGGAGTAGAGACTTAAGGAAAGGCCATCCATAGACTGTCCCACCTAGGGATCCATCCCAACTGCAGACATCAAACCCAGACACTATTGTTGATATTGTTGAAGCACCTGCTGACAGTAGCCTGGTATGGCTGTCCCTTGAGAGGCTCTGCTTGAGCTTGACCAATACAGATTCGGATGCTTGCAGCCAACCATTGGACTGAGCACGGGGACCCCAATGGAGAAGATAGGGCAAGGACTGAAGGAGCTGAAGAGGTTTGCACCCCCAGAGAAAGACCCAGAACCCCAAAGCTCCCAGGGACTAAACCACCAACCAAAGAGTACACCCTGGGGGGGGGGAACCCATGACTTCAACTGGCTGTGTAGCAGAGGATGGCCTTATTGAGCATCACTGGGAGGCTCGATGACTCAGGGTAGGGGAATGCTAGGGAGATGAGGCAGGAGTGGGTGGATGGGTGGGGGAGCACTCTCATAGAAATAGGAGGAGGGGAGGGGATAGGGAGTTTGTGGAGGGTAAATTGGGGAGGTGGATAACATTTGAAATGTAAATAAATAAAATAACCAATTAAAAAATCTGAACACACACACACAGGTGTGTCAAGGGTTGCAGATGCAGCTCAGTGGTGGAACACTTATATAGCGTGACCAAGGTCCTGTTTCAATCCCTGGTACAATAACAACATCAACATCAACAAAAGAGCCACAACTGGGCTCGGAGAATTATTTGATAGGAATGTTGGTGAGCTGTGAACACATAGCTCATCTTTCTTTGATTGC
Organism: Grammomys surdaster; assembly: GCF_004785775.1. Taxonomy (NCBI): domain Eukaryota; kingdom Metazoa; phylum Chordata; class Mammalia; order Rodentia; family Muridae; genus Grammomys; species Grammomys surdaster. The sequence goes on from NW_021604619.1 coordinate 3,520,398, forward strand.
TTTTACATTTTCTCCCCCCACAAACGCACACTAAAAGCAATTCTTCAAGGAGAAACAAACCCCCAAATAAATAAAAACATCCCTCAGGACAGTATGTACCTTTTATTTATGATTATTTGATTCTCATATAAGTTGTCTGAATTAGACCTCAAGAGTTGAAGTTTTTGATAACTTTCCAAGTTAAAACCAGGTAATTCACTGTGGGACAGAATCAAACGCTTATAGCATCTCTCAGTATTTATTATGATTTCTTGATGGATGGGCTATGTCATATCCCTCCCAGTTTACAGGACAGGTGTGAGTCACCTTCCTCAGCATTCTTCTCTCTTTATGACATGATTTTATAGCTATGAAGTAAAGTGAGTAGAACAGATCTCTCATCCACTGACAGAATCACCATCACAAACATAACATTAAATTCATGATTTTCAAGCCCTATTTGTTTAATTGAGGAATTAATGCTAATTACCTGGATTGTATTTTGAAGTTTATCCTGTAAACATCAGTACAAAATTGCATCTCTTAAAAGTCATATGCTAGACTGGGAATGTGGCTCTGTTGTAGAATGCTTGCCTAGCAATCCCAAGGTTATAGGTTCCATCCACAGCAACGCCTGACCACATAAAATATTAAATGCATCTTGAATACTGGCCCTTGAAAAATTGCTTTTGAACACATGATAATACTATAAATAAACATTAGCCTTTTCATATTTTATATAGAACTTTGGAATCTCTGTCATTTGTACCCCCACTTTGAAACAAACTCAAACTTGTGTCTTGGGGACCTTCTTGGTAGTTGGTTCACTGTCTTCTATAGGATCCTTCTGTCTACTCTTCATTTACTTAGAGCTTACCAGAGCAGAGCCAACATTCCATTCTTCCTAAACATTTTCCAGTCAGATTAACTTTCAATATTTAGCCGACTGAAAATTACAGTTTTTTTCTTAACACAGGGTAGCCATTGATGATTTGTGTCAATTGATGAGGAAGCTTTGCTGTACTTCCCATCACCTGTTCGATATTAGAGAAGTTCATCTGGTCAGTTCTATCTTTGCCAAATCAAAATAGCGAGAGAATGTGCTATTAGGTTAATTTTTATTGTTAAGTGAACCTTTGTGCACAAATCATAATCACTTAGAAGGAGCTTAATTACTTCCGGCAGCTTGGATTTGAGCATCCATGATAATGGATTAATTCCCAATGTGGAATAGAAATATTTTTCTACTTTCATTTGTTTTGTTTTCTATCCAGACTATTGAAGACCATTCTTAATGTATGTTTGATTTGACTGAAAATGTTTGCAACTGCATTATAGTTGTATACATGGAGTTTCTACAAAGGAAGATAAAAAATCTGTGTGCACGGAAAGGGAGAGATTTACTTTTAAGAAGTGAATCAAGTGAATACGGGAGGTGGCAAGACCAGTATCTGCAGAGCAATCAAACGGCAGGAAGTGCAAGAAAGAGCTAGTGTCACATCTCTAGACTGGAGGCAGTCAGAATCTGTTTCTAAGGGGAAATCAGTGCTTTCCTCTTAGGGTCTTTAACTGATTTGATTATGCCTACTCACACTATAGAGAATAACCTGCTTTATTCAAAGCAATTTAAATGTTAATCTCACCTTCAAAAACACCATGAAAGAGATGTCTAGGCTGATAAAGTGAACACCGAGTTTATGGTGTATTCGAGTTGGTGTGTGAGTTCTAGACCACCTTGCCCTATAAGAAACAACAGTACCTCTGTAAAACTCTGGAAAGATGTAATACTGCTGGTGCTGTGGAATGAACATAACAGTTCTGAGGAGGCTCTTCCTGGTTGTCTCGCAGAGGCGATGCTGGCGTCGATCTTGGAGACACTGTGCACTACACAGCTAATTGCAGTTTCTATATTTGCACTGGTTGCTTGGAGCTTAGAGGCATCACATGGCACAGCCCCAAGACAGTGTCTAGGACCTCAAGGCAGACATTTTTGGGCTGGCGTAGCTCTGTCACCTTGATTCTCCTTCTTGCTAATTTTTATTTATATGTACCTGGACATTTTCCAATGTTCTCATGGCTTCTTGTCCTTCCTATGCAGCTATATTTTGATATTAAAATTCTGTTAGTCTGTGTGTTCACAACAGTGCTACGTCTCTTAGAAATAGGGATTGTTTTTTGTTCATGGTTTAAGGATGGTTCTTAACTGGTTCTTAAGGATGTGGCCTGTCTGCCGCAGGTTTGAAGGAAATGTGCTGAATAAGTTAATGGATATCTCTTCCTAAGCCACCCACCTCTCCAGTTCAGAACAGAGCAGAAGTTTGTTATTATTATTTGGGGTAACATTTATTCTAGTACGTATTTAGAATGTCTCATGACCTTCAAAGCATAAGTCTAGATATCTGAGGAGATGGGAGTTCAGACACTTTTGTTTTTTTGTTATTCTAAAATGGGCACAGCTCCGAGTTGTCAAACCAAAAGCATAAGGATTGAAGTGGTGACTCTGATTGTCAACTGAGCATCTTTCCTTTTGTGGAAAGTCCTTACAGACTAGAGGTCTTTGAGTCTACTTGGGGGTAGGCAGTTCAGAGGTAGATTGACTCAACAATGGCTCTTCAAGAGTCTTTTTCGTGTGCTGCGTGGGTGGTGTCTATCAGGAGAACTGTTTTGACACAGCAACTTCTGTTCTATATGGAAAAAGAAGAGAGGCAGGTATTCTGGCTGCCTTGAGGTGACTGCTTTGTACCACTGAGTTTGTAACAGGCTTAACTATAGCTCCTTTTCTGGTACTGTTCGACTTGTACCAAGAGTGTCTTAATGTTCTCTCCAACTTGACTAAACTTTAGACAAGCCATTTCTGTATTCCTGTTCTGATCTCACTTTTCTCCTAGCCTTTACTTTGGAATACTTGTAAATTCTTTATCTGCCTCTCTGGGATATGAAATTTTTAAAACAGATTCATGCCAGTTTTACCTGCCAGAGGCTTTTTTCTCGAAGATGTTGGAGCCATCCCTTTGAAATGTAATATTCAAGGAAGAATATGTATGTCTACCTTGTGATTCCATGAGAGGCAGCAGCTTCATTCTGTAGGAGTATTGCTGCAACTTTAAGCTTTGTATGGCCGGACGTAAAAATCGAAGGGACTTTTTTGTTGCTTAAGGAATTAACAGACATAGTCATAGCTACTTCCTTACACTTTAAAATATCCCAGTCCTTTGTATCAGCTCAGACTGATTTGTAACTTCTCTTACTGCAGTACTGCTTCCTGTGGGACTTTTGGCTTTGTCTTGGATGTAAGTTCTCATTGACATTTTAAGAACTGACTTATAAACTAGAGTTGCACCTTTTCAACATGTCTGCAACAGCATCCCAACTCATGGAAACAATCAGGACCCTAGGTCAAGGGGTGATTGGTAGGCTCAGATTAGCAGGGTGTGTTGGTGCTGATGACTTGGCTCAGTGATTGGAAGTACTGGCTGATCTTCAAGAGGACCAGGCTTGAATTCCCAGCATGCACATTGTGTCTCACAACCTCACAGTATCTCACAATTGTCTGCTACTTTGGTTCCAAGGAATCTGTAGCTTCTTCTTGCCCTAAAGAATCTTGAATACCCATGATGCACCAATACCAATGGAGGCAAAATACCCATACAGATAAAATAAAAGTAAACACATATTTTAAAACAAAAGCAGGTGCTGTCCTTTTGCTTGGAGTATTTACCACCATCACTTTGAAACTAGTTCTGCTAAAAGGCGATGCCTATTTTTTTTCTAACCTAAGACAATGCTTTCTCTTAATCACTGTTGGCCAAACACTGGAGAATATGAAAACCTTCCTCTTAATTTTCAGTGGGCTTGAGTTTCTACCCGTATAATAAATTTCAACTTTATATGAGCCTATGCACATGGATTCACCTTGGCATTGTGACATTCATTGTAAGACATAACTGTACTGCTTATTTGCAGGTAACCTGAGCTGGTCTCTCTCTGTTAAATAGCTAGAAAATTACAAATACACAAAACATTTAGAAAGGTAAGGGTTTTGCAGCTGTACAAAAGTACCATGAGTGACTCTGGTACTAGTGTAAGAGAAAGCAGAAGCATTTTGGCTGGGAAGAAGTCATTTTTGTCCTGACCGATCTCCCTCTCTCTTCTTTTGACTCAAATCCTCTTGGTCTTTCCGACACCCAGGGACGTGCTTCTAGGAGTTCCTTCCAAATTTGTACTCTGAGCAATCATGGATCCAGCTACCTCTCTTCAGTCTCATAACAGACCAGATTTCATATATTGGGGCCAGATTGTTCTAGAATTCTATGCATTTGGAAAACAGAATGTGTTAGGAAATTGCCAGTTTGCATTCTAGAAACTAATCATTACAAAGATCTCCCCCTCCCCACATTTCTTAAATGACCCTGTGGATGAAGTCCTGGTTTACAGGTTCCATGATGAGGCCAGGTACAAACCTTCCCAGGTCCATTCTTAAACTCTGAAATTGAACTTTTGGTTCTTACTACAAAATATGTGAGGAATTTAATCAAACTTTAGTCAGACATCTTGTTTTCTTCAGTCCCTGATCTTTGAATTATCCTTGAGTGTAAACAAATTTTGAAAAGTTTATTCAAGTCCTGGGAGAAATCCCCTTCTCAGAGGTGACTCCAGAGAGAGAGAGAGAGAGAGAGAGAGAGAGAGAGAGAGAGAGAGAGA
>NW_021604619.1:3525087-3578451 GCF_004785775.1 Grammomys surdaster
AGAGAGAGAGAGAGAGAGAGAGAGAGAGAGAGAGAGAGAGAGAGAGAGAGAGAGAGAGAGAGAGAGAGCCCTGACTTCTTTTTGACTTTTTTTTTACCTCACTCCCACACCTGGCTTTTTATTCTCCTTTTCATGGTAGTCACAAAGAATAGTGCTTTTTGCCTGACCTCAGAGATGCTTGTCCTGTTCACCCTGCAATAATGGCCTTGCTCCCACTGGGAGATTTTCAAATGAATCTCTTTCTAATTCTGTGCTTGTTGTTTGACATGTGAACATGATTGCCACTCTCATCGATTTCCAGACCTGTTCCCCTCCCGCATTTGTCCATCAACATTCTAATTGTTTTGGTCCTGAAATCTATTTACTGCTGCACTTATCATAGCTACAAATCTAACTCTAGAAGGATCTCAGGGACAAGATGATTTTGTCACCATGGAAACCTTTGTGGAGACTGAAACACCAGAGACACATTAGTTTCGTAACTTTCGTGGACTATGAGGAATTTGTAGGATTTCATTAGTCGATGCTGACAGAAATTGCAAAGAACTAGAGACTGACAACATTTTTTTTGAGAAACTGCAGATTTAAAATCTTCAATTAAACTTTCTAAAACATGGGTTTACTAAGTTACTCTTTAATCTTGACTGCTTGGTTTTACAGATAGGCTGAAGATAATCCAAATGTTGTTGGTTCATATCTCATCGGCCTCTGATTGCATACGAATTGGCGATAACAGAACCAGTGTAATATTATCTGTACCTAGGTCAAGTACAAGCAAAACCACACCTGTGATGACAGACAGATCTATTAGGATTGGCTGCAACTTTGGTTAGACTACACATTTCTGATATAGAAGTTCCCGTCCTATTACCCCATGACAGATAGCAGGATTCCATTTTAAAGCCTCTGTTTCTCCTCTGAAAATATTCCAACAGAACATCTACACTTATGTTTGAGAAATTTTATAATCTGAAGGGACCACATGGAAAATGCTACAATTATCATTATAAAAATCCTACATTAAACCTAAAAAATACAAAACAACAACAACAACAAAAACTCATTATTAAACCCTACATTATCAGGATAATGGCTATAGCCTAGGGGCCAGGAGACCTTTAACTGTCATACTGGGATGTCATTTTTTTTTATGATGAGCTTTAGTGGGGGAAGGCTCTTAGCATCTTCATCTCTTTATGATAATCAATGTATATATGGATGTAATGCTTGTGCAGAACCCAAGGAGGGCAAAGGCATCAGGTCCCCCGAGATATAGAGTTATACGTAGTTGTGAGCCACCTGATACGGGTGCTGAGAACTGAACTTGCATCCTCTGAAAGAGGTACCCCTAATTGCTGAGCCATATCTCTGGTCCCATAAGATAATTATTTGTTGACTCACATGTTATTACTAAGAACCAAAAAGATGATGCTTGGTAATAAGACATTACTAATGCTTAAAGAATAATGTTTAGTTTTTTGTGAGTGTCTGATATTTCTCATCATTTCTCCGCTACCTAAAACACAGAGCCTATGAAATACTAGCTGTGGCTGATAGCAAATCCACCACCAATACTTTTTAGGATGTGCTTTGCTGTGCACGACTGCAAAAAATAAATGCCATATGTAAATATTTTTACAAACAGTAATTGTGTGAAAATCATTGTGCTATGTCCCTTAAGAAATAGAAAATGGATCTGACATGAATTCTGCCCTCTATGCACTGACAGTCTACCAGGGATGTCAGAAATAAGTAACAAGAGAGAAGGTTGGAGAAGTCCTGAGAGAACTACAGAAACAGTGTCCAAAGAGTTCTCAAGAGAAATTGATTTTAGCTCAGAAAATCGTGAAAAATGTCATGAAGATGAAATTCATGTTTTACTTGAACATAAGTAAAATATAGACATGTGGCTAGGGTGAAAACTTCTAGTGTAAAGGCCCAAAGACCCTGGAAGGTTATAAGAACAGTAGGCTGGGAAGGAACTGTCCAAGACTGGGCAATCATCCCCATCTAAGGAGACAGCTACAACCAGCCTTGAAGATGTGTCTGTGTGCGCATACACAGGCCTGGGAAAGAGTGGGGCAGAACGTGAATAGGAAGAGATTAGAAAGGTTTTCCTGAATTTAGGATTCCTTAGCACTTTTAACCTGCTTTTTAACAAACAAAATAATTAAAAAAGAAAGGAAAAGAAAAGAAAAGAAAAGAAAAGAAAAGAAAAGAAAAATGAACGTTAAGATGTTTTGGGAAACCTCCTTGCAACCCCAAACTTACAGTCCCAAATATTTTGGTAAATGATTTCTTCTTAACTGCCACATAATACTGACTTTGTAGAACTAACGAAGTTCAGACTAAGAATATGTAAGAGTTTAAGATAGTAACTTTTTAGAAGAAATATCAGTCTAATGTATTGAATGTATGTATTTTCAAACTTGCTGTATTTATTTTTTGAAAATTCTAATGCAATTTTTCAAAAACATGAAGGTTTTCTGAATTGGAGTGAGTGGCTTTCTACACAGTTTTCATTCATAGCTATAGATTTCTGAGATGGGGCTGTGAACTATGGATTTTAAAGTGTGTGGACACACATGAAGAGACATCTGTGTACATGTGTACATACATATGTAAGACAGGGATGGGGTGTAAAAAAAGGAATAAGGGAGTCAGAGAAGGGGGATGATTTATCAAATATTCCTTCTCACCAAAAAATTGTCTCATAAATTCAATAGACTATATAATTATGTCATAATTAGCATTTCATTTATTGAAAAATCTTTGTTATTCTTCCTTTTTTGCATAACGATACCACTTTTAAAATCTGATGAAAAATATACTTTAAATACATTGACACTGAGAACATTTTCGGCATGGAATGGGGGTTCTGCCTGAGTTGTGTGGTTAAGGCTCCGGTTCAGGGGTATACTTGAAGATTGAAGCACCATGGTCTCTTCCACTCATCCTGCCTGCCAGAGTTCCCCATGGTCACCAGAAGGAAATGATCTACATGAGTTCTAAACATAGACCACATAGCTCAGGCTTGGTTGAAAGCTAATCCAATTAAGCACTCTGGGACATTTGAGAACATCCCAATCTTCTTTGCATTACCTTCAATCTGCATGATACATTCTCCAGACAACCCCAAAGCCCTGGCAGTGGCTGAATTCCCTCTTGACCTTCGTTGAGCTTGTAATTTTGCAAGTGAGAGACATCCCTATGAGAGAGGACACTGGGAACTGCTTGTACAGTTGGCTCATCTCAGGTTCCTAACTTTCAATCCAGAGACAACCACGCGGATTATCCTTTTTCTTCTTCTGGGGAATATGCAGATCAGATATTTAAGGTCCCAGATAAGTTCATTGGTGCTTATGTTATGAACTCCAGTAGAAATTTTTTTCTAGGAAATATACAGCAAACTGAGTCACCTTAACCATTCCCCTGCATCATCTTCTGCTGAGTAGCCTAGTGTTTCCTGCCACTTGTCGTTTTGACACAAGACAAAAAAGAAGATGATGATGATGACGAAGATGATAGTCACAGATTTCTGACAAGCCCCTTTACATGGTACATTGTTCCAAAGGGCATTTAGTAGGAAATACAGAAGCACGACACAAACCTGTTATTACACTGAGAAATCATTAGGTTCAAAGGAGTAATAATGGTATGCTGTTAAAACTCTGAATATATTTTCAATGTTTGTATTGAAAAAGAAAACTTTATAAATATGTAAATTTCTGTTCAATAAATCCCAAATAAAATGCACTAAAAAACTGATATGTAGACAAAAGTTTATTTACACCATACAACATTTTAAATATTTTATACACAGCTGCAGCAGAGAAAGCTACTCAGAGCCTTCTAGAGAAAACTGCAATAATAAAGATGTGAAATATATTATTCATATAAAAGTGAGATTATTACTTTATTGCATTTAAAGCAATGAAGAATGTAGCTCAACAAACATTCATTTAATGACAAAAACTTTGCTTTTATATTATAAAGTAAAAAGTGTAGTAATGGCCAAACAGACTGTTATAAACTTTAAAAACTGCATAAATATATACATTGTGCTTCATGGTGAAGTTTTCTGAAAACTAAACCACATGAAGCTGTTACAACATGAATCGTTGCTTGAGGTTTATCTATAAAGATTACCTTACAAATCCATTCCACGGGTACTTACAACACGGGGTGGTGAGAACTGTACACTTGGCCGCCTCTCCACTAGCCTGACCAGTGAGAAATTACCATAAGAAAACACTGATGTTGGCACAGGAAGGGTCCCAACAGAGGAAAGTCACACTGTCCAGGTGGAAATGTCAGGCTTCCCAGGTCTCAGTGTCAGTGTATTCAACTGTGTCTCTACTTTAGTTCTCTTTGATTGTGTTACACTTCTGTTTGAAAGTCACCCTCTTGCACATCCAGAGGCAAATTCAGACACTTCTCCCACTCTGCGGGCCTTAGCTCCAGAGCGTCCTTCGCCTCCGTGTCTAAGACATTGATTGTGGTATAATGTTGGTATTCACTGGGGGCTTTGAAAGTGTCCCATGGATTCTTGTTTGGTGCTGGGTTTTCCTGTTGGGAAAAAAAACAGAATTGTTTCTTTCTTATGATTAGTATTACTACTTCCTGGCATGCCCAGAAAGAGGTTATACAGTTTATAGGAATCGGAGATGAGCTAAAATTAAGGGTTGTTGCAAAGGGTAATTTCAATTTAACTTTTCTTTCACAGGACCAAGTGAATTATACTGTCTCTAAGTTACTGTATAGATTTCAGGACTTGAAAGGTGTGAACAGCACCGTGGAGTTGAAAGCAGACAATATATTCAAATGTCATTATGGCTGCTTGTTCCAAGAAAGACGGAGAATTAAGTCATTGATAAGACTAAATGTGGAAAGTCTAAAGATTATGGCAGAAATGTTAATGAAGTAAACAAATCTGAAAATAGTTCCCAGGACATGCTAAGTAGTCACTCAACCTAGTAGCATTTCACTGAAAAAAAAAAACAAAAAACAAAAAACCACTAAATTAATTTCCCCATCAACAAATTAGCATATTTGAATATTCATATGTCATTACATTTTCAAGTTTGGTATTTTTGGATGCTTACTTTCCATGTGGTTGTGTGGCAGATCCATCATCCCTGCTCTTAAAGATCACACTTGTATAGAAAATGTATCCAGCAATACAGGGGGACACTTTTAACGTGTATATCCACTGTTCCTTGTAAGCATTAGTGTGCATACGTCCTATCATTTAAGATTCTGGGTTCTCCTAGTGATGTTTGACACCACAGCTGTCCTGTTGTAGAACTTAGTTAAGTACACAAAGCTACTCTAGTAGCAGTGCTTTCATCCAGTGGTCTGCTATCACTTACTAGTGAATTTTATTGATTTAGAATCAATGTCATTTACAAAGACCTCCATAAGTGGGGGGCGTTTGAATGGCACAGCATAAGTTGAGTATCTGAAAAGAACAAACTGGGAATCCTGACTGAGAACCCCTTAAGCAGACAATGAAACCTGAGTGCTGAAACAACCAGTGGTTAGTCTGATGGTGGCCAAATTAAGTAGAGTATTGATTAAAGCTGAATTTATTTGTTGCCAAAAGAGGAAATGCCAAGTGAGGGTTTTCACTTTTACACTAGCCCATGTTTTAGTTTGATATAGAACCTCATGAAAATTTATCATTATTCATGAGAGACAGTTGAACGTAGCTTCAACAAGATAATTTCCATACTCTTAATTCCTTTTTCTAGGTCTTTTACATTTCTATTAGCCCTCGAATTCATTCTCCAAGATTGCTTGAAAATTTTGTTCTCACTCTTTGTTTAAAGGGGACTCTGATTAATAAAAATACTCTGTCATAAATGTCTTGTCCTCCTCTCCAAATCTGGTCTTCAGTTCATTATAACCAATTTTTAAGTGGAACACAAAACCATTACTTGGTTTTGTATTGATTTCACTACTTCAAACCTCATCTCAAGCCATATAGATGAGAGATGGTCTACAGAAATACTTACATCTACAAAATAAACCCTAAAATCCTGAGTACATTAGATGTTTTCAGGAATTAGTCTTACTATGGAGAAATCAACGTAACTAATGATAGGATCCGACGAAGAGTAAACTTTTAGGATAAGTGGAAGAGATTTACCTAGCTTTATATGCTGAAAAATATCATGCCTCAAGCCTCCTTCCTTCTCCTTCTGCTTTCCCTTAATGGATACTCTTTAACAGCTGCTTTTCACTGGCTATTATATTAGGTTCAGGAGAGGAGACAATAAATCCCATCTGGAAAAGCAGGACAGTCCACTAGGGAACCCAAGATTAAAAGTCTCATACACACAGGTCCACATATCATTTCCTACATGCAATTTGAATGTGACCTTGAGCAATGTATTAGTTCTAGATAAACCCTCAATTTGAATACTTGCAAACAGAGATAAGCCTTGCTTTCTGTGACAAAGAAGTTGATGCCACCTGTCAATCAATGTCCTCTTTGTGTACTTGAAAGGAGTTTTTTATTGTCAATGAGGAATTGGATATCTGTTTATTAATTTTGTAAGTATATTTATTATGGAAAGTGTGTATAAGCAAATGAAACCATAAAGGTTATATAGTCTGAGTTCACATATATTAATTGTAGAAAGGTATGGTTCTGTTAAGCGAGTAATGTATATTGATCATAATTGTTCTTTCTGTTATCTTCTTGTTTTCCCCTTCCTCCCTGTCTATTTCAGATCTGTGTTCCAAATAAAAGTAATGTGGTAGACCAAAAGAAAGTAGTCCCTTTGAATGGAAGTCACCTGTTCTTCCTTGTGGAAGAGTTGTAAGGGAAACAGACTTGTACAAGCAGGCATGGAGCTAGTGGCCAGTAGACAGGGCCAATGCCTACAAAATGTTCATCTTCCTGTGGGTTGGGTCTAACTCTAACATAAGAATAGTGTACAGACTCTCATAAGAGAAAGAGCCCCATATACTCCCGGCTTAAGTGAATGTTAACTGTAGAACAGCTAAAAGGACTCATTGAGGCCTTCAGAGACAGCTATAGAGGCCAGGAAGGGCTTCAATAGAGGCCTGAATTAAATGATATAAAATGATGTGATTTGTATAAGTTCTTGGGTTTCTTCTGTTGCTGTTGTCTTCTGAGTTCAAGTACAGGAGGAGGAGACAATTAAACTGAAGTATATGTGTTAAAAACACTAGTAATTACAGAGCCACTCTAATCTAATATCCATGAAGCTTGTGAAGATGCTAATTTGAGGACACACCACTGGTAGCCATATTAGATGATTAAGAGAATTCAGAACCATCCAAAGCATAGCAGGATGCTTGAACATTTCCAATAGCTGATGTAGCCAGGAATGGCCTAAAGGTCCAGTAGGATTAAGCCCTTCTTTCTATCTATCTATCCATCTATCCATCTATCCATCTATCTATCTATCTATCTATCTATCTATCTATCTATCTATCTATCTATCTATCTATCTCTTTTTTTCTATTTTGTTTTTAATCATTCTCTCTTTGTTTCCTTCATTCTCTCAACCTGAATTCCTGGAAGCTGTTTGGAGGGAAAAGATCTTGAGTAAACTGTGAAACCACTCAGGGTCATAGATGTCATCTCTGGGGATCATCTGAAACGCATTCATTGCTTTATTGGTTGTTGTATATATCTTCCTCCCTGGAATGAAGTGAATAGACCTAGGTGATATTTCAGTCTCCTTTTGAGTCCCCTGGTTGTATTGTTCTGCATAATGAGCCTCATTAGCAGTATTGGGCAGGTGGTGGAGAGTAGCAGCCCTCCGTCAAAACAAACAAACAAAAAACCAGATTTCCTAAGAAAATGTCTGTCTCTTCCAAATTATGCAATTTTTCATTAGCAATGTATCCCTACAAATGATGTGACTGAATTAAGGATAATGAACTCATTCGTATTTTTGTTATTAATCAGGGCTGGATAATGGGACACTTTTTTCTATTCTCAGATGTTTAGGACAATAGTCAGGCAGCAGTTAATGAGTGCATCTTCTCCACTCCCAAGCTCCCAAATGATAAATATTTACAAATCTCTTCTAGAAAAGGTAAAGTACTGCAAAGATGTGGGGTAATTAGTAGACTATTTTGGCCGTTAGGGAGCTGAGATATAGGCATTTGTGCCATTAATGATTTAATACCCAGACCAGTTGTAATTCACATAACAAGGGAAAATGAAAATCATATTATAGCAGTCACTCAGCTGTAGCTGTTGCATAAGATGAACAGACTTGTAAACACAACCTCTATTTAAAAACAAAACAAAAAAACCCACATGCACAAAAAATGAGGTTTCGATGTTCCTTTGTGTCAGCTTTCAACATCCCAAAATGAGTAGCTAATGTGTTTAGGTCAAATCTCGGCAGTGTCATCCCCACTTGCTGCTAGCTGAAAATTGATGATTTAGAATTTGGAAGAGTAGATGAGAAAGGATCTTAAACCACTAAGTATCAGGATCGTCTATGTCTAGTCTCATATTAGAGATTTTTTTTTAATATTTTTTTTCTTGCTTTGCTGGGGAAACTAGTTTGATATATACACTATTTAGATTCCAATTAACAGCTAAAGTGTTTACCATTTGAATAACCTTCATTAAAAAATACACGGACTGAGCTATTATTGCTGTGAAATAAACCTATAGTTACCATTTACCAGTAGCTTACCATGTCCAGTAATGTGTAAGTACTGGGAGGGATGAAGGAAAAGTATGAGAATATATGTATGTAGCATTCTTTAGCTTTTCATTCGCCAATTTCATTAATCAGTTAACTAGGACAAAGACTCGTAAGATACTTATGGAAGAAGCACTAGAAGATGATGACCAAACTCCATGTCATTCATGTCTATGGAGATAGGAAACATTATAGGTATAAGTAATGTATTATGTCTTTCATCTATCTATACTCCTCTACCATTTTACCTAGCTATATCAATTATCTTTATCTGTCTCTATCATCTATCTATGGATTTATCTATCATCTGTCAATCAATCCATGTATCATCTATCTAATTTATCATCTATCTAGTCATCTATCTATCTATCTATCATCTATCTGTTATACCTATAATCTGTTTAACCACCATCATCTATCCATGTATGTATATATGTATGTATCCATCAATCTATCATCTATCTTTTATACCTATTATCTGTTTCTCCATCTACCATGTATATATGTATGCATCTATCTATCTATCTATCTATCTATCTATCTATCTATCATCTATCTTCCTATCTATCATCTATCTATCTATCTATCTATCTATCTATCTATCTATCTATCTATCTATGTCTATCTGTCTGTCTGTCTATCTATCTATCTATCTATCTATCTATCTATCTATCTATCATCTAATTACATCTATTTGTACATTGATCATTTATCTATTACAGTCTGGTAAAGAACTGTCCCCAGGCTATTGCCTGAGCAAGAAACACCGCATGTGAGCTGAAGAGCTGGTGGGAGGCGGCAGACCCAGCCCACCTCAGTGTCCTCACCTTTGCTTTGGTAATGTTCCCAGGACTAAAACGAGTGCACTCACCATCCATTGTTGCTCTATGTGTTCCACGTAAGAAGAGGAAGTTGGGCTTTAGCAGCAAAGAGCTGCAAGAATTGATCAAGGCAGTTCGAGGCTGTGTTTTCACATAGTTCAAACTCCTCGAGTCCCAGCACAGTCCACTTACCTGTTGTTGTGAGGCCTTCTCTGGAGCTGTGATTGTCCCGAGCACTGAATTAATTTCATGGAGTCCTATACTACGATGGCAGTGGTATGAATGAATGAAAGGAAATGGTCCACAACCAAGAACCCAAGTTCCTGATATTGGCATACATCCAAAACTCTCATCACTAAACAAATGAATCTTCTGGAGATAAAATGATGTCATCCGGATTTGAGTTATGTTTCATATTGATACCAGCATTATAATTGGTGGCCTTAAAATGGCAGGTATTAGGATAACGATGGGAAAATTTAGCAAACTGTTTAGAGATTTGCATTATTTGAATTTTATCTGCAGGGTGGGACAATGGCCATAGAAAGCCAACCTGTTTTTGACACATAACTAATCCTACTTACAGATTATCTGGGAGGACATAGGAAATTAGAATGAATAACTTTCAAGGTTTGGTCATTCCTCGGAAGTCCTCTGGTCACCTTTCCCAAGTGCTTTTCTGAGCTTGTTAATGTTCCTGTGTGTGCTACTTTTTGTTGTTGTTCTATGGGTGTCCTGGAGGGCAAAGGGCACAGCTGGCCTGAGATGTGGTCCAGCATGGTGTGGGGCATTGTGGATGCAGAATATACTCACCATACTGCTTGTGTTTGGTATGTCCCGAAATCTGTCCAAAGTTTGAAACTTCTGATTTAGTTCCTGAAACAACTCCATGTGTCTCTTCCTTGTGTGCATGACCTTCTGCAAGAGAGAACAGGGCGGCTCTCATTCCTAATTTAACTTACATCTTCTTAAAAACTGTTTCGGACTGAGGGAAGCTAACCCTGGCAGGAGCCTGTAGTCCCCAAAGACATCACATATGCAAATGACATGTCCCCAATCTTTTTTTTTTTAATTTCTAGTTCTTTCAAAAAAAGAATGGGCTTTTTCTTTCCACTCACAAGATTACAAAAAAAATGTAAGCTTTTCCTTCATTTTTCTTCTTGTGGGTGCATTAAAAACATAGCCATCATTCTTGTGCAAGATTTTTCATCCCTTAAAAGTTGAGTCTGTTCTACAAAAATTGTTACAGTAATTTAAAAATGTTAAAAATTTGGACTTTGTAAAGCACTTGGGTCCTTGATGTTTGTCATGGGAAACATTGCTCCTTTCTGTCTTACTTCTATAAACAGTACGATGTAGCTCACTGCACTAAAGGGGGAGCATAATCCCAGACCCTGCCTGTAATGCTGATTCAGAGCTCTAAAGTGCCTGAAAGATGTGTGGGATCTAAAACCTTGCTCTCTCCCTGAGAATAACAGCTGAGTTTTGCAGAAGGGAAATCTGGCCCATAGGTTTCATATACTTGTTTACTGGATGGTACAAAATGTTAGCAGTCACAGTTTTGAGCATGCATTGTGTGGCCGATGAGCTATTAAAATCACAGGTACAAGTATATTAATCCCCTTCTTCCCTGGTTACATGCCTTTCTATCAACTGCATTAAAACCCAACAAATGGGCTTGTAAGTGAAAATGATCTTGGGCGTTTGGGACTGATTTTCTTTTTCTATTACAAAACATTTAAAGGACCTTAGTAGGAAAAGAGGCAGAGAACAAACTCTCTGCATCTGCAAGTGCTATTCCCTAATGTTGATTTTCCAAAGTCATGAGTCAGCAGTTTGGTGATTCTACAGGACCCCGCCTAAGAACTCACAGTATTTGCAACCTACACATCTGAACTCCATTTGGTCTTGTGATTTTCATGAGGATGTTAGATCTAGGTCTGGGCTCTGGTTTGAACTTCTGTTTAACAATCACTGTCTTCATTAGCAAATATTTTCAAATATAAGGATTTTTTGGGGAAAAATATCTTTGGGGATAGATTGGCAATCCTTAGTTATCTTCTAAAAAGATGCTCACAGGAGGACAAACGAGGGAGGGGGGAAGGACAAATGGAAAGTTAAACTGAAAAGCCTGTCCCCTTCTCTGTAGACTTTAATTTTCCAAACTTAATGAATAGTATCTAGGCAATTCACTGTTATGCTAATGTCTTCTGTTATTTCCATAGCCTATGTCCCTGTGAGAGAATCCTGCCATTTTAAGTCAATCAGTAACCAATTTCCATCTCC
The DNA here is from genome assembly GCF_004785775.1 of Grammomys surdaster. Taxonomy (NCBI): domain Eukaryota; kingdom Metazoa; phylum Chordata; class Mammalia; order Rodentia; family Muridae; genus Grammomys; species Grammomys surdaster. The sequence goes on from NW_021604619.1 coordinate 3,536,897, forward strand.
CTGCTGGAGCTCTAGGACTTGGCTGTTGAAGAGTCAGGTGGTTGAGGATGAGAACAGGGCAGCATGACTTATGATAAGACATGAGACATAGCGAGCAATTAACTTCCCATCAGTCTCGAAGAGCGTACATGAAGCAGGTTTGCGGGAGTTAGAGAGAAACACCAGGCAAACGGAATTTGACTAGTGATGGCTGATGGAGATTTATGAGCGTGAGGATTTGTATAAGCAACTCAGTGGAGGGATTTTGAGGACCAGGTAGCTGGCAAAGGAATTCAGTATATCTTGTGCTTCGGAGACACATAGTTCTATGTGGTACCAGGTCCTAGGGCACTCATTAAATTCCGGTCCTGTGACACACGGAGTGCTTAAAAAGCAATCAGATTTTCGTAGTAATGAACATTGCTACACAGCCGTTTCCTTTTATGTCGGAGTGATGGCAAACCAGCATCATCTCACTACGCGCATTCCATTGAATTATTCAGTGCACACACATGAACACCACACTCAGTGCTGAGTGCTAGAGTAACAAGAGAAGAAACAAAATATGGCTGAATTACTGCCTCTGAGTCATTCAAGGTCTAATGGAGACCTCCAGAATTAGTTGCATTGTGATTTGAATAAATGGAAATTTATAGTTGTGCTTAAAACCATCAGGATGCTAAGAGGGGATGCAAATAAGCTAAGAGAAATGCAAATAAGACAATCTCCAAATGCTTAGACCGAAAATTATTAATTATGGTTCTAACCATCTATAGTCCCCCCTCCCAGTCTCTGAGGATTCTGATTTTTAGCTCAATTTTCAACCATTGTCTTCCATTTCTTCTTAATGAAACCATCCCTCTTCAAAGACAAGAAATGAATTCTTTCGAAACTTCCTGCTGCAGGCATTTGATGATTATGGTTCTCAGGTCGCTTTATTTATCCTTTACCTTGTGAGCTGATTTTTGACTGTGCTTTGAGTGAGCCCTCTTGTCCCCTCTTGCTAGGATTATCAATCAAATTTCCTACTGTTCTCTGGCTAAGAGCTAAATTAGTTCTTGTTTTTCCAACAGGAATCTCTCTCTCTCTCTCTCTCTCTCTCTCTCTCTCTCTCTCTCTCTCTCTCTCTCTCTGTGTGTGTGTGTGTGTGTGTGTGTGTGTGTGTGTGTATGTGTGTTTAGGAATGTGTTTGTGTCTTATTGAAAGTCTTAGCATGATTCCCACAATGTTTGAAAAGCAAAGCCTACGTCAAATACATCATTGGGAAACTGGATACATTAACTGATTAGATACAATCTGTTTGACAGAGCAGTACTTGATTCTGAATTTGATGGATTTTATTTTTAAAAATTAGAGTGGTTGGACATGCTAAAAATATACAATGGATAATATAAAGTTATGGTGGCTGCCAATGTTATATAACCAGAGATCATTTTGAAATATTTCATAGTTTTGTGAAAGGTATTCTAATAATGAAGCTAAAATACCCTGCAATAAATATAAAGGGAAATGAAAATTTGGATGCCAAAATATAGAGCCCTTCCTACTTGCAAACATTAGTTGCAAATATGTTCTCTTGCCAGATAATCATTTTGAATTGAAATGGCCACTGTGGCACTGCCAGAAATCACCATAGCAATAATAGCCTGCATTCTGGAAGGGGTATCAATTACAACTGCAGTAAACAGCTTGCATCTCTGACACAGGCTGCTCGGTTTTCCCACTATAATTCCTTCTTCTTCATAGTTTCAATTACATCTTTGTACCTTTGTAGAGAATTTGATGACTATTTTTTTTTTTTTGAGACAGGGTTTCTCTGTGTAGTCCTGGCTGTCCTAGAACTCACTCTGTAGACCAGGCTGGCCTCAAACTCAGAAATCCACCTGCCTCTGCCTCCCAAGGGCTGGGATTAAAGGTGTGCGCCACCACCGCCCGGCTTGATGACTGTTCTTAACTTAAAGATTTGTTTACTTTATTTCTTTTGTGACCTGAATATCCAGTTTCCCAAAGAAATCAATGTTTATAAACACTCAATTTATACCTCAGTTGTATAAATAATGATGATTTAAAACTTTAACATGTATTTTCAGTGTAAAAAAATACATTTTGGCATTATAAACATAACTCAGCTACTTTCATCATATTTCATTGCAAATACTATAGGGGTGTTTTGCAATAATAAATCAGTACATAATAATCTTCCTTTCCCTTCAAATTAATATTATTAGACATTGTTTTGAAGGATGACTGAGCCTCTGTCCTGAGATGATAACCAGGCTGACCACATGGTTTTATGCTCTCCCAAGAAATTTAGTTTCTTTATTTCTTCTTCATCTTTACTGAAAACAATAACAGCGGCAATAACAATGACACAGCAAGCAAGACTCTTTAAATTCTTTTCTATCGATGTATAGCTTTATCGTTAAAAAGATGGCATCTCCCAAACCTATCCATCATTGATATTACAGAAATAGTGATATGTTAAAGCACATTTGTTATAATTTAGATATGTTCTTTTAAATAAAACCAGAAAGGAACCTGATGTCTTAAGCACCTACTGTTTCCTAAGATGTCTCCAAAGCCCCTTTGAATTCTTGGAGCATGCCAAGTCTGATAGCTCTGCACATGGAGATAGTCTATCAATTCAATTTCAACTTTCTTCTCTGTGTAGCTACAGCTAGCTGTACAATGAGGTTAACCTTATAGGGCTATTGTGGAAGATTTTACAAAGGATATAAAGCACTTATATCTGGACCACACAGACAAATGCTGCTTAAGAGGAGACAGCCATTGCTGTTTTGCTGATACTTCACAGTAACCCTGGGGGGAGCCATTAATTACCTGTACTTGATTGTCCAGGAGGCTGATGCTGAAGGAGGCCTTTGCTCTTGCAAGCAGTGAGCTGAGTCCCCACATCAGCTCAGCATGCTATCTTGGATGTGTCTGAGAGATTCAGGAAGCATCCTGGTATAGACAGCTCAGGGTTTTAAATTATGTTCCATGCAGATGGAAGAAAAGTAAAAACTAGGGAGGGGTTAATGCATCGTTTATAGTAGGCCCCTAACTCAGGATACTGAGTCCCAACAACTATGCAGTACTGCAATGATATTTCTAATGCTGGTGGTCATGTTTTGTCTGAGGATACCTCATAGACAGAGATCTCTTTGTCTGTGAGTCCTTGACAGCTAGCATCCTCTCTGGTAATTAGTAGCTGTTTATTGAACACTAACTGAATAAAAGAAATGAACAGGATAGCATAGGCATGGCTTCTTCCATGAAGAACAGTTCTCCATTGGAAGAAACATTTACTTTAAAAATTTTAAAATGATTTTTAAGTTGTGTGTATATATGTGTGACTATGTAAGGGTATATGCATATGAATCGAGGTGTCTACTGAGGCCAGAGGCAATCAATCCCCCCCTGGAACTGGAGCTACAGGATGGTTGTAAGCCATGCATGCTGAGCCATCTCTTTAGTCCCAAGGAACATCTGTGCCAATGACTCTAGCCAGAAGACCTGCCTCCTTTTTTCTCATCCTGCTCTGCCTTCCCACTCACTCCATAAATGGTTTTGAGGAACCAAGAGTGGATTTACAATAAACTGGTGATTTTTCACTTTCAAATTTAGAAGTGTGAATCACAGAGTTGTATTTGAACTATAGAGAAAAAAGTCTGAATTCTAAGGAGAAGAGGTACTAGTGTGAATGAATTCTTTGAACTGACAGAAATTGTTAGGGCATGTCAGAAACTCTTTCTTAATTCAACTTCAGGACATGGGGCTGGGAGAGCCTGTTCTCACATGGATCAGAACAAATTTGGTGAATCACCATCTCCAGCCTTAGAGTTTTATATATTGAGACTGCCATTGTCTATGTGCACTTGGATAAATCTATTAATGTTTTTGTTCATTACTACTCGGGACATTCTTTCTTCTCTCTACAGTGGCCTTTTGGAAAGTGACCTTTTTGTCATATTGATAAAAAGAGAAGACGAACATTGAAGGAGTTAAGTCTAATTCTGAAAGCAGTATTGTGAGGGGCTGATGTTTGAATCATAACATGCAGAGTGTCAATAACCTGCATCCCCCCAGAATCATGCCCGTGACCACAGAATATGTGGTCCAAGAATGTTGACTTGGATAAATATGTACCTTGGTTTTTAAATAAAGTGTGCAGCATGTAAGAAAACCAAGTGACTGATACATCTCATCGGTGCCAATCAAGAGCAGATTTGGTCATAAATGCATGCTTTTGAAGTAGTTTAAACTTAATGATATAGGAAAAAAGGATACAGTCTAAGATTAAATTGCTCAAAGTGCTTACCTTTCAAACATGCCCTGAAAATACCCCTTGATTGCTTAATGATTTGTACCTACTGTAGAGGGTCAGGGGCAAAGCCGGAAGGACCCTGTTTTGAACAAGACATTTCTTTCAAATAGTGTGTCAGCTATTTAAAAACATTAAAGGTAGAATGTTCACATACGAGACAACACACGAATTAAAAAAATCTTTCTGAGGCTAGGTCACCTCACTTCATGTAAAGTTTTCCAGATCTATCCATTTTAGTCCTAATTTCGTTTTTTATTATGGCTTAATAAAATTCCATTGCATCTATGTATCACATTTCCATTGTCCATTCTTGTGTTGATGGATATAGAGGATGCTTCTATTTCCTTGCAAATATGAATAATACTAGAGGAAACAGGAAATGAAGTGCTATGGATATATGCCCAGGACGGGTATAGCTGGACTATGAAGTAATTCCATTTGTTTATTTATTTATTTATTTGTTGGTTTTTTAGAAATCCTCATGTTTTAAGGAAAAAGAATTAATAAAATATTAGAATTGGATAGATGGCTCAGGTAGTGTGTAAGGCTGTAATGTCTGACAAAACAGTGCTTTCAAGAGTCCATAAGGCAGTCCATGTCTCAGTGACATGGGTAGCATGGATCTTGACATACATTCAACTAGTCGAGCCTGTATTTAGAAACAGGGTGGGGAATTAGCTTGCTCCTCCTTGTCAATCCAAAATCACAAATACATGTGCTAGTGTGGTAGCATCCTGACAATTTTTAAAAAATAATTCTTTTATTTTTTTTTATTTTTGGAAACAGACCTTGTCAATTGCTATAACTGTACGCACGCTGAAAAGGGAGCAACTGGAAGTGCTCAGTAGGGGGAAAAGTAATGTTTCAGTGTTTGTCCCCCAAAATTTCAACTCCTACAGAACTCATGTGATGACTACAGTTAAAGAGGTAAGGAAATTACATAGCTCCTATGTTGCAACTATTCTCCACCAACAGATATCTTTGTTAACACTGTGGTTCTTCTATGTGTGGAATGCAAGGTCTAGCATCTGCTTAGGGAAGCTGCTAGCGGTTGTCATAGAGAATAGCTGGGAGAAGGAACACATTTCTTCTAACATTCTCAGTGACACAGTGCAATTTGATTTTTTCCCAGTGTTTGTTCTTATCATGGAACTCCAGTCAGCCTGGAAATTGCTATGTGGTCTAGGCTGGCCTTAAACTCAAACAAAGATCCACCTCCCAGGTGCTAGGGTTTCTTTTCAATGTCTAATTTTGCTATTAATGACTTGTTTGTAGTAAGGCTTAGTTTTAGATCTAGGTTTTCACAGTATTTTCTCACCGAGGCCTAGTGGGTTAGTTTGTATGTTCATCCTTTCGTGATAATAGAACAGATTGTTGCTTTCAGGGCTGTGCACATGAACACACACACACACACACACACACACACACACACAGATACACATAAAAATACAGACACACAAATACAGACACAGCATACACACAAAACTTATTTTAAGTGGTCACAAGAAAGTTCATGTTGTTTATAACACATACAAACAGATATAATTTAATTTGATCCTTTATTCTTCTGATACCTAAAGATCTAAAGCACTATTTGTTCTTTAAAGGACATCAACAATGTCGAATGTGAAGACTGCTAAATAGTCTAGTTTTTTATTTTTTTAAAATGGATTTCGACGTTTTGGTTAAAAATTTAGACTTCAGCGAAATATAAGCTCCAAAGCTTTGCACTGACCATGGAACTGCCCAGATGTTTGTGATTTAAGCATTGACACCGGATTTTTGATCATTATTTTGTGGCATACAGCCTGAGATACCACGAAACAAAACCATTTTCCTTGAACACTTAGCATGAACCCATTCTTCATCATCATAATGGATAAAATCACATGGATACACATTGTACGCTGTAGAACTGTACATTCCCTTACACAAATATAGTGATTTAATCAGAAGTTTCCATATACCAAGAGGCCTCTATATTTTCAGGGATATCTGTTAAGACTATTGAGTTCGATGTATGCATCACAAGGGTACAGATATGTTGGAGAAATGTATCCTATATTATACCCTATTATAGTCAGCAGGCTATGAATCACATCCAATTATCAAGCAGCATAAGCGCATTTATGTGATACTTAAAGTTCATTAATTTTGTGCTTAAGCATAAGCTGCTTAGACAGTATCATTTTCATGACTTCCAGCACCAAAACCAGCATCAATATAAATTCAAGGCAAACTGGGAAATGAAAATCTTCATCTTGTTTATATCTGTGAAAAGACGTTTACCAAACATAGGCACGCATTGAATCAACACTAGCTATTGGGAAAAGAAAATGACTCTGAATGTACTCCAGGGAACCTAAGGACAGGAATCACTGCATAATATAAGCAAGTCTCAGACAATGTCTTGCCTACTAGCCAAAGCATCCCCTGGGATTTCTACAGGTCATCATTGTAGTAAAACTGGAAAAATAATGACTTAGGTTAAAAAAAATCAGAAAATTGGCGTTCCTACCGCCACTGACTTGAATCGCTTCCACTTTTAAATTGTCTACTGCTAACAGTTATCAAGTAGGTCTTTACTTGACTAGAAAATGTCAGCTGAGCAATTCCTTGGAGGAGTTATTAGACCTCGAAACTGTTTCCTTCCGCCATAGGTAGAGTAAGGATCCTTAGTTTAGAGGTCCATACAGTGCTGTGTTTGAGCAGTTATAAATGGATATTGAATTCAATAATTAAACTTATAAAGTAATTCATAGGAACTCACCTCAAAGTCAAGGTCAGAATATCGCGATTTTCTTCTCTGTTGGTGTGGTTTTAGAAGAAGGAGAAAAACAATAAAGTTATGTTTAGTTACTTAAACCAACGGAAATCATTACATTCAATGAAAATATTCCTATTATTAATAATGATAATTGTGTTATACGATTCCATTAAGATTATTTTTCTGACTTCAAAATATTCCATCTATATGTTTCCGTTTTCACCCCGAACTTTCTGTAAAGGTGAAGGGTATCACTTTTTTTTTTAACCTTAAGTACTAATGCTAGTTTTCAGTGAAATTCAATGGCATTCAATCCCAAAAGAGGTTCTAGTTTTAACAAAAAAACACTTCGCAGGCGTGGAGGATTAAAAGAGATACCCTAGGTACTTTGAGACCTCCCGCCGGTAGACACCCAGATTGTTTTAAAAATGTTCTTGCTATGTAGCTCAGGCTGTTCTCAGAACTTCCTGTCTTCTTGCTTCCTCTTCCTGTGTGCTAAGACCACACTTGATCTCAAACAAATCCTGCCCTGCCCGTCTGTTTTCGCTCTGGAGTTTATATATCAGATTTGTACAAATTTCTCAAAATTAGGGCCTCTCCTATCAAAGTGCTTTTGGTTACTATTTCTTAGGAAATAAACATTTTTGTTTGTTTTTAATTTTAATTCCTATTTAGTCAAGCAACAAATATTCTACAACCCAACACAGTGTTGCACAGTGTTTCTCTCAGACTCTAAATCTGTTAAACAACACCGAAATCTAGTTATAGGTACACATGCATTGATGAAATAAAGTAATTAGGCAGTGGGCTTGATACAATCAGGAAGTATGATTAAAATGAAGTGGATGCAAGCTCATGTGATAATGGGGCTTTCGTGATATCAGTATGGAGATGGTATTTTTAGCATCTGTTTCAGGGAGCCACCGATTCTTAAAATGGATGAGGTGTAGAGGGAGATGCCTGTAAACTTATAAAAAGATCTCCACAATTTTAGAGAACAAAGAAAATTTCTGCTGTGCTTTTTCTTTAAGTAGACTCCCCCTTCCCCCACCCCTGAGGGAGCTGGGGGGAAAAAACCTAAGGGAAACGTGCAGTCTTTTTGGCCAGATTATGTTTTGTTTCCCCTGCTCACCCCTTTACCCCCCAAGTCCCAGTCAATATTCACAACCTTAAGGTCACTAGCTTCTCAGGGTTCCGACAGTGCAGATTTATGGCAGATGTAGTCGCTATTATGACTGTTACAAGCTTTATTAAAAAAAAATATGACTTTCCTGGAGCCAGAGCTAAAATTGTCGTTATAAAACCAGAACCTCCTGTGCAGCCTAATCTCGGAACATGCTTTCAGCAGACAGAAGGACTAAAGGAGGAGACCGGGGACAGCTCTGACATAATCTCATTGTGGTGAAATCTGCTGAGCACAGGCAATCGAGGCTTGATGGAATACCGAGGAGAGAGGAAAGGAGAACGCCTTATTGAAGTGGAAACTCAAACATGATGCTCTCTTGTGTCCTCCTTGTCTCCAACAGCGTGCTGCCTTCCTCCTGGTGACATCCTGGAAGAGGCAGGAGCGCAAGAACACATCCAAACAAATCTGGCTCGGCATCGCACTTTGCTTCAGTCTGCTAGACTAAACGTCAGGGCTCGCATTCTTCTCTCCCATAGAATACCCAGCCTTCTTGGCACTGTGGTTTAGCAAAGCTTTTTTTCTTTTCTTTTTTTTTTAAAAATAAATATGTGTAAGTAAAATCTAAGCATGGACACATTTAGTTAGAAGCAATTATTATAAAACATGAGCTTTGTATCGCGTCTGAAACAACTGATGGAATCTTACAAAAATGATTCAGTCAACTAGAAGACAGAGAGAGAGCCTTCTGCTGTATGCACCGAGGGGCTCTCTGTTGCCAAAGGTGAAAACGACCATATGTTGCTGCATTTGTTTTGGATCACAAGGCAGTGCTGCCTAGGAACTAAAGATCTGGATGCATACAAGGTGCAAAAGAGCTTTATGTTATAGGAGCACGAAGAAAATATGGGAACCAGAAGAGCCCCAGCAACAGATTCCAGCTCAGAATATCATTGTGACCTATGTCAGTATGCAACATTTTCTTTTCTCTCTGATTTAATTTTGTTACAATTGAACACAAAGGGCATAGCAGGTCTGGCAGGCTACAAGGATTAGATGAAGAAATGAACAAATTTCAAAACCTGGTGGTGGGGTGTGGTGGGGATGGGTACAAAATAAATTATGGAGGTTTAAAGATCAGATAGTGTGTAAAATGTGTCAAGCATTTAAATCAAAAGTATGCGTGGGGTGTGTGCGTGTGCGTGTGCGTGTGTGTGTGTGTGGCTACTTCCCCATGATACAGAGGATTTCAACCTGTGTGCACTTAATAAAGTGAATTCACATTTAAACATGCTAACCAGTCTGTGGCATGGTTGGGAAAATGGTGTCATTTTGTGAATGAATGAAACTGAGAGCCAGTGGAGTTAAAATAATTGGATCAAGTCACCCAGGAGGTAAGCAAGTGAACTGTGATAAAAACTCAGGTCTGGTTCAGTGTCCAGCGCTTTCTACATGAGATCTCACTGTAGGATAATATTTTACAAACAAGATGTCTGTTGCATTCTGTTCTGGAACTCAGAAAGATAATACTATATGGCCCCTATAGTCCACATTTCACAGTAGTGGTACTGAAATACTTTAGAAGCATAAAGCAAGGTCACATGGATTAACTATTTTAACTATTTCAGTCTAATTATATTTTGAAGAGCAAGAAAAAAAAACAACTTTATGGCGCTCATTTCTCAGAAAATCTGTGTTTGGTAAAACCAAACCAAAACAAACTGTTTATTTGAATAGATTATGATACAGTGCTACCATAACAGACATATGTGATATTTGTTCCTGAGAAGCCCAGTTTATCTTACCTGTCAGATACTAGTAGTACAAAGTGGGATACCAGAAAAATCCCAATGCAATTTGGTTTTGCCTATGTCTACCCTGTGTGCATATCCATGCAGTGTTGTGGAAAATCTTTTGAGGCTGCAGTTTGCTGAGACTGTGACCCACTTACGTGTTTATTCAAATGTACTTCTGGGCCTTGTAGAATGCCACTGTAAGGCATAAAAAGGGCTTAGAAATAAAGACAGTGTTTGCTTGTTTTGTATGTGTGTTCACATGTGTATACACATTTCTGGGTGTATATGCATGTATGTGGAGGCTAGAGGGCCTCAGATACTGTCTATCTTTTGGTTTGTTTGTTTGTTTGTTTGTTTGTTTGAGGGAACAGGGTCTCTCCACGGTCTGGATTTCACCAAGTATGGTCCTCTAGTTGGCCAGTGAGCTCCAGGGACTTGTCTATTTCTACCTTCCTAGTATTGGAGTTATATTCATGTGACACTATACCTGACTTTGTGGGTTTAAGGGGCTGAACAAGCTCACTATGCAAGCTCTTTCCTGACTGAGCCATCCCCTCAACTTTGACCACATATTTAAACAATGAGAATCAACTAAGTGGTCAAGCCACTTGATTTTTTTTTTTTTTGCAAATAACTGGATAATTTTAAAGAAATGTTACATGTAAAATTAAAACAAGCCAATGTAACGTTAAAAAAAGTTGTGCAGATATAAATTGTTCTGCCTGTATAGCCTTCACTTTCAGGTGAGTTGAAACACACCTTCCTTTCCTGTGCAGTAACTTGAAATACATCTTTCTTTCCTATGCAGTTTCATTTTTTTACAATACACCACTGAGTATTCATCCCAACTGCATTATGCTCTTAAAACTCCATTAAAATTCTTGTCAAAGGCCTCTAATGAGCTCCATTTGGACAAACAGCAAGGTCAATTTTCCACCCTCCTCTCGCTGGACTCTCGGAAGCTGTAGAAAGTTAATCACTTCCTCATTAAAGCTCTGGCTTTTTCTTGCCCCGCCTCTCCCTCTTTTCATTCACTGCCGCTCCTTTTGAAACCTCTTTTGCTGGCCATTTCCTATGCCCCTTCTTTCTAAATGTGGAGCTGAGGAGGTCTGCTCTGTCCTATATGCTTTCCTGGATTACATGGCTTATCCCTTAGACTTTAATGCCACCTTTCAATATGCAAATCTCCCCTTTTACATGGGCTTTCTCATCACTGACAATGTTAATAACTCATCAGCCAAGACTGAGGCTCAGAACTGTCCCTCCTTTGTGTACATCCGTCATCTTCCATATTAAATCCATTCATGGGTTGCCTATTTGATCTCTAAAAGGTCTCCGTCTGTCCCCTCTTTGACACCCACACCTCTACATCTCTAGTCCCTTCTTAATTAGCTACAGAACTCTAGCATTTGGCACAGGATCTGTCATAATAGTTTGCAGTCTCCAAAATTATTCACAAATGTTCGAAGAGTATAATATGACAGCCCTGGAATTCAAACCAATATGACTTTTGTTTTATTGTTACTGCTTTAAAGAATAACCTGAGAGAATTTGAATAACCAACTGACCTAGATATACGCTAAAGAAAACCACTTCAAGTAGGCAGGCTGGCAGTTAAGAGAATCAAAACAATTTATGAGAAAGCCATACCTTTTCCTGATAGAAGGGAAAATATCTTTAGGTGATTTAATAGTGAGGAAACGTGCCATGGTCTCAGGCTACTGAAAGAACCACTTAGTGCATATGTGCCCAGAGGGGCTTCCACACACAACCCTTGTAAAATAATGAATAATTTCTCAGAGGGACTATATCACTATTTGTGTCACTGAAAATTAAACTGGACAAGACACTAGAAGATTCACAGCAAGTAATGAATTCCACTGACTAATGAATGGCAATATGAATGCCATTAAAAGTTTCTATTATAAGATGAGCAATGGACTCACTCACAGGGAGGAAAGCTTTGATAACAAATCCATTAGAAATAGCTGTGGAAATGGAGTCTGGGAATAATTAATTATCCGAAATGGCTTTTATTTGAGCTAATTTTGTTTGTACGCCTGCATAAAAGATAAGATTCTCTAATCCAGGAACAAAAACAAAGCAATAAAGATTGGAAAGTTTTCCTCTTACCAGGATGACATGAGAAAACATACATTATATGTAAAAAATGAAATGTGGTTTCTGCACGTGGTCAGTTTTAGATGCTTTCTGTTTGTGACAGTGCCTCCCAGTCCCTAAGTGAGGCCATAACATTCTGTGTAAATTCCTGACTATCGATTTAGTAATATTTAAGCTTCTTCAAAGACATTCAGAGTGTGATAGTAATGATATAATCATAATACAGCCTTACATCTGAAGTACTCCTTACAAGCTTCAAAAGCTCTTTATGTAATTTCATCCTCACTCTAGCCACGAGGGAGGCACCTAGGCAGTGACATCATCACTAAAATATTTTACTTCTGGGAACCATTAAGGTGAGTGCTCTGTGTTCTGTATCCATCAGAAAACCTATAAAGGTGTCTCTCCACCCACTTACAAATGCAGTGAGACTTAGCTGAGGTCCTATCCAGATCGAGAGATAACATTTATGTATGTAAGCCCTCAGAAGAGCTGGAGTAACAGAACTTTCTGTATGTAGTGAAATACTGTTGTACCGGACTATATAAAGTTTTGCCCATTTTGAACGTGTTTTGTTGATGAGTGAAACTTAGACAAGACTTGGCAGGAGCACAACAGAAGTCACTCCTGCATTATATTAGGACAACGTGGTCCTTAAGAACATGATAGGTAAACTGAGAAGCCACACAGGGAACCATTAGATGACCAATGGATTAACAGAAGCAGCCAAGGGACCCCTAACATGGACAGACCAAGGATGATGACAATGGGACTTTATCTCAGGAGTAGGGCATCTGGCAGAAGCAGGAAGTGGATGGGAGTTGTGGTCCACACTGATGTCAAAAGCAGAAATAGGCTAGAGCTCTCCTCAATTTCCCTCTCCCTGCCAAACCCACACTCTGGTCAGTGCTTCCTGCTGGCTGAATCCAGTCAGAAGTCAGTGACACGCAACCCATGCTAACCCTCAGTGATCAGGGAAAGTGGATAAAGAATGGGTCATGACCAAATAGATAGATGTAGGCCACGTGTAGTCACAAGCTGTTCAACAGATATCAGGCTCATGATATAGTTTGCTATCAGCAGGTGAATATTTAAAGTGCTGAAGGCGATGTTATCTTCATCTTATGTAAAGTAGTTGCAGGATCTCTTGGTCTGGATCCCTTATGAAAACTCAAATTCTAAAACTTCTTTACAATTGCTTAACCGGTTCATTCTGGGAAAGAACACAGCTAGGGCAATACCGCGTAACAGAAATCGAGATAGAGTGTAATAAAGGACATGGGGAAAATCTGGATACTCTTTTATGCCAAGGAACTCCGTGAATGTCTTAAACATTCACACCCAATAATTGGGTGTTAGCAGAGCACACTCCCATGGAGGCTGGAGTCTTTTCTGCTGGCACTGCGGCAGTTGGGAGCCTCCCCCTCTCTTTGTTGCTTCTTGCTTACTTGAATAAAAGCTTCCGCCCACTCACCCACTCAGGTCTCTTTGGCTTTCTTCTTTTTGTACCTCAACTGTGTCTTGCATGCAGTTTCCTCATGACTACTGGATTCTGTGCTATCAACTAGCAGCGTTTACCTCCCTCTTTCCTGACATCTCTTTTGGAGAAAAACCCCGGAGTTCATGGCTCATCTTCACATTCTAGCCATGAGTAGACCATGCAATGGCTGGTCATCTTCTACTGCACCAGTCTTCCAGGATGCATGTTCCTACATAGTTAATCTATTGTTTGATTCAAAGGGGTCAAAGACTTATTTATCACTTACATATTGGCTCCTTGAACAGATGTTTTTACTTGCAGATTATAACAACTTATCTAAGTGTTGGGAAGATTAATTAATTCATGCTTTTAAGGTGATTTGAGAATCTGCTAATGAAAAATTCTATAAAAATGCTAATTTTTATTACCCACTCTATCTTGTATGTATGTATTCTCTATTAGTTGTTTCCCAAAAGGTCACCTAAGCAGTTACTATGAAACTCTTTTAAAGAATGAATGGGAAACTAAATTTTATTCTGAATTTCCTTTCCAAAATATAAGCTTTGGAATCTCTAAGTCATTGAAATGTAGATCTTTTGTCTGATGCACACACATATGATTTTTATGGTTAAAACAACATATAAATGATGTTGATGATTAAAAATAAGGATATAGAGATTTGAAAAAATTATAAGGTGGAAAATATATGTGTTGTATAAATACACAAAACATGATCAATGGCTGTATCAGTTTGTTTCTTGGTGTTAAGTGTAAAACATTTTTACAACATCCAAATTATTTTAGTATAGTTTCATTTGAATTTTTATAGTCACTTTAAAATAGTCATTACATAGAAAAACTTCCACATTTTCATTACCTTTGATATTTTGCATATATATATATATATATACATATATATATATATATATTATATACTCAATCTGCTTAAAATTCTTTGTAATTTTGTATGAATATTTTCTAATTTATGCTTATGTGGTCATTATTGTAGTAGACACATTAATATCTCTGATTTAGGATTGAGGTAGCAGTAGCAGTTCTACTAGTTAAGAAAAATGGATGTTTTTGCCCAGAGAGCATGCCCACTACTATAGAGTAGAATTTGCTTTGCTGTCCCTATCTATACTTCTGACTCTGAGAATGATTCTTACATGGATTTGTACAGAGACCCTTTTCTAGTTGAGGCTGATCCAAAACTTAAGACCTTTTCTTGCTGAAGTCTGTTTATATTCTGGTTTTGGTCTAGAGTTATCTTGTTCAGTTGGAGAAAACTAGAATTATATACATTTCACATCCATTTAGATTTGGACAGAGTGAAAGGCATGGCTTTGGGTACTCTACAGAAGCCATTGCCTTTGGGTATATTTGTACCTTAGAATATACATTATCAGAATAATTCTGATAGAAATGCCATATGACCAATTACAGTGGTTTTTCTATAAATAGTGACTTATCCAATATACATAACACATTAACATAATTGACTATATATGATAAATAAGATAAATAAGAATACATGTGGTTTTTCATAGAGACTATATATCTTAGAAGAGGGTTTATAGTAAGACTTTAAGATACAGGATACATACAAAGCAGTACTAGGATAATAGAATATGACAATAAAAAAATCAGATGTAGTTCTTGATACCTACTTCTTTAATCCTATTACAGTAGAAATGAGAATGATAATTGCTAATAATTCTCTACTTCACTGAGATGAAAAAATGAGACTAGTTTACATTGTTTCCTGCTGATGGCCTTATGAAGGGCAAAGACTGTTGTCTGGCTCTTAGTCCTGAGTCTTAGTATACTTAGAATATATACTTTGAATACTTAATAGTTAAAGACCAATACATTTCATGGTCACCACTCTATAGGATTAAGAACAAAACATTCATTCTGAATAATATTGATGTAACATACTAATAATTAGTTCTTATCAGTGTAGTGGTACAACCCACAGAAGTGTTTCAACTTCATATGAACAGATCACCTTATACAAGATGATTTAGATATATCCTTGAATCTGTAACACGATCAAGTTATTATTTTATATTTTCAGTGCCCTGTCATATCAGTGAAATCTCAAGAGGATCTGCTCCATTTTCTTTATGAATGATTCACACAAGTCTCATTTCGAGAGAATTAGGATTGATTATTATCACTTTAAACACACTGGTATCCTTTTAATAATGTCTTGAACCAGCAGATAACATCTTGAACCAGCAGACTCATATGTACTAGTAGAAAATTTGTCTGTCCAGAATCTTAATTTGTAACATTAGAAACTCTGCCCAAACTAACACGGATCTTTTCTAATACCAATAGCATGTGACTCCGCCTGTACACCCTTCTAATGTCAAGGAACTAGTTGACCTCTTCTGACTTACCTCTAGAGAACTCATTGATATCGTTGATCCAGTTTCACTTCTTGACAGTCCTGCATTATCATCCAACTCAGAGGCCATGAAATTCTTCACAGCTGTGCGAGGCTCAAAGGGTAGATTCTGCATATGTTCCTGGGGTGCGAGATGCTGATCTAAGTTCATATTAAACTGGTCCATTACGGGGGGATTCATATTGAATTCAGGATTTACTTTGTAGTGTAATAGCCTTTCATGCGGCAAGGTTTCCATGCCAATATTCATTTTGCTTTCCTCTTTCATTGATGGCTGGGTGCTTACAGAACTTCTAGGCATCACAATATAGTCACTTTCCATCATTCGCTCCTGAGGGTGGACGATGTCCATATCAGCCCCTCTCAAATTGTCATCCGTGCATAAGTACACAGTTCTCCGCAATTCAGTGTTCTCCTTTTTCAGACACGGATTGCTCAGCTCGTTCATACTCATGGGCATGTGCAGGCCTGTGGGCTGCTGGATGATGACTTTGGAAATGACATTTCCAGGCAATGTTGAGTAGCTTAGCCCTTCAGGGTTCGTTCCCTTTTCGTCCTCATCATCATTGAGGGAGATCCTGGAGAGGGTTCCTGTTATTGTTGCTGCTCGGCAAGGACCAATATCCTTATGAAGTACTGCAAATTAGAACATGGCAGTTAATAAAAGGAGAATATTTTTTGTCATCATATGATATTATTTATCTTCCTACTAAATACTCTCCTGATAAAGTAAAAGAAAAGTAACCTTTTAACAATTTATTTACACTTGTTTGTTCATGGTCTGAATTACTGAATTGTTACTGATGTTCTAATGGTACCACACGTCATGAGTGGACCATAGCCTATCTGAAATATGATTAACTGGCTTTCTAAAATTTTCCATGTCCTGTCCTGAAAAAGATTCTGCATTATTTTTTAGGGAAAAGGTAGATTATCAAAGAAGAGTCTTCTATTAGTCTACCTCAAAGCATGTCCATAAATATGTTGATATTGTCCAAAGAAAGTTGCCACTGAAGTTTTCTAGAAGTTTTGTTCATTAAAAGAGCTTGTTGAGAGCTGGAGGTGGTAGCACATACCATTAATCCCAGCATTTGGGGGGCAGAAACAGACAGATCTCTGTGAGCTCAAGACAATACACTCTACACAGTGAGTTTCAGGACAGCCAACACTATATAGTAAGACCCTGTTTCAAAACAAAACTGTGCAGCCTGGCCACTTTGCCCAGAAATCAAAGCAACTGTAGTAGAAAATTTCACCATGTGTGGGCAACTATAGAATATTTGCTTTTGGAACCAGGAAAACTTTTCAGACCAGCTGAATTTTGCCTATTGTTGTCTAAATTTTGAAAATACAATCATAATTGTGAATTAGCACAGAAGTTGAAAAACAGCAAATTATAAATATATTTTGCAACTATGAGGAAATGAAACTTTTAAAATATTCCAAAGCACCAACCACTCATATAATACCCGCTATCTTTAGAGATGCTGTTATCTATTTATTGTACTATTGCCTCTCTGTTTCCTATACCATACATCGTGTTAAATATTCATATATATCTTTTGTGAATCCACAATGTGGCTACAGATTTTTATATTCTATATTATTATATGTTACAAAATAAGAAAAGATTATGCTTTAAGATGTTATTTCAAGATATGGCATGGTGGTAGTATATAATCCCAGCACTTGGGAGGCTGTGGTAGTCTCGGCTACCAAGACTTTGTAAAAGCAAAAACAACAAAATAAAACCTAAACTTCTAAAGATAACAAGAGAGCAATAATACATCACAATTGTTAGAAATAATTATAAATGAAATATTAAAGTGTGAAGTCTGTTAACCAGTTTAATAACAGTTGAAATGAAAACAATGTCTCAAGCATTTCCAAATTCTCAGAATAGTTTTAGTTCCTAACTTTACACAAAAGATTGATCCAAAATTAATAACACTAAAACACTAAGACACATGACAAGAACCTATTGTGTAATGTTAGGGATGGATAGATGTTTTCACGCCTTTAGTAATAGATGGTAAACTACAAAGGAAGCCTTCACAGTGAGTATTGGTTTCATAATCCAGATGCAAGATACATTCATCTTTTTACAATATGATCAATGTCTATTAAATATTTGAAAAATGAAATTATTTTTATGAAGCAGTGTCCACAGTATGTGAGAGATGCGTGAATGACAATCCAGCTTCTTTGATTTGCTTAAAGTGTAAACAAGCCTTGAATGTGAACCTTCTATGCATGGCAACAATGTTGGAACAGTACCTTTGAGAGAAATTAATCAGGTTATGAAAAGAAAAGAAGAAAATGAAAATCAAGCCACTCAGAAAGCAACTGGAATAGCTAGCATAAGCAGATGTATACTCCAGCATCTCCAGAAGCAGTTTCAAAGTTCACAACAGACTGCTCAGGGCTCATGGACTGAGACTTTAAAGTTTAGTGCATTTCAACACATGCAGAAATCTCTTGGAAAAACTCTGAAGAAAGCTGCTGACAAGCTCAACTAAGAAGAGCATTGGCCAAAATGAAAACAGAAAAATAAATACATTGTAAATTGTTCCTGAATAATACATTGGTGCTGGTCTGTGTTTAAAAGGCTTAACTCTCCCCCTCCCCTGACCCCAGACTCCAATGCAGACTGGGAAAACTGGAACAATCTATCAAAAGACAGCATTGTGTGTGCTGAAGGGCTGGGAACAGCAGCTCTGAGAAGAAAGTGTAACATGAAGATTTTCAGCCTTTGCTATGCATCAGAGTAGTTTGAATGGCTTCTAACAACCCTGGTTACTGTGTTCCAGTATCATAGTTTCTGGCCCAGGCGATCTAGGTAGGTTTTCAAAAACTGCTTTTCTAGGAACTGCCAGGTGAAGCTGACACTGCTTGTCTGGGTACCACACTTTGAGATGGATTGGTTTGATATGAATGGCTGTTAAGGAAAAGACAAAAGCGTCCTCATTCTTCCCTGTCAAGAACTCTTAGGAGTACATGAAGAGAGGCAAGGAAGCTAAACTGAAGGTAGACGATTAGTTATTAAATAGATACCTAACTACTAAAATAAGTTTAAGCCTCCTGATACAGCCATATTATATTCTATAAATGGGGACACTTGGACCATGGCTTGTAAATTTTAGAAATCACAATGGATGGATAAACCAAGGGACATTATTTTGCCAGCTATCTATTGAACTGGCAGGTTTACGAAACTAAGCACCAGCAAGTTTATGCCTTGGCAACATTTTGTTCTTTTTTTTTTTCCTTACAGGGAAAGATAATGCTCCTCTCACAAGTCCACTATGGGTTGTGAAATCAAAGCTGCTAGCTTATAACGGCTGTGACCCAGAGTGCCCCACCCAGAGTGTTTTCATTGAATTCAAGAATACAAGATTAGTCTCCCATGTACTTGTGATTATGGCGAGAAATATGATTTGACATTTGCACAGATTTTAATGGCTCTGGTTTGAATCTGAAAGCAACACTTAGGGGAGTCTGGAAGGTAGGAGGTGGGTGTCTTTCCCAACCCAGCAGGTTCTGTAATGGTCGTCATGACATTAACTCCTTTATAGACAGTTTGGATAGAGACAGAAGGTTCTCTATACAATCTCAAGTGGATATTATCCTGAAAGAAGTTAAGATGACAGCTAACAGAGATAAATGCAGAGGTTTATTTTCTTTCACCCAGGAAAACATGCCAGAAGCATAATTTTTACATAATCTTAGAAGGAGAATCCTTGACAGCACCTATAAAACATCTGAGGACTTTTAGATGACAAGTTGATGCTTGCACTGAAATATAAGTCAGATGTGGATCTAGACCACATCAATACAAGTAACTAGCCAGAAGTGATGAAAGCCAGATGGGTATGCAGATAATGTGTGAACTATAATTTAAGTTTATTGACAAATTGGGGGCTATTTTCAGAACTAGGCCTTGAAGATGATACTAGAAATGAATGATGATACAAGGCTGTTAAATCTAGTGGCAAAAATAAATAAATAAATAAATAAATAAATAGTAAAACGTAACCCCCCAGGAAGCAAAAAAACCACTCAAATTGAGAAAAATGATTCTTGATTTTAAATAGTTGGATACTCAGATGAAATATATATGTATATATATTCACTTTGTTATGAAAGAAGGCAGCATGGAGAAGAATAGATAAAAGGTAAAATGTGCTACACTTTACTGTGCTTTGGAAGACTATTTCCCAACAAGAGAAAAACACCCTAAATAGAAAATGTGATTTTCTTTTAAACTTACAAGTCCTCTAGTGAAAAAATGAGCTAGTGGCTAGAGGACAGTGACCATTAACACACAAACACACACATACACACACACATAAACACACACACACACACACATATGCACACAGGCACATATGCATACCTCAGTGGTAGTTCATTAATCTAGTGATTCTTAGTGTATATATGATTAACAGAGAGGCTACAGTTGACTTGCCTTACAACTTCCCTTATTCATACAGGTGGAAGTTTAAGGCTTGTCTAATGCTTTCTGCTGCTATGATGCTCTCAATAATCCATCCTTTATTTCTTCTCATCTCTCATTACAGATCCCTGATGTTAGAGTGATTCTCACTGGAAGGTGTCACTAGTCAAGTCACCCACATGAGTGGTATGCGCAAAACACAGTAGTTGTTTTTCTTTTTTAAATCAAAACCCACAAAATAATTTCGCATCCCCACAAATTGTATGTTAAAGATCAAAGCATTCTTACCTGATCGGCAAGCAATGTCTACGTCCTTTTCAAAGTCTGTCTGTAACAAGAAATAACAAGGCATAGAATTATCATTTAATGAAGATTGCAAACAGTTTTAATATTCAAATTATCTGAAGCTTATAGATTTATAGCTAGTCCAAATTTTTTTTTTTTTTGCAAAAGAATATTCTCAGGGAATGATCAGAATTTCCTAGAGACAAAGTGGTCTACAAAACCCATGAAAAATGACATCGTTTTGATATGGTAACATAATTCCCCATACGAAATGATAGAACTTTAAGTGGGCTGCTGGTTCCAGTGGTAAATCTTGCTACTTAGGAAGATGAAGCAAGATTACATATCCGAGGCCTGTCTGAGCCCAGGAATGACATCAAGGTCCCTGAGAGCAGGCTCAATCTCAAAACTTTAAAGGTGGTAGGAGAGTGTTTGCCTAGCATGCCCGAAGCCCTGAGTTCAATCCTCAGTACTGTATAAAAGGAGCAGTGGTAATATACATTTGTAGTCTAGCACTTGGGCTGGTGAAAGAAGGAGAGTCATAAGTTCAAGGTCATCCTTGGTTGTATGCTGAGGCTAGCCTAAGCTACATGAGGCCTCATCTCAAGAAAATAAAATGAGAGTTGTAACTCAGTAGCTAAGTTTGCATAGGCCACGTAGGGTCTTGGTTCAAGCTCTAGTAGACTTCAAAAACAAAACAGGACCAGAATTTTTAAAGCAATGGCTCAATTTTAATAATGCAACCAGAACGTACAATATTAGAAAAATCCTTGAATAAATGTCTTTGAGTTTTGTATTTTATGCTTCCAGTTAAAGTGTGTTACCTGCGATACAATATTCTATGATGAAGCTTTGCTGATGTCACAGTTCTACAGAATCATATTGCCTCTACTGTGATCAAAGGCTCTCAGGTACAGATATTAAAACTGATGGATTCACAGCTATTTGTATAGCCTAGCATCTCCTGAATGCCAGCTCCACCCTCACCCAAATTATTTTAAGCAAATCATCTTATTTTTTTTTAATGATAAAATCAAGTTAACCTGTTGTAGGCAACTTCTGACAGTCATATACCTGTCCTTATTAATATTAATTTTAAATTGTGTTATTGTTGTTGTTATATACAGACAAACACACTCTAGCACACATGTGGATGTCAGAAGAAAACTCTGTGGGGTTGGTTCTCTCATTCTAAGTTAAAATAGGTCCTAGGGATCAAATTCAGGTCACCAGGGTTGCACAGCAAATGCCATTATCTGCTGCATCATCTGGTCAGACCACCATCAATACCTTAATCAGAGATTTTTAGGGCTATCTTATTTTTTAAAGGAATTGGTTATTATTTCTCATTCTTTAACTGCTAACATATTGCTTAGCCAAATTTTTATGTTTCCTAGTCCAAAAACATGTTAAGACTGAGTCAGTTATTCTACACAAAATGTATTCCTATTTGGTCTTGGTTCTGTTGTTGTTTGGTTGGCTGATACTCTGGTTTTGTTTTGAAATGGGTTCATGCTACACAGTTCAGAGTGTACTCTTGAGCTGGGGTTCTTCTTTTCTCAGCCTCACAGTGATGGCATTCCAGGCATGTGTAGCAACTCTGACTTCCATTTCTGTTTTGATGATGGTAATTTTATCTTATTTGTAACATTTGACAGTGTATTTATGCCTATAGCAGCAATGGTACTCTGGGCTCATGTACAATCCTGACCTGTCACTGGAAGGGCACACTTTCCTTGTGCTTTAATCTCCTGGTGCTTTCTTTAGGCTATATGGGAGAACCACCATTACCTGGGATCACCTGTACATATACATATTTAACTAATCTGAGTTGTAGCTACTCTGCGGACTTTAATATTCAAGTAAGTCCAAGCTGGTATAGGGGGCATGATCAAAATCTGTTTTATGAACATCCTAAAAATTAATAAAAGGAGAGAGAAAAAGAAAACACACACACACACACATACACACACAAACAAAACAAAACAAAAATAAACTGCATGTGAAAGCCCATAGTGCTTCTGTGTAAAAATCATTATCTTGAATTCTAGACTAGGTGAAAATACTCTTCACTGTTGCATAAGACACCATTCTAAACACCCAAGGGCACCAACAGCGGATCCTTGATTCAAAGGCAATCCAGGAAGAACTTTCATTGGATATTAAAGTACCATGTCTTTACTTATTCTAAAGGTTTATTTTAGTGTGTGTGTGTGTGTGTCCAGGCATGCAGGGACACATAGAGGCCATAACAGGGCATCAAATCCTTTGGAGCCAGAGTTACAGGTAATGTTGAGCTGTTGGACGTGGGTGCTGGAAACTGAACTTCAGTATTTTGAAAAGGCAGCAAAGGCTTTTAGGCACCAAGTCATCTCTTCAGTTCCCAGAGTATTATATTAGTCTCAATGACCTAAAGAAAACGTATGGCTTTATACTATTTTATTAACAAGGAGTTTATTATATATTCTTGAGACACCATGACTTAATTATCAACCAGAAGGAAAATAAAAGCTCACCATGATTTGAGCATGTCCATTAGGAAAAGAACTTGAGGAATCAGCGTTGATTGGGTCCTGGCAATTTCTCAACCGGCATCTAAATGCATCTTGAACCTGTGGGGAGGAAAAGAAAACATCAAATTTTCTTTTATTCTCTATAATAACTAATCACTGTCCATATTGGTCATCACTTACGAGAAAAAACCTACCTTTACTGGTACAGGAGAAGACTCACTTTGTTACCTATATTAGTTTCCCTGTTTGTTTTTGAAATAGGGCTTCATTATTTACCCCTGGCTAGCGTAGACTTGGTTATATAGATCAAGTTGGCCTCAAGTTTATAGAGATCCACTTGCATCTGCCTCTCTAAGTGTTTGGATCTCTTAGGCCTACAGCACCATGTCTGGCATTGTTTACTTCCTAATACAAATACAGGTGTACATGGCTTTGCTCTCTGGCCAAAGTATTTTTCTCTTGCCGTCATCTACTAGGGTACTATTGACACTCTTCAGAGAGCATGATAGCCATTCCTAGCATGATCCTCTGTCATTCTTATTGGAGGATGCTTCTTCTCCTGCTGTTATAAACCATGTATATGGTGTTCATGGGGATTAGCTATTGTGTGAAACTCATAACAGATTTTAACACTGTGGAAAATGGAATCACCAAATGATCTTCTGACTAGAACTGATTTAAGATATGTTTTTTCCTTTTCTGACTCTCATAAGACACTTTGGAGAGGACTATTCCTCTTTCTTCCTTCAAGTATCGGTCCCCAGACATGAGAACAGGAAGCTACAGAACAGAAAGAAAGCATATCTCTTGATTCCTGGTTGATTGACTTGGGAAAGATCAAGTCTCTTTAGATAAGTCGCACTTCCTTGACATCACATGCGGTTCTGGATGCAGTACAAACATAGCTCAAGAGATTTCTAAGAACACTACTTTAACTGTTCGACTACAAAATCTCAATAGAGGCAAAGAGCAATGATTGTTTTCTGATCCCATGACACTTTAGCATCAAGACACACAACCTACTTCCTGTGGTCCCTGAGGCCTCTCATAAATTCTTGAGGAATTTGCCCGCAGGTGGCTACTTATCCAAAGCAATGGGCAGGTCATTTTTAAATCTTTCATCTGACTTTATGTGTTTGATTGTCTACTTCTCATCTACTACAATCTGTTCTATTGTTATTTAAAACACAGCTGATACTGTGTTTTCCCTATACGGAAGCATTGCTATAGAGATGGTAGGGTAAACATGTGTGGTTCTTTTCTTTTGAAAAGCACAGCTATATAAGCTCCTGTCTCAGTCTGAATGTGAGATTCATATAACATAAGTTGGCCAGGAAACAAACAAATGTAAACAAAACAGAACAGAATGGATCAAGACCTAAGTCCATGAACTTGTTTTTTGTTTTCCTCCTACCCAGTTTTGAGTCATCAATACTCTCCCCAATTTGCAATTAGGATCTGGGATATGGACCTGAGTAGATGCTACTACATATTACCCTGCCAGCTCACTAATGAGATCTGCCCCATACCTTCTCCCCACCTAGGGTTCTCTGCCTCATGGTGTAGCCAATTTCTGTGAAGTGGGACTGAGAGCAGGTGCCTTGTGATCACTTCTATTCTACGATGCTAATATTTCTAATCTCAGATTCTTCCAAAAGAATGATCAGTTCCCAGATACATTTCCTTGGCTCAACACAATGAGAGTCCAGCTGCACTGAAATCTATTCTGATTCCTTTTCCAAAGACCCACATGAACAGGAGGACTGAATCATCCAGTTTCTCTCAGTGAATCAGATAAGCTCAAGACAGAGCAAATGACTCTTTAAGCCTAAATATCTTGGGGAAACTCCTTTTTAGATTAAGAAGTCATTGTGGGTTACAAAACAACACAATAACAATAGAAAATTGGTAATGCAATAGTGTTTCCTAAATGACAGCAAGGGAGAGAGAGTACGTTTTAACAGTGTTAAGAGAGTACATGTGAGCCGTGATCCATGTGATTGGAAAGTGTTGGTGTGAGCATGGTGACCTAGTGCGGTTCTCAGATGAAAATGTACAAAACTCTCTAAATATTAATGTTCAAACACTGATAGAAATTCTAACATGAATAAAGATAGTATAACTTTTTGGTTTTAAAAAAAAGGAAATTGGTAATGAGTTCAGTGTTTGCCAGGTTCTCATTATTTTTTTTGTTTTGTTTTGTTTTTGTTTTTCGAGACAGGGTTTCTCTGTGTAGCCCTGGCTGTCCTGGAACTCACTCGGTAGACCAGGCTGGCCTCGAACTCAGAAATCCGCCTGCCTCTGCCTCCCAAGTGCTGGGATTAAAGGCGTGCGCCACCACCGCCCGGCATCATTATTTTTTACTTATTCAAAAGTTTGAATTAGCTAAACGAATTATTGTTTTCCTTTTTTAAAAAGAATCCCATAAGCCATTGTCAGAAAAGCAGGTCTATGCTAAAAATCTGTTTTTACAAGGTAACAATTAAAGAACAATTTATAAAGGAAAATAAAAAGTATATTAGGAACATTGGTTTTTGGGAGTTTGTCATGGAAAGATCTCTGTCACAGCTATTTCTAAATACCAGCATATATGACATATAAAACACCGGAGTGGGAATGAAGTTCCCCATGTCAACTACAACAGGGGCTCCCCTGTTTCACTATCACTGTCTTCTTGATGTTTCTAGTTGAGAGGTGCTTCAATTTATAACTATCTTTACTCTGTTACCATAAGAACGTCATCAAAGTATTAGCATGTTGGAACATGGGATTTCGGCTGAGATAAATATGTGTTTCTGGGCACTGGTCAGTTATATTTGGCTCTAGAATAAACTATTTCTTATGTCCTTCAAAAGGGAGAGAGCTATGTGTCTGCACTGACAGTAAAAATATCAAGCATCAGTTTCACTGGTCCATCCTTGCTAAATGTTCTTTATTTCGAAGCCATTGCCAAATAGTTGTCAAGGATTTTGTGACTGACATTAAAATATGGAAAAGCAAATTCTTCAAATTTCTCTTCTAAATCATTCTCTGGTGAATTAAAAGAGATATGAAAAAAACTCTCTCTTTTTTTCAAAACATACTCTTAGATACACACAAAAATCAATACTTTAACTGAAAAAAAACTTCTAAACTTGACAGTTTGCTAAGGGCATATCTACCCTGGAGAGTGACATCAGCTTCTCAGTCAGTGTAGTTCACAAGAAGTAGAAAATAGAAAAGCACACGAATTTTCCATTGTGTTTAAGGTCATTTTAAGGTTTTAAAGAATTAAATTCTAAGACATTTTTAGTGGAGAACTCCCATTCATAAGGATTTCCAGGAGAAATTTCATTTGATTCCAAATGCTTTATTTGCTTTTTTTTTTTAATCTGAAAACATACCGAGGCTATCTAAATGAATTGGCATTAAATATTTGCTCAACGCTGTGGGAGGAAATGATGAGACAAGATGCACAGGGCTGATCTTCTTACCACAGAGGGGCTTAAGGGAAGATAGTATCTGGACAAGGTTCCAGTCACGTGCAAACATTTTGATAATTGAATTTTCTAGCAGGTAAACAAAGGGTTTTTATCCTTGGTGGATTAATGTGAATTATGCCCATGAAAAATAGAAAATTGTTTGAAATTCAAGTTCTAGAGAAACATAAAAATAAATAGCAAAAAGAAAAAAAATAGGTCATTTTGTGCCATATTAAAATTAAAGTCTCCCTGAATTTCCTATGTCAATGTTATATTTACAAGGCTAAGCAGTAAATGTCATTGTTTACTATTTATGAAGAATGAATTTCTTATTTAACAGTTTTATGTAAAGTTTATTATTAGATATTATCATTACAAATCTGAGCTCCTGTGAAATTTACATTTCAAAACCTCTTTGGAAGCTAGTAAACCCAGTTTTTAAATGAATCTGTGGGGGGAACAATGAAATATTTAACACTAATTATGTCATACTTTGTATCTAGATTATAAAATGTCTTCTCTTTGAAATATTCTGAAATAGGTCTGTCATTCTAAGTGATGATCACCCAGGCCAAAAAGTAAGAGAGAATAGAAAGAACAGATATTTAACTACCTTTAAAATATTTAGGGGATTTAAGGGAATCTGAAGGTCTGTAGTGAAATTTAGAAAAGGAGACAGACAGAGACATCTTTAAGAATACAGTGATAGCTATCAGCACTGTGTCTGTTTAAGTTTCAAACCACAGCTAAAGACCGCTCCTTTTGCAGTGGTATCAATGACTGGAGACTCACAGTTGAGAAAGAAGAATGTGGACGCCTTCTGTGACAAGCCTTAGCCCCACCTCCACCCCCTCAAGAGAGGGACAGCCTGGAAAGGAAACTATTGAAGATGATTGTGATAAAAACATGACAAAGATGCTAAAGTCTAGCTCTCTACAATCTAGAGTTTCTGGTAGGGGTGCAGATGAGGAAGCACTCAATTTCCTTGAAGGGGCGGGCTACTGGGAGTTTGACCATGCTCAATGAGTCCTTGGAAAACACAAAATGCAATCTTATGTATCTTCTTTTTTGGTGAGGGGGTTCACGAAGGTGGGGAAAGGGCCTAGGAGGACTGGGGAATGAGTATGATGATGCAAATTTCCCAAATAATCAATTTTTTAAAAGAGCCTAGAGAGGAATCAGTCTTGCTCCTCGATGAGACCTAAGTTCATAACAGTTTTCAGGGGAACATCTTCCTCCTGTCTCTCTCTCATGGAGTGTAGCATTAGGGTTTCTCAGCAGCAGCGAGCTGAGAGCTTCTCAACTGGTCTTCACTCCAGAGACAGCTGGCAGAGTCACTGTGCAAAGTCCATGCCAGATTTAGAAGTTGTTGGGGGAGGAACACCCAGCACCATTGGCCGTGTTACAAATCCCAGAAGCCTCACAGGGAAGACTTTGCCCGTTTTGAATCAGGCTCCGAATTTAGCTGCTCAACTGCTCAGACCAAATCTTCACCTCTTAAAAAATAAGACAGTGTTACCTCGAGCTACTCTTCATGAATTCTTCTGAACTCCTAAGATCATTTTAAGTCAGGAATACACAAATTTTAACCTTGTATTCATTTGCCATTATTTCTGGGGGTAGAATTTTTTATTTTTATGCTATGTGTTTTCTTAAGGCTTCTGTCTATAGCACATCTGTTGTTTTACTCTTGAACAAATGAAACAGATGTTTTCAACATAATATTCTATTTTATATTTAATCATTAATGAATGAGTAAATCTTAGTCTTATAAATACTATGCAACTGCCATAAATAACACAAAGGACTTGATATTTTAAAAATATTACTGAACTTTCTCCTAGTGAAATAAAACTAACAAACAAACAAAAAGGAAGGTGTGTTGTTTGCCATGCAATGCAAGGTTCAGAGGACATTCTCAGATTCCGGCCCTGATGGACCTTTATTGGCTTTCCCTAATGCTGGAGGATCTACGAACTGCTATTTGAAATTTCTATGCTTCTGACCTTCAAATTAGGTTTTTTTTATGTCCCTCTTTGGGGCACACGGAAACTTCTTTAGATGATCTTTCAAACACAGGGTCTGAAAAAATTCAGCGGCGTTCCTTTCGTGTGCAAATGTGAGGAGGGTGGGGAGAGGAATCATGCTAGACACCATGCCTCACACCTTCACGGGAGGCATCTCATTCCAGGCTGGCACCATAGCCTTTGAGGCAGACAGGCTTGTGGCGATGCATAGAAGGGTAAGCTCAAGCTTAGATATAAGAAACTTCCCCAACATTATCAGGACAGGTGACAGACTGAAGCTAGAACCATGTTTCTTGCCCTGAAAGTCCCTCTCATTCCTGGACACCACTCTTCTTCTACCTTTTCAAATTTGCTGAACAAAGAAAGATTGAAATTGTTCAAGCCAAAGAATGAACCAAAACAAAAAAAGAGCATTTTAAAAAGGAGTAACTAGATACGTTTTCATCTTATCCCTTTAGTCAAGACACGTTGGCTCCCTGTACTAGTATAACAGAAATGGAAGGCGAGATCTTGAGGACTTAAGAGGGGGAAGTGGGAGCTTCCTGTCAACCTGTCAGTGTCCAGAGGCCTCTGCTCACTGGACACAGCAGCATGATGTTGATCCCCAGAGTTGGGGGCAGCTGGAAGGAAAATGTGACTGGAGGAATTTAGAGGAACCATAATTCACAGTTCTGGACAAACATACAGATGAAGACTGAGATAGATGCGGATGTTCCGCATATAGTTGGGATTGTGACAACCTGGGAAAGCCTAACCTAGAAGCTGCAAGGTTTACACTTTCTTGCCTAAGAAGCTAGACGAGGAGTGGGGTGAGATGGTGATGCCTGAGGAAATGATGTAAGACCAACAGCATGTTATCCCAGGCTGTGTCAAGTCCATGCTTCCAGCTAAGGTTTATTTTGTTGCTTCTTGTCACTCTTCTACTTTAAGACACATGCTTTGTTTTACTAAAAACAAAACAAAACAAAACAAAACAAAACAAAGAAATCTTTAAATGACTTTCTTTGGGTATTTTCCATTCAGCCTGAGAAGCAGGGAGGTGTTAGTACATGACTCAGTTGTCTCCTAATCCATGTGCTAAGTGTCCGCCTTCCAAGCAAAGCGTTCCAATCAAGCCCTGACCCTCTCCACATTTGGCCACTTGCTAACGCTATAAAATACATTCACTGTTTTTTTTTTTCAGATACCATTTGGAGCAAGTAACCGTAACCAAGGCCACCAAATGCTCTAACTAGAACTCTGATATGAGAAAAGGAGAGAAGACAGAAGGAGGAGGGTGGGAGCAAGGGAGGGAGGGAAGGAGAGAAAGAGAGAGCCACAATTCATGTTCATTTTAAAGAATTTTCTGCAAAAGTGCTTCACAGAGTTGAATGAATATTTGAGGCCTTATTTCCTGCAGCCTGGCCTTCATGCCAGAGCTTGAGAGAGAGAGAGAGAGGGAGAGAGAGAGAGAGAGAGAGAGGAGAAAACCCAGACTCTGAAACTAATATTGTGGAACAGCCATAGGATGTACACACAGTCACAAGATCATCCATATAGGGCTCAGATTTTAAGCATTCCTTTCTCCACTTCTATTTAGTGGCAGGGTTTTATTGTAGATTATTTTGTAGCACAATCTTGTTATTTTCTCCATCTGACATCAAGCTGTAAGATTGTCTTAGAGTCTGGCACAGCCAGAGACAGAGATGAGAAGAATGTGCAGGGACCAAGAAAGTGGTTTCCTAGCAACGGGAACTATTTCAAAGGTTTCATAACTCTTGTGTAGTTTCATTTCCATAGCAATGAGGAGAATAGTAAATAGTATGTGTTCTTATCTGTTCAATCCAAATGAATTCTAATCAGCAAAAGCAGGAAATACCTATCTATTTGTTCTACTAGATTCAATTTGATTAGTTAGAACACATTAGTGTCTGGGCTGTACATAATGTTTTGTGATAAATCAGATACCCAAATATCTTAAAACATCTTTTTAATCTTTTTTTGTCTTCTTTTTTCCTTAGAAACATTTGAGAAAACAACTAAAAAAAAACCCAAAGATATTTTAGAAGAAGCAACTACAGTGTTAAGCAAAAAATGGTATTCAGTACTAAGTTTGTCAGGTCTAAAGATCAAGGACAGATATTTAGATATCCAGTTTTCTTTCTATAAAAATAAATAGATGGCTCAGTGGGTGACTGTTTGCCCTGTAAGCATGAGAAACTGAGTTTGAATTCCTAATGTCTATGTAAAAGAACCTGTACAGCTCTACACCTGTAAATTGTTCTTGGGTTGAGGCAGATGGATGGAGAGGCAGAGGATACCTTTATCTCTTTTGCCAGTTTACCTACCAAAAGTGGAGTTCCTGCTTTAGTGAGGAGTCTGTCTTAAGGTAATAAGGCAGAGAATGACAGAGGACTGAGCCCCGCTTTGGTGTCCACATCTGAGCAGATAAACAGTGCCTTGGCACACTAGTTGGTACCACACCCATACAAACACGTACAAGTTGAGCTGTTATCACCAGTGCAATTATTTCCTCCTTATTCCCAGATTAGAAATTATTTTTCTTTGAAAATTGAGTTCATTAAAAGCAAAATCACACCTAAAATAGTCTTCTGCATATTATGTCCTAAATGTCATAATTACAGTCTTTCATTCCTTTTTAAAGTACAAGGCTATCTTTCATTCTCTTCAACAAAGATGTTCCAACTCAATATGAGTAAGAACTGCAATAACTAAAACAAACAGACAAACAACAAACCCAAATTATGTCAGTGTTTAAAAATAGACAGGAATAAGAATATTTATGTACCCAGTCTATACATCAAAAGTAGTTTTTTTAACATTAACTGCATAATTTCAAGAAAGAAAAATTCCATACAAATTATATGAAATTATTCTGAAGAAAATAGCAGATAAGCAAACAGAAGAGACAAGCAATAAAGACAAACTGTATTACTAGGTCTTCTGTGGATTATCAGCGACAAATTATAAATTAAGAATTTAAAAGCTTGCACATTACAACTCAGTATTTAATAAACACTAGCAAGCTTGCATTGGTGTACTTTATGGCAATGTATTGACAGGATGCGCAGGGGACCTGGGAGGGTGTTTTATTTCTCTTGGGCTTTATTCAGTTGTAGGGCAACATGGTCACAATGAGCCAGACCCCTGCCAATGTCTGTAAATACACAAGTAGATTCGAGACTTTGCTTTCAAGGAATTGTGCTATGATGCATTCCATTTAATATATAAAATACTTTAAATAACAATATTTTTTTAAAAAAACCTTCAGTTCTTTAATAATAAAATTTCTTTTAGGAATTCTGTAGATTTCTGAAGAGCAGTTATCTGAAATACATATATTTTTAGCAAGTTTCCAGACTGTTTGTATGGCTCAATGACCAAGGGAAAAAATTAAAACCACAAGAAATATGTTCGTCGTAGTGTTAGAAATAAAGAATGCTATAGTAATTCACTGTGAATTTATCTGTAATATAGTTTTTCAGTTTTAATTTTCCACTGAACAACATCAGAGGAAATGGCTATGCTTTTGTTCCTACTAATAGAGAAAACATGTATTTACAGATATCTTATTTAGTAGAAGCATTTATTTTATGATTTGACTTAATTGCACTCAAATCATGTTTTTGACAGTTAATAGTCTGATTAGAAAGCACTGAAAAGTTCTGATGGGTCTCAAGGATTTTTCTGCCAAATATTTTTCTCCCAGCAAGTAGCAAAAATTCGATAATGAGCCATCATGATATCTGTCACTTAGAATTCTATTTATTTTTGAGCACAGTCTA
This sequence comes from Grammomys surdaster, assembly GCF_004785775.1. Classification (NCBI taxonomy): domain Eukaryota; kingdom Metazoa; phylum Chordata; class Mammalia; order Rodentia; family Muridae; genus Grammomys; species Grammomys surdaster. The sequence continues at coordinate 3,569,433 of NW_021604619.1, forward strand.
ACACCACCTAAAAAGAGATACGGGCTGTGGACATAGCTCCGTGGGTAGGATGGTTTCCTGTCATGCACAAAGTCCTGGGTTCAATCTCTAGCACTACATAAAATTTGCACACTAAGGTTAAAGTTAGCACAGGCTACATTGAGACTATGTCTTTAAGAAAAGAGAGAATGAGTATAAAGATAAAGTACTTGTCTATTCCTTAATAACTAGGGCCTTAATTTCTTCTGAAAATTACATGCACATATTTCTTGCACCTTGCTTAAAGTCGCCAATAGCCCATCCTTAATTGTCAACTGAAATGACTCTGTGTCAATTAATTTAGGAGAATTCTGTTAAAATCATCAGAGGAGTATTATTACAGATGATCCACAAGATAGTCGTAATTGGAAAAGAATATAATCTAAATTATCATTCAATTTCTTTTTAACCTTTATTACTTTTCTATATAAAGAGCTTGATATTTGGGAGATTTTAGGAGTGATATTTTAGGTTTTTTTTAAAGGTAAATAAGGCTTTCCAGTTGTAAGCTACTTTAGATGTTGAAATGGTGAAATATCTTCCCCTGCAAGATGAAGTCACACTTCATCTGTTTTCATGGGTTCTCATCCTAGAATAGTCTTAGAATACACCTGTGAGTTTATTGATGACATCTGTGCCTTCCCGAAATAAGTGCTCCCCACCCAATAAATCAGGTTAAGGTCTCTTGTTACTTTCACACATCCTTGTAAAACAATGTGGAGTGTGTGCTCGGATGCACACACATTTTTGGTGATTTGTGCAGCACAATATGCTACTCAGACAAGCTAGCTGATGCGAACCGACAGTCGACTCTTCTCAAAATCACTCCCCTGGTGTGGTGTCAGCGTGCTCCTTGGTTCCTCACTCATCCCCAGAGTAAACACTGAAATGACTCGGAAACCTGTAAATACCGTGTCAGTGCTTGCAAGCACTCAGAATCATTTTCGCCCTGTTTGGAAAACAATATTTTATCCCTTGGCAACAGAAATCTGCAGTCTTTCATTGTCTTGCATGAGTGTGGTGCTTTTTAGTGTCTCTAGTGCTGAGGAATCTTCCTTCTCCTTTTACTGGAAATAAACTAGAACTGGGATCCAGAGGTGCCCTGAGACTGTAGACTTACAGTACTGCCTGTAGTGTCTTACCATAGGCAGGAACTGTCGTTGTTAATATAAACATCCAAATCTAAATCATTTCTCTTTAGTAGTTTTAAGATGCAATGTATTTGTATGTAAAGTAAGACTAATTAATGGTAGGACTGAGGATATCATGCACAATCACATCAGTCAGGAGGTGATTAGCAATAGCATGGGATGCTTATGACCAGTGCCATTAAGGGATGCCTACCCTCACCCTGTCTCCTTCTAGCTTCTCCAGCATCCCTGCCTCACTCCATCCGTCTTGAATCTGGTCTTTCTGGTCCTCGGCACCTCTGGATGTGATTTCCCTTGTATGAACCCATGTATGTCAACCTAGCACTGTATTGAGTGCTGAAGCCTCATGAATTTTGCCTTAATGCTTCTTTTCTGCTTTGAATCTTAAGCCATTGTCAGTGGAGAAGATCAACTTAGTCTGAAGACCAACATTGCAATTGAAAATCATGCTGGTTAGCTAAGATACACCTTCTCTCTTTTACTTATCTAGTTTGACAAAAGAAATCTATGTCTCACCTCTCTCCGAAGAATGCAATGGACCATGACTATCACGAAGCCTTGCAATGAATCAAACACGGCAAAAAGTATCTGAAACAATATGGAGCGTTTATCTGTCATGGCCAGAACTGCAGACATCCATGTCAGAGCCAGAAGCGGTAGTACCACACAGGAGCTCCAAAGAGAGGCCCTGTTATAAAGGAAAAGAAAGGAACATGACGTAGTTGCATGTCATGCTCCAGGCCATAACTGACCCCGCCCGCCCCCAACTCATGCTCCCACAAAGCATTCTTGTATGTGGCCCCAAGACCATTAACTTAGAAAGCACAAAGCCGATAACCCTTGAGAATTTTACTTATCATTTTTAGACTAGCCCATAATCATTATAAAGGTAGTTCTCGATTAAAAATACTCAAATATTAGCAAACGCGATTTTTTCCATCATAGCATTTTCTCACATGCACGGAAAAGATTTGTAACAAGAAGATGTAAATGACTGGGACTAACATGGCGTTACTGGCGGTGGTGGCTGACAAAGCTGTTGTAGAAACTACTCCACACTTGGCACATTTGAGCGTCAAACCGCTATGAGGCTCACTCATCTGACTGCAAACAAACAGAACACCCACAAAAAGAACAAAAATATTGAATTGTCACCAAAAAAACGATGCAGCTGCAAGTTAGTTTTTAAATACGATTTCATGTAAAAAAAAAGATATATTTATCAAGGATGAACATTCTAGATCATTTCACAGATGCAATTACACCATGTATCACCTCGGCAACATTCACCTTTTCATAATGTGGGCCTTGTTAGCATGCAAGGTATGTTTCCATCGGGTATATTAAAGATCCCCCTGTATCAGTAAATTACAGTTGACTCAGACATTGAGTTTAAATACATGTATGTGCTTGCATAGAAATATAGTCATAACCCTTTATTCAGACCCATGGTAAATAAACATATGAAGACTCCTAGTTTAAAAGATTTTCATTGTCATCTGAAGAAGTTTCAGATGAAGACCTCTAGAAATATTAACATTTATGCCAGGAAGTCTAAGAAAGTAAGGTATGTATCGTATATATATTCAATTGTGAGAGATGTATCTCTACAGATTCTTATTTTGAAATTTTTATAGCATCAGTATATGTTTAAATTATAAGGTGATCTGAATATAGGGGCTGATGGAACTTGATGAAAGAGTATCTAATAATAAAAAGCACTTGTTTTCCACAGTAATAAAACATATTTATCATACTAATTAAGTTCAAAGTAAGAAGATTCAACCATGCAATATTTAACAGCTATGCTGCCCTAAGACATTTTGCAGGTGAATTCAGATTCAAATAATGTAGATCTTATCTATTGTTTTATGGAAGTAAAATGAGGCTACATAGAAAAACGCTCCATGGGTTTCCCTTGCAAAATTGTTCCCTGAAACATTCTGTGTTTATTAAAATATAAATTGCATAATGAAATTACTTGAATCAAACTTCAAAATGCCTTGAAATAATTTTCTGCTGTGTACTTCTGTCCTTGATTTCCATGTGGTGTTTGTGTCTAGAATGTGTTTGCTTTGCACATTTTTCAGTTAATATTACAGTGGAGCTGTGTTATTATAGAATAAGTGGTAGAGGAGGGAGTGCTTGATTTCCTTTAAATGGGTACATCCATTGGTAAATAGTTCTTAGATGGGATAATAGTCCTGAAATATATCATACAACGATCAGCAGGTCTCAAGAAAAAACACCTAGGTTTTGCAGTTAGGTTGTAAATTGTTCACTTCACTGAAATAATGAACCAGGATGCAGGTCACAACCACACGGGCACACAAACTTGTAACAGCATGTGTAGTTTGCTCTGTGAATGGTTCTATGAGCTTGCCGAGTCTTGTTCTCAAAGTAGTGTCTGGTCCAGTTTTCTCATGGCTACCCAGATTTATCTTTTCAAAGCTTCACAGATCGATCTGACAATAAGCAGGAATGACCCCGGCTGCTGTAAACATATACTTGAGTCTCTTTCTTGTTAAGCTTAAACATATTATTATTAAAAAGGCATGTATTCATCAATTACTATTTCGTTTACCACAGGATATAGGTGTTCCCTGAGTGTGGATGTAGCTATTTTTCAATGTAAGGGTACCTTCTGCCTGGGCTCTGAGATAAAACCGAATAACTAAAGATTACAGAAAAATATGTATGGTAAGTACCCAGGATAACAAGTATCTTAATCCCAAAAACATGACTGAGGTATGAGATTTTCTGATAAATTTAAACCAAATACATATTTGTCTTTATTTGAGATCTATAGTGAGCTAAACATACTTACTTTACAGTAAGCCAGTGGGCAACTATGACATACCATGGACAGGATGACCTAAAGTGAAATACCTAGAAAATTCTATTTTTTCCTGAGTTTATGAGACCGTAAATTAATGAAATGTGGAAAACATATATTCTAGACTCTCAATTGAGTTCCTGCAATGTAAGATAAAAGGTCTTGTCATTAAGGAAATTATAGATTCATCAAATTATGTCTAAGTGATGATGCAACATGAAGTTGAATTGCCCATATCCTCTAATACATACTTCTGCATCAAGTTGTCCATCTGTTCTGTTATTACCACAAGATCTGACATCCACTGCTATTTCCCTTAATTCTTTCTGTTATTGTTAGCAAAAGACATTTGACTATTTTATTGTTAATATCGAACAGATTCCCTGAATAGAAAATATTCTCTCCTCTACTTTAAGAAAGTTCAATGTATAAACGACTGCGTTAAGCTAAGTTCCTTGATTTCATTTTTCATTGGATATTTTATTTATTTACAATACAGATGTCATCCCCTTTTCCCATTCCCCCTCCCTAGAACCCCCTATCTCATCCCCCCTCCTCTTTTTTGCTTTTATACCATTTTGATAACATGGATGATTAAGGTCAGTTCTAGGTTGAGGGTCAAGCAATACAATAGATTCAAATAGTCAAGGAACAAGCAAGACAATAAACACAAATAGTCAAAGAAAAAGCAAGGCAGTAAACCCAAGTAGTTATGACAGGAGAGTTTAATACAGAACACAAGAAAACCCTATTGCAAAAAAGAAAGACACTATAAGTTTTGTTTAAAGATGTTCTAAAATTTTCTTTTAAGATGTTTAAGATTATAATTTATTTTGTTTTAAGTTATTTCCACTTATCATTTTATATAACATAAACTATTGGTTTCAATAAGTTATACTTCTTAAACGTACTTTATATATTAGAAAACTTTTAATGTAGTTTGGATGTTGCATAGGTTGTCAAGTTTTTTTTATTATTTATTAAACATTTATTCATTCATTCTTTTATAAATATTTATTAAGCACAAAAGATATGCTTGGATACTTATAATAAGGGATTATAGAGTATAAAAACTCAATAAATTTTGAAATAGAAAAAATAGAAGAATGCATATACTGGTCGTATATTCTTCTATAAATAACGTCATCTATTTTCAGAAAATATGCTCTCTCTATATATGCTTATATAGATATATTATGTATATATTCAACCAACCTGAAATAGTCAACTTTACAATTAATGAAATCATTTATTAAGCCAGTCAGCATCAACTTTGCTCTGTGCTTTCTCAGTGCATCTGATTAAGCCCCTCACTGACATCTTTATTACTTTCTTTGCTGCTTCTCTGAGGACTAAATTAACTTCAGAAATTCATAGTACTTTTTAAAGTTTCCTTTATTCACACTTCAGATTAGAGAACATATTCTACTCTCTATATACTTAGTTTACCTTAGAGTTTCTATTTGACAAATGTCATTTAAACTTGGCTGTTACCTCAATAGCTCTCCTCTGCTCCGCACAGTGATCAGAATTCTACATATAAAAAGACTTGAGCTTCTTTGCCCACCATGGGAACACAGAGATACTAACTAAGACTTGCCAGTGAAATTCATGTGACTTCTACGAATGCTTTTAGAATTAGAGGTTCTCAATTATAACTAGCATTGCCAAGATGTAGATTAAGATCAGTAATTTAAACTCATACCCTGGCAATGTCATCATTAAGCCTCTGTTTATCACTTATAAAGAGCAGCACGATTTCAAACTTGACACGATGCACAGCATAATGAAGTGTGAAAAGAACCACGGGCCATGAGGATGCCTAGACATTTTAATGATCTAATCTCCTTTTTTGACCTCACTGTCTTGGACAATGGGATCATAGGAACCTTTATTGCCCATGTTACTTCATTCACCATAAGATCCACTGTTTGAGAGTAGGGTGTGCCATTTGCTAATGTTCTTGTGAAATTATTATGTGCATTACTTCATATATTTAAGGAGGCAGAAGCAAAAGCAATTTTTCTATTTAATGAATGAAGAGACTGGGTTTCCAAAAGAGGAGGTAGTATACCTAGAGACTGCAGGTAGTATACCTGCAGTTGATGCAGTGCTTAGTTTTGAGTTCGAATACCTCCTTTAGAAAATGTTCATGTGAGTTCAGCAGAGCCTGTTCTCTATACCCAGCACTTAGTCTGATCAACAGACAGAATGGTTATTCTATTCCAGCCCCATGTGGCAAACCCCATGGAAAGCTCATATCAAATGGCGTAGAACCTCAGTGTTGACAGTGAGTTCAGGATGGTTTAGAAACTAATCTGTAATGCAAACCAGCATGTAGATTGTGTAGGGAAGGACCATCTACTGATGCTTTGATTTATCATTGTACTTCTAGGATTTTATATGAACAATATTGATTCTTTTTTAAATGAAAAGCCGTTAAGTTTTAGTCTTTTACTAGGGAAAAGAACTACCTGAGTTATCTTACTTTATAATCATCACATAAATCATAAAAACAGGGAGATCTTTAATTCATCACCAGTAAGGGATCACACACTATGACCTTCAAAAAATAAATCAAAAAAATGTTTTTACAAGAGAACAATTATGGGAGTATACTTTGAATAAAGATACATTTTTTTTTCTAGGATGGGAGAAAGTTTTAATTTTTAGTAAGAACTAAGAATAAATCAAGGGGATCAATATCTCACTTAAATTTCCACAAATACTTAGGATGGGGTATTGCTGTAACCTAAGAGTTTCTACAGATCTGCACACTAAGTGCTTGTTGACACAGTGATGACAGTAAACATAAGATAGCTGGGTTTGGTTTTTTTTTTTATAGATTTTGTTGATGACTAAAATGGGAAAGTAAAAATTATACATTTATTGACACTAAATCATATTTTAAATGTAAAAGGAATGCAACTATATGATAAGAATAATATTTTATATATACTTACTTTAAAGTGATTAACTGAATTTCTTTCTGGTCTATACAATTAGTTAAAGAGCCCCCCCCAAAAAAAATCACTATTTTACTCTATTTAGTTTTACTTGTCCTGGTTCAGTCTTGTCCCAAACTGACATTTTGTTTCACCTAACTTTTTGGGAGCAAAAGTTTTAAGGTTTGAAATCTCTTACCTTAGGACAACTATTTTGAGTCCAGATTTAGTGTTCGATCTTAACAGATGGGTAAGCAATATTCACACCTCTATCTTCCGATATAACATATCCTGTTATTAATAAATCACCCTTGACAAACATATTCTATGTGTTAGATTTATTACTTCTATTGTGTAATCAGAGAAACTTTCAATGACAGGATCTACCAGACACACTAGTACATCAAGAGCAAAGTTAAGGGAACAGTTCCAAGTGAGTGACAAGCTGGACCTGGACTATGGGATTTACTCATAAAGAACCTTCAAAATCTACCAATGGCAGCTTACCCGGCTCTGTGTTTGAGCTTTTTATCTAGGATCCCATCTCTGGAAACAAGTTTATTAAATACCAAAATGCCAATCACCATGTTGACCTGTCAAATAGAAACAAAGTTGACCCTTCAATGATACTGAAGTTGGGATAAAGTCCCCCTTTTTTTTTTCTCCAGAAAGCAAGCCTTAAAACCCCACAGAGGTACTTGATTTTGAAGAGTGATGTGAGTAACTTCTAAAAGGTGCAATGAGCAGTTCACCAGTGGTGCCTGCCTCTAACATTTAAAGTCCATTAAACACACTCAATTTCCATGGATTGCGGTTTAACGTGGTGAAATTAACCTTCAATTGCCTAACATTTAAATGGTACCAAACTCCATCAATCCAGCATATTCTTTCCAAGGAAACTTTGGCTAAAACAATGGGCTCAATGAATTTTATCCATGCTTAAAAGCCAAAGTACTTTAAGTCTACCAGCAAGGGGATGGGCTGAGTCTAGGGAGGCGAAGGCAGCAGGATTTGTCACTGTTCCTAGTAGGGAGGACAGAATCCGAGTCATACTAGATGCTCTGTGGCTGTGCTCTGCAGCAGGAGTTGATGGGGGTGCGGTGGGGGTGGGGGGTAGGATGGAGGTTGCTTTCTGATGTTCCCTTTTCTAAGAAGGGAAGGCCTATTTAATCTTCAGATTTCCTTCAGGAGATGGATACTGACACCAGTTCTTAAAATCCGCTCTCCTGAGCACTTCTTAGCAATCTCTAAGACTTCCCTCCTCTCAATTTTACATGGCTTTTTGCATAACATCAGCTGAAGTGAAATCAGGAAGGAAATGTTCTTTTTCAAGTGAAATTGTTAAGGCACCTCAAAGAAATAGTTATTGGTAGATGATGATGATGAATACCCATCCCAATCGGAAAATCAAGGAAGCCAAAGAGCCTTTTCCTTTCACCTTATTTAGCCCTGTACCCTCTATCAGTGAACTACAAAGTCTCTCTCTCTTTTACTCTCCCTCCCACTGTCCCTCTTTTGCTAATAGAAGGTGGAAATCTGTTCACTTGCTGATATGAGAGAGTTCCAAAGTTTGTCTGTTATGCAGTGATTTAGGATTCGTCACTCTTAGTGTCTCAGCAAGATACCACTCAGTCAAGAGCATGACCACTGTAATTCACTATATTTGAACTAAGAGAAAATCTAAGTCCTATGGAGTCTATTAATTCACATCTTAAATAGGAGACTATATGACCAAGAGAGAGCCATTGTATTTGGTGTTTTAATTATGTACATACTATATAGGGTTATATGTATATTAACCTAGCAGCTTATGAAAATAATTTAATTGATATTTTGCTAATAGTTTCAATTTCCCTATGCTCTTTTTTAGAATGTAATCAGTGGGCTTTCTTTCTTTCTTTCTTTCTTTCTTTCTCTCTCTCTCTCTCTCTTTCTTTCTTTCTTTCTTTCTTTCATCTCTTCCTTTCTTTCTTCCTTTCATCTATGTATCTATGTATCTACATATCTATGTATCTATCAATATCTTTCTTTCTTTCTTTCTTTCTTTCTTTCTTTCTTTCTTTCTTTCT
>NW_021604619.1:3578461-3595606 GCF_004785775.1 Grammomys surdaster
TCTTTCTTTCTTTCTTTCTTTCTTTCTTTCTTTCTTTCTTTCTTTCTTCTTTCTTTCTTATTTTCTTCCTTTCTTCCTTTATTTTTCTTTTATTCAATTCATAGTCAATTTCTGTTCCCCCTTACAGCTTAAAAGAAAGAACAATCTTTAAAGGAAGAAAGACTTAAATAGAGTTATTAAGAAAGACATTTTTAACTTCCAAGTTATTGAACAAATCATTCAAAAAATTGAAGGCTAATTATCTAACAGGTAGTCTAATTGAACAGTGATATAAATCTTTGTATTTAATTTATATTATTATTATTATTCCTTCATATTGGTAAGTCAGAGTGCTGTGTATGAGGAAAAGGTGGGTGAGAAGGAGGGAGGCATCAGAGAATGTGAAAAATTGGTAGAAATTTTTGCCTGTTATAATTTTAAAGATCATGGAAATATTTTGTTATTCTAAAAGTAAAATAATTAAAATGTTTATATGCAACATATATTTGTAGATTTTAACTTAGAATAATATTGACCCATAGGGAACATCAAAAAGTCTAGAGATGTGTTAGGTAGAGGGAGGAATGGTATTGAACATACTAGAATATATAGCTCTGATATTGAAGAGTGAAATACCCATTGTAAAATGCTTGTATCATTGAGGTTGAGATGACTTTATGTGTGTGTGTGTGTGTGAGTGTGTGTGTGTGTGTGTGTGGTGTGTGTGTACATAGATGGATAAATGGCAGATAGGTAAAGGCATTTGGGAGTGGCAGTCTTGAATAAATCTCCCTATTTATATATAAATACATTATTCAAAATTAATATAGAGGTGCGATGGTAATAAACAAATAGATTTTTACATATCATAGAGGAGGAGTGTATTGAAGTTAACTTGAGTTCCACCATGTAACTAAGATCACTGTAAGAGGAATTCCACTCTCCCAAGTTTAATAATCTTTAGTACTTAATATGAATATGAATATTTTAGAGTAACATAAGATTGAAGCAACTGATATTAAAATTAAAGTAATAAGTAATTAAACTTTAAAATTCCTGCCCACCAAACACTTTATCAAAATAGTCACTCTAAGTGAACTTCTATAATTTTTATTTTGCTAAGGAATCAAGTAAGTGAATTCAGAGTTTACCAGGACAACGGCAGCCGCAGGTCCAACGAAGGCATAGAGCAGTCCTCCTTCAAGAGACAGCCAGCAGCTAAAAATAGCATTAGATAAAACTAACAAAAATCAGTGATAAGCATCAGGCCACTGGATCGTGATGCCAATAGCATAGGCTAGAATTTAACCTTGCAGTGTTGGCACATTTCAAAGGTTTCTAACTTAAACCCTAGAAGCCATAGAAAAACCCAGAGTTAGAGCATTTCATGAGTAAGAAACAGTACCTATCTCTCACTGGAGAGAGACTTAACCACTGGGTTTTACCTCGAGACAGTTAAAATATTTTAGACAAATTATTTGTATTTTACAATATCTACCTTTGTTCTTATTGCAAAGAGGTTATCACTGAACAAACTCTGCTTTATCTCCTGACAGACTCTTTCAGTGTGTTTAGAAAGTCTTGGAAGTGGAGTTTACTTGCTTTCCTTTGAGAGCCATTGGGATACTGGGAGAAACTGGTTTGACAGAGACCAAGGCAGGAAATGGATAACTACTGTTCATATCTCCCAACCCCCTTTAAATCCACTGTTTCCCTGACTACCAAGAACATTCACTGGAAGATTTTGAATTGAAATGAGTGCAGCTGTGTTTGTATCATGGACTAACTTCACCAAGAGATGCAGCTCGCCACTGATGGAGCTAGGGAACTCTTTCGGGTAAAAATTTTCATTCTCTGAATCAAAAGGAAATAAAGAGGCCAGGGGGTACAGCATGGGATGTGTACAGACTGGAGCATCCGACACCCGTAGTCCAGGAGGGTGATGGGAAAAGTGTGAGAGACTGTTTCTTACTGGTGCTGGGCAGTACCCAGGATATTACCCCATGCAACTGTTTCCTGGCATTTTATTATCTCAGTCCATTCAGCCAATGAGCTTCCTACAAAAGTTGCAATATGAACAGTGACTCTTCTATTCGTCTCCTAACACTAGTCTGCTCTTATGGACAGGGTGGTTCCATAATGTATGCATTTGTCAAAATTCACAGAAAATCATACGTTTAAGAGCATAAATGTGCCACTCTAAGTCATACCTTAGAGTTTTAATCTATTAGTTATATACACAGTCAGAAACTCTAGTATACACAGTTACAAATATAGGTGCATTTATTTAAAGATCAACTCAAGACTTGGTATGCTTTTGACCTTTAGAAAACTTTAAAGTAGCAACCTTAATATCTATAATACCAACAAAGTGTTTTTACTAATACTTGATATGCACTAACATATTACCTTAATAGAAAAAGCAATAACTTAAAGTAACCATGATATAGTAAATATTAGTCCTTAAATAAATGCTTGGCATTTTCTTTCAGTGGTATTGACTGCATATAAAATCAAGAACTCTAAAGATGAAAATTTTTCCCAGCTCTAAGAAGTTGTCATTGTGATGGGTGGGTGAACTGATATTCTTTTATATACTCTTAATTTGCAGAGTGTAGTATTATATCTGGAAACAGTTATAGACTGTGATGTTGTTAAGTTTATTTAGTAGTATGCATACTCTCCTAACTCACTTATATATTCAATGTGAAAATAGGTTCATCAAATGATGAAAGTATAATGTCTTAAATTAGAAATATTAGAGTTAATCTTGACTATAAATTGCCCCATAAACTTTGTGAGCATCCTAGGTATAAGATGGTCCATCATACCCTTCTCTAATGTCTTCCATAGCTTAGGCAACTTCTAATATGGACTCTGGCTCCTGACTAATCAGTTGCAGTATGATATCACTATGTAACCGAACCTGAAATAATAGTTAGTGATAAGAGGCATCGATGATATTTGAAATTGATGGAAGAGTCACACACAAAAACATGACAGAAAAATATTGCCAGTTCTAACAAAGAATATTTAAGTTTTGACATGTACAGTGCATATTGAGATATCTTTAAAGGAAAACTGGAAATGGACATGAGGATTCTGAATAGAGCTGTGTGCTTTCTTTACTTTAGTGCATATAAACCACCTCACATAATTTTGCAAGCTTTCATCATCGTTAATGACTCAGTAACAAAGTGAATAGCATCAACAGCCAAAAACCTGCTTGGTAGCTTCCTTAAATATCAACAGGAGTAGCATTATAGATGGACTTACTAGTGGTCCGTGCCATATCCTTTCGTCCTGGTGAAGCCTACAGACGTGGCCACTACTAAAGCTGGCAGCCCTGCAAGAAAAGCAAGGTGACACTTCATATGCAGCTCCTGCTACTGTGGACACTTGCCCAGGACAAGCTTGGACAAACTCCAGATACTCAGATCACAGCAACTACTGTTGGAGGGGTCACCTCACAAGATATATATATATATATATATATATAGAGAGAGAGAGAGAGAGAGAGAGAGAGATGTCTATTGAGTGCGAAATAATGAGATACAGGTAAAATTTTCCAGTTGCAATCTCCCTCCTCCTAGTCCCACCTCACACAGCTCTTCCTCATCCTCTCTCTCCTTCTCCTCTGAGAAAGTGGAGGCAATCCCTGGTTACCAACCTATCCTGGCACTTCAAATCATTGCAGGACAGGTGGATTTTTTTTTTTTAACTTAGTGGACTGCCCTGATGTTGCTAGGCTACCACTGCATTTGACACAGTTTTAAAGAGAAATAATAACAGAGATTTAGTATATCTTTTATTTTTTTCCTTTAGGGGTTTGAACTGTTATAAAGGAAATTTATAGTTATAAAACCAGAAAGGCAAAAAACTGGATCCCCTGGTGGAATAGACTGTGATAGGAGTGGACCGTTCCTGTGGTCACATCTTGATCAACACCAAGTTCAACTTATAAGAAAACCCCCAAAATAAATTTTACCACTTAACATTTTCTCTTCAATGTACTCATAACAAAAAGGGTGTAGGAATAGAGAACTCAATTACCTGAAAATCTAAACTGATTCTGATCTTAAGACTTATTTCATCTCATAGTTAAACATATTTGAATATTCAGCATTTCTAAGAAGGTCATGTTTGCGTGTTCAGTTGTCTCTCCTCTTTCTTATCATCTCAAATGGGGAGTAGCCATGTTTTTAAATTAATACTGAGAACTATACACAGATAATGTAAATTATACTTGTGATACTCTTTGTCTCCTTTCCCCCCTCATCCTGCATGCTATTGGTTGACAGAATATTTTGATTGAATGGATTAAGTTCAATAGGAAACAAAAACTTATATCCTAAACAACAGCTAAGAAGTTAGTAATCTTTATTTCACACAAATTGGACTTCTCTTTCTAAGTTCCTGGTGAGGTGCTTCTCTCTGCCCATCTTCTATATAACCCTTTGCTATTCAGAGAATCTTGATATTATCTATAACTTTGGAGATGAGCTGCAAATCCTTTTCTCAAGGTCTATAGTCACAATATTAAATAAGGTAGCTATTGTTTACTGGGAAGGAAATCACTATTTAAGAAATAACTTCCTGTGCTTGCACTGGCTCTTCCTTAGATGTATGGTCCTAATTCACAGCAAAAATGTTCCTTGGTTCGATACTGCCTTAATTTGAGAAGATCTTTGTCATAGAACCTAGACAAAAACCTTATGAAACTCTAAGTAGAAGATATTTTTCAGCTTTCCCTTTGCTTCTCCAAAGAGTTTCAATGTATCAGCTAAATATGGATACACCCCTGCTGAATGCTGGCAGATAATCTTTACATAGTTTTGATCCTGCTTTTCAGGATGAATTATTCTGGTCTTGTAGTAAGTTCACTAGCTTATAAACTCCCAGGTTCCTTTTAGCGTGCTAGTCTCTTCATCTGACGTGGTAGCAGCAGTATGTGTACATATGTGTGCAAATGTGCACATGTGGGTATGTTTACATGTGTCTTTCATGTATACTTAGGTACAGTTATTGTAGTATTACACTTTCAAAACTCAAGACAAATATGAAAAAATCCTGCCCTTTTTGTAAAACTAGCTTTAAAAGAAATAACTACGCTTTCATTTCCACTGGCCCCAGGAAATCACCCATCGTTGAGACATCTATGCCATGAAGCAATTGGAAACTTTACCCAATAACGATGGGCAGTGAATTAATTAATCCTCAGTTTGGTAGTAATTGTATGTTTCTACTTTTGAGGAACCTCGTAACTATATGTAAAGCTCAATTGCCTCACTAATGGCTCCCTTCTTCCCTGTGATGTGAACAAGTTTATTCTTTAACAGTTTGGAGATTTCTTGGAATAGAACACTTCGAAATTTCCTAGGGTTTTGCTCCAAGTTCAGTAAGTATCACGATTTGGGGGCCTGAAGAATTGACAGCATTTGTGTTTTCAAAAAATACCAGCAGAAAGGATTTTGTCTTTCTAACTTTGGTTAACTCAGGTCTTATGGTACACCATGTGGGTATTTTCACTGCTAGCTTGCTAACTAAAACATTTTGTAATTATCTCCTTATGAAGTTCCAAATGATGCCAAGGATATTAGGAAAATGGCCTCTCTTATGTATTTCCACTTCATATTTCAAGTTAGACACAAGTAACATGGGAACAGTCACTGTGTACTATTCGATGGCATTTTTGCTCAATAGCCTTTCAGCAAAGCATAAAAAGCCTATTAAGACGCTTACCCCATCCAAGGCACAAAAAGCGTTTTCTTATAAGCCGGGTCCTGATTTTTCCTGTCACAGCCATATATGACTGCCACGCCTCTGTCAAAACCCAGCAGAATGAAGCCAGGAAGAAAAAATGCAAGAACGCGGTGGTGGTCGTGCAGATGCTCTGTGGAGACAGAAGGAGGAAGTACAAGCTCAACCTAGGCAAGAACGTAAGAATCAGAGGACTGGACTGCGAGCTCTTTTTTAACTGAGGTCCTCACCCCTCCTTTGTTCTTAGATGGGAAGGGGTCCTATTATGTGGTCCACACAGCCTTGATCTTGACATCCTCCTGCCTCAGCCCCACTGAGTTTTATGACTACAGGGATTGGTTACTGCTTTCCACTTGAAGTGGGCAGGTTCTGATTGGCTTTTATTTCACATAGAAATGACAGGGAAATGCCACAGAAACTGTTTACAGGACTTAGAAACTTATCTCCTCTATACTTAATACAATCTGTGCAACAGAGGAATACATGCCCCAGCTCCTTTCGAGTTCTCACTGTCTTTAATGAGGAGAACACACACTATAAATTTAAACACAAAGAAAGTTAAAATTACTGCTTTAGTTGTTTTTTTAAATAAAATTATAGAAATGGTTCTTTCTCCAGTTAAAGTTGCAGACATCATGTGTAATTGTTTTGGCTACATTCTTTATCTTACTTAACCAAGAATTTCTACTTTTTGATTTGTCTGTGTGATGCTAAGATTGTACTGGCAAGAGCAACAGCTTTTCAAGGGAAAGGAAAGAAAAAACAACTTGGCTTTTAATATGTGTGTGATACCCAGATTATAACAGCAAAATACAACATAAGGTTTGGCTAACAGCCTAGAACAAAAGCAACGTGCATTGTAAAATATTTAATAGTTGCATCCGCTGCTACTACATTGCCATGCGTGTCTTAATCAAGTAATTTTGAAAAGCTAATTTTGAGTCACCAGCAGTACACGGCTATGATTTCATAGATATTTTTTTTCTTCATGCAATCTAATCATCCTAAATGGTGTGGACCATTAGCTGTGCCTGGTCTGCAAACGACCAGCGGCTTCATCTTATACAGGCTGCTCCTTATTTCCCTGTTGGTATGACTTCTTTGTGTACATCTTGTTGTAACACAACTCCTCATAAACCAGAACCAGCAACAGAATCAATTTCTTTCTCTGTCAGGCAGCCTTGTTCCCAGAAATCGAAAATAGACAAACAAAGATGTTTAGGTTGCTAATTAGAGATGATCAGGCTTGAAGGCATTGGGGCTAGACTCCTCCTTCATAATCACGAAGGATAAAACCAGAGTCTGCAAATGCACATTCAAGCACTAATCAGAAGATGACAATCTGACCCTTATTTCTAGTCCAGGGAGGAGGTCTGCTGTCTTAAAACTGTCTAGTTGTTAACTCCCCTAAGTAGTTCTGATCATAGAAGATAATTATCTAGCAAGATGTTTTCTGATAAAGAACAAATACAAACCCTTGCCTCCTCTTTTAAGAGTGGATAAAAATGGGCCAGTAATCACTGGACAGGAAAACAACCACCCCCCCCCCCCGCCGGCCAGGAAAGGTGTCTGTTCTTGAGATTTTAAGCATAGTGTAAAACGAACACTGGTGTTCTTGTTTTGTTTTGTTTTGTTGTTGTTAATGTGTTATATTTGCCAAGTTGTAATAGTATAACTTCTACATGACAATTTCATAAATAACAATTTTCAAGTTGACTGCCCTTTTTTTTCCATAAATGCTATCAGTTTCCCAGAGTCATTATTATGAAATGTGATGATTGTACCTCATTGCTTTCTTTTCCCATACACTCCACACTTTATATGTAATATTCCTCAGGATCAAGAACTCTCTAAGTCTCCTCAGTACCAGGGCTTTCCCCACTGATAAGTATCAAACTCTAGTTATCTCAGGGACATATCTTGATATCTTTTCAGTCATTTTGACTGCCTGACCCAGCACAACGACTTCAGTCCAGAAATCCCCTTCTTTGTACCTTTTAGTCTACTCTTAACTCTCGTGATAGTCATGTCCTTATACATCACAATTCCAAATTTAAGACACACACTGTCACTTCAAGTTCCTCATCAAAATTTGTTTAACCTGCCTTGCCATAGGCAGCTTTGCTCTTCAGATGTCACAGCTGATGTGTGCTATTATATTGCAAAAGTCAAAAGAAATGTAATTTAGCAAATTGAATGCTGTACTGCTTAGTTTTGTGGTATAGCCTTTAGCCCCAATTCTTAGGAACAGTAAAAAAATATATATATAATATATTTCCTGAAGGCAACTGATGAAAATGAACTACTTCTCACAAATCAGAAGCTACAAGCAGTCCTAGTAAAACATCCAAAGTAAATGAAAGCAGATTGAAGATAGATACCTCAGTCCTGAGCTCAGTGTTTTGAGAAAGGACAACAGAGAAAGGAGGACAACATGACAATATGTAAATGTCACAGAAGGTTCCTAGATCTGCTCAATAGAACTTCTTGAACAAATGAATAAAGAAACTGAAAAAAAAAAGACAGCACCTAAAGATATTATGGAAGAATTCTTCGGAATGCAATACAATCTTGGCTACAGGGTAGATCAGGCAGAAAACACACACAGACAGACACACAGTCCTTGATGCATTCTTGTGAAATTTGTTAACACCTAGAATAAGAATGAGATTTAAAAATGGTCAGAATTAAAAGAATGACTGGTTCCAAAGGAATAAGAATCAGAGTGATATTAAAAGTTTTTGTGAACCAGCCAGGATCCAAGAAGGCAGTGGGGGAAAAGATACTCTTATTCTAATGAAAGAGAACTTTGAAGTTAGAATTCTACACTCAGCCAAACTATTATCCAAGTGACAGGCAGAAGTATATTTTTAGAATTGAAAGGGACTTTGAAGTTTATTACTTTAAGGTTCTCCCTGAAAGAATTTCTAGACAATATAAAAACACCAATAAGAACTTCAAGTGGACAGAATAGAATAAATGAGAGATATGGTGAATAAAAGGAGTAAAATATATTGAATCTAAATAAAATTTCATTTAATATATTTCATATCATCTTAAAAATGTAGCCACCTATAAAATCAAATAAAACCAGTAAGGGTGGAAAGATTAGAGGGAGGAGGGTTACACGGAAACAGGGGAACATAGAAAACATGTGAAGCCACTGTTTCCTCATTCTGGTATATTAGAGATACCAAGTAATATATGACAGATATATTTGAACATTTGTGATAACCTTGCTAAATTCAGGTAATAATTATAAAGTAGAAATAATATATTTGTAAGTTAGCAAAGGAGAAGGAAAAGTAAGAGCCATCACTACGTTCAATTAAGAAGAAAAGAAGGAATGAAGAGAAATTACAATAAATAGGAAAGTGTTTCCGAAAATATCAGAAATCACAATAGCTTCAAACTCACAGGCAAAATGTCAAAACAGACAAACAAACAAACATAAACATTCACACTTGATTTTAAAAAGAAAACTATTTGTGCAATGGTTTTGTGAGAAAAGTCCCCAAATCCACGGGCACGGGAAGATGGGGTCTAAAGATATCGATCAGAGGAGCTATATCTAGCAAATGCTAATACCAAATATCAGATCTGACAGTGATCCTATCAGAAAAACCATTAAGGGAGATGAATACGACCCTTCATGCCCATCTAAGTAGCAAGCTACAGAAAAGCTTCACAAGCCGCACAGCTCAGGAAACCAGTAATGGCTGTTCCCAATACCATTGAGGGTGCCAGAAGGAAAGCCTATTATAATAAAGGACATGGGGTACCAGTTGTCAGTCACAGACACGGGTAGGGTAGAGCAAGGGCAAAGAAGTATGGATCTTTATCATCTGTGGGTCCTCGCTATCTCTACCTTTCTTGTTGTCCAATACTGCTTTTCATTGTCTTCATGTTACTGATGAAGGACAGACTGCCTGTGTTATTATCTCCGTACTCCCGACATCTCCGTCTGAAGCATCTCCTTAACAAAACCAAAGCAAGACCTTCCATTTTCTTTACACAATGCAATAGAATAGGCAGTTTTATGCAATAGAATAGGCAGTTTCTCTCCGGAGTCCGCACACTGCCTGTTTCATTTACTGAAATTTCAGGGCTCCCTTTTCCCTAGCTGAAAATTGAGGGTTAAAAAAGTCTACCTCTTAAGCCAGTGAAACAACATCATACAAGCTGAGTGTAATCGTGGTTACTTTTAATCCCAGTGCCTGGGAGACAGAAGCAGGCTGATTTCTACGTTTGAGGCCAGCCTGATCTGTAGAGCAAGTCCCAGGACAGTCCCAGACAGTGAAACTCTGTCTCAAAAAAAAAAAAAACCAAGCAAATAAACAATAAATAAACAAACAAACATCCTCAACATCACACATGTAGAAAATTTGATACATAGCAATTATTCTTTTGGGGAAGGGTGAAATTTTAATTGTTGTATCATGAAATGTGGTAAAATTTAATACATTTTACAAGTATATACTTATTGACATCAGTCTGATGGATTGTAAGAAAATTCATCTCCATAACTACAACCACATCAAGATGTACAACGTTACTTGCTGGCCAGTCATTATTGCTCTTCTAAGAATAATCTATTTTGGCTTTTATCAACAGAAATAGTAATTATGCTTAATTATACATTGGTCAACTTTACACTCTCCACCAACAAATGGGTATAACATCTTAGTCTAGAATTGATTGTGTTGAAATACCTCTCTTTAGCCAATCAGAAGCTCCTTTTTATTTCTGTTTTTTCTTTTTGGTCAAATTTTTTGAAAGGTTAAGCTACACATCAAGTTCCTTATGACTTGTTCCTCTCTGTTCTTGATGTCTAGAATCTCTTTGAATTCTGTTTCTACAGAAATTCTGATTTCCAAAGCTTCTAAATGAAGGTTTTAAAACCGTCAACTTCAACATTCTACTTAAAACTACAAATTTTAAAAATATACTGTTGTCAAATGCTTCTGTATCTTGAACGCTATAAAATACTATTATATTATCAAATTAAAGGTCTCCACAGGTGATTCATTTGCTCTTGAGTTAGTTTTGATAACTGTGTTTACCAAGAGAGTTATCTGTGTCACCTCTATTTCAATGTATTAGAATATGATTTTATATAATAGTTTATTACAACTTAAACCATTTCATTTTTAATGTTGCTTACCTATGCTTTTTCTTATTTATTTATTTATTTGTTTATTTATTTATTTATTCCTTCATCCATTCATTTATTGAAACAGGATCTCACTTAACTCGGTTTTATCTTTTGAGTAGTGGAAGTACAGGGCAGGCTAGCTTTTTATTTACTAGATTTATTAAAGAAGTCTACTTTACCAATGTTTTGAAACTTTATTTATTTAATTTTAGTTTTATTTTGAAAAAAATATTATACAGTTCTAGGAATGAGGCTTTTCTTCTCTCTCTCTCTCTCTCTCTCTCTCTCTCTCTCTCTCTCTCTTTGCATGAAATGTAACTTTTATTGCTTCTTATTTGGCAAAGTTTTCAAGAATCTAGTAAAAACGCAGACTACCATGTTTTTCCCATTTCAAACACTTAAATGAAAAAAATCATGTTTATAAAAAAGTATATGCAATGCTATACATTTAGCTTATAAATATTTTAAAAGGGTAGATGGGGGAACACTCTCATAGAAGCAGGGGGAGGGGGATGTGATGAGGGTTCTGGGGGCAAGGGGAGTGGGATGTGATGGGGGGTTCTGGGGGCAGGGGGAGCCAGGAAAGGAAATAACATTTGAAATGCAAATAAAGAAAATATCCAATAAACAAAAAATAAAAACAAAAGAATATTAGATAATGTTTTCAAGCAATAAAGTTCAAAATATAGCGTATAAAAAGTGAAAAAAGTATGTTAAAAATAAAAAGTGAGTCTTTTAAAGAAAGACACAAAAAATGTAAAAATTTCATGAAGTAGAGAAGTTTAATTTTGCAAAATTTAAAGAAAAACCAGAATATTGAGATGAAGTGTTTCAATATAATATTTGAAATGCTAAAAAGTGGTAGCATCTATGGGCTGCATCTACAGGACATGTTGTATTTATTATATACCACTTAATCACATGAATTAAACTGTTTAGGAATTTATCTGGTTTCATGGAGTTTAATACACGAATCAAGTTATTTAGGTATTTATCTGGTTTCATGGATTCAGCTGCTATTTTCGTTATAGCTTTTACAAAAACAATGACGCCTGTCTTGAGAGTCACACAAGTGAGACACAAACATTTTAATCTTGTAATACAGGCCATCTCACTTGCAAGCTTGAGGAGCCACCCTTATTAATCCTTGTAATAAGTTTGCAGATAGTGGCTTTACATGTTTCAGAATATGGTAGTTCTTATTATCTAAAAAAAAAAAAATGAATCACAGTGAGGACAAATAAGATAATGGATAAACGGAACTCTAAACCAAGGTAATATATATTCAATAAATGATAATAATTATAGCACAACAGGAGCTGAGACAACCATACAGACTGAGTTTTCAATGGTAAAACAAACAGATCTGAAGATATTTGACTACTTATTAAAGGATGAGTGGAAAGCTATCAGACCCCTATTTCATTTTAAACACTGGCTTTTCTAGCAGCAGTGAGAAGGAAATGACTTACATGGGAGGCAGTGGAGCTTTGCAAAATGAAACAATTTAAGATGCATCAGCTAGACATGAAGAATGGCATGTTCTTTTGCCTACCATGCATTAACCCTCCACACCAAAGAGCTCGGGCTAGGCTACTATTGACACAGCTATATTATTCCTTTTGGAAGTTACTGCGAAATGTTTTCACATAGAGTGACTACAACTGGTAAACGTGTATCCATGGAGAAGTAACTATCTTCAAGTCATCCTTAACTAAAACAGACACATGTACCATTTCTAGGTGGTTTTTTTTGGTTCTGTAAATGACACCAGCACTGTCCACTGAGGTCACCTGGATAGAGCACCTAATCAGAATGACACAATTCATTAAAGCCAGTGTGAACAAAAGGTCCACCATTTTGGAAATTTAAATATAAACCATTATTGAATGAAGACTCCATATAGAAATGGCATATTTGTGTCATGTTATCCAATTTCTCAACATGTAGCACACTGACCATAATATTATTTATAAGTATTTGACAATATCTTTCCTTAACCCAAATAATTAGTCTTGGTCTTGTAATTCCTCTTTGCAGTAATGGGAGACATTAACAGAAGAGACTTTATCAACTCTACTTCTTTCTTGTAAACTCTGGGTTCACCATTAAGCACAAGTTCTTAAGGGCAAAGGCAGTAGGTTCTTGAGTTCATCATCAGCCTAGGCTACCCTGTGGAACTTTGTCTAAAAACAAACAAAAACAGAGCAGAACAAAAACCAAACAAAAATGAGCAACGGCCCAGAGGTAAAAAGAAGACATTTCATAATGTCTCCCACCATGTTCTTTGTGAAATTTGAGGGACATTGTCTTCTGAGTAATCAATAGCTCTGCCTGAAGACAAGCTCTAAGTGTACAAAATTGCAAAGATCATTAATCATAACACAAAATAATTGGGTGAATGAACTGAAGAAGTAGCGTTAATGATAAGCATCTTGAATACCTTCTTTGCTAGTTCTTGTAATTTCATATTTAAAAAGTCAGTGCTACTAATAACATAGATTCCAGATAGGTGTTAACAGAGGTTAAAAACTTGCTCAATAAATGTCAAAAATAAGTGTCTCAAAACAACATGCTCACAATTTGAAGACCTTGGAGAAATTATCACACCAAGCGGAAACACCTAATGTTTTGAAATGTCTTTGGGGAGTCCAGCCATTTGTGTATCAAACACATCAGGTGCTACATTACAGCTTCTTGTTTCCAGGTTTGGGAAAGTATCAGTCTTATTTAAGATATTAACTAAAAATTAAATAGTAATTTAAAATCTTCAACATGTCTTATGGGCCCTAAGATGGGTCTAGGGATTGAGTTACCCCAAATTCTGTGTCTGTAGAGGAAATCGTTTGTTAGTGGGTTCATATGCTTGCTCAGATACTCCCTCGGAGCTTGTAAACATTATGCGTGATCACTTACAACCAGGGACATTAATGATGCAAATAAAATTTGTTTTTGTATGAGCTGAACAAGGATGGTAGCAACAAACATGCCAAACGGCATGCTGAAAAGCCATGGGACCCCAGGCTTCCACAAACAAGAAGAAAAATCTACACAAAGAGCGGCAGGCAGCTGAGCAAAGCTGGGAGCAGGACAGGTGCTCCACCCCAGGGAATGACACACCAATCGGTTATCCAGTGCCAAATGGCCAGCCTCGAAAACATACATACAAGTTACAATCAAATACATGTATGCATGTAATAACAATTAATGAAAAAAAAGAGGCCATGAATTCAGAGGAGAGCAAGGAGGGGTATATGGGAAGGTTTGGAGAAGAAAAGTCATTAAGTTATAATCTCTAAAATAAACAGAAAAATGTTGCTTTCTGAACCAAATACTATTTACTATTGCTCTACGAAAGAAATATAGCAATGAAGTGACTCTTAATAATATTCTGTTATACTCATAAATCAATGCCTCACTCATCCACCATCAGAGGCTTCTTCTTGCTGTAGATGGGAATTAACACCGAGACCCTCATCTGGACAATATGCAGAGAGTGAAGAGACTTTGCAGCACTCAGTCCAACCTGGGATGTCTTCATTAAACCCCTCCCTTCAAAGCTTAGGGATCTCTGCCTAAGAGAAGGCTGAAATACTGTAAGAGCTACGGGGTAATGAATGACTCTGAGGAAGCAGTCTCACACATTGTAAGACACACACACACACACACACACACACACACACACACACACATACACACGAATTCACGGTGACTGTGGCAGCACACACAGGCCTCTACAGGTTGAAGCCAGAAAGGATCCCAGTGCTGAGAGTGGAAGTGTAACTGGGATCCAATCTCTGACCAAGAAGCTGTCTGCAATTAATACCTGCTTGCAAAGGAAAAATTAGTTTTCTCTGATGGAGCCTCACTGGGTATATTACCCACATTTAAGGACAGATCCCATGGCCTGGAGTAATAAGCCAATGCAAAGTAAATCCCGTAGTATTTTTGTAGACTCTGTTTCATATTGCTTTGCTTGTGCACCTTTTGCCTTATTGGTCTTTTGCTTGTTTTTTTTTTATTTCTCTCTCCCTCCTCCTCTCACTCTCCCTCTCCTCTTCTCCTCCCTTTTTCCCTCCCCATTCTCTCTGTCTCTGTCTCTGTCTCTGTCTCTCTCTGTATATGTGTCTTGTTTTGTTGTTTTGTTCTTTTTTTTAAGAGAAGGAAAGGACATTGAGTTGGGTGGCTGGGAGGTGGGAAGGATCTGGGAACAGTTGGTGGAGGGCAAATGCATGATCAGAATATATTATATACACATTTTCCAAAAAATAAAAAAAAATGTAGCTTTCTGGGCCAGTGAGATGGTGGGGTGTGGATAAAAGCTCACCCTAACGTGAATGAGAACCTGAAACTATGGTTAAGCTTTTTTGTTTTTTTTTTATTTGTTTGTTTGGGGGAGAAATGATAAATGATCCCATGTTTTAGTAGCGAACTAGTATTTTTTTTTACCTTGGCTAAATACTGTTATCACTAAAGATCGTTAAGCATGAGTTGGTGAGTGTCATTGCTCAATCTTTAGGCTGCTGTTATCTGAATGGGGTTCAGCCTAAGCAGCAGAAATTCAAAAGTCCTCCACAACCCCAGGTGATCCTAATGCGTATCCAGGGTTCAGAATCAGCAGTTCAGTGATAAACCGGCTCTTGGCAACAGAAGCTGCCAAGTGTCTGGTCTTCCACTAGGAAGACACAGCCTCCTCCATTTATCTGTACAATGGGAATGGAAATACCTACAGATAGCGACTGTAATTATCACCACAAGCTTCTAAGTGGGTTGGCAGAATTTCAATAATATTAATAAAAGGTATCCCATATATACTCAGTTCTCTTATAGTACCTTGAGTGGTCTCAATTCCTAAAGTTACTCTAGAGAGAGTAACAGAAATGAGGCATTTGTTGTGACTTCCCACTTTCATTTAAAATGCCATTTGAATAGACAGACTTGCTTACAGAACCTGCTATCAAAGCGTAAGTGAATGAGTGATATTCAGAGGAATTTCAGAACAATGAAAAGTATGGAAAAGAAGCCAAATTATAGTAATCCTGTCCTTGGCGGTATGCAGCAATGAAAGTAGGCTATACGCTGACTCTGCTTTGGCGCTCTCAAAACACGTGGGAGGAAATTCCTGTTGCTAACCAGCCGATCAACTGAATGATGCTGTGTGCACAGTCTGGAATCTTGAGCGTGAGGATTAGTGAAGAGAAACTGTACCCAAAGAAACAATTGAATTCTGAGATTTGGGTCCTTCTGTTTGTGACTATCTTCTGCATTCCTACTCACCTCCATCTGAGCTCTCCAAATTCAGTTATTTCAAGCCCAACTTGTCTGAAAAAGAACTCCACACCCTCTCTCTTGAACCAGTTCCTCCTTCTGTAATCTATAGCAATGAAAGGTCCTTGTTATCACTAACAAGATGCCATTCTTCTAATATGTCCATGTTTATTCATTTATCAGTTCCTATTCCATCACTTAATCCATCAAATCCACGGTCTCTTCATTCCCACAACCCTAACAGAGGCTATCTCTCAGTCTCCGAAGAAAACTAATGAAACAGGAAGATCCTCCCTCTATACACCACCCTCCCCCCCACACACACACCATGGTTCAATCTCTATCAGAGGGAGCAATATGGAAGCTTCTAGATCAGTAACGTCTGGTTGGGATCCCCTGCTTCCTGCTTGCAACACATTCATGGAATAATGGCCATAGAATATGTCTGGCATACACTAAGTACCTTAATCAGATTTTTATAATTAATGGGAGGTGAGTTGGGCATGGGATTTCTACAGTGGAAAAATATTAAATGTGTTTAAGTATTAAGTGAAGAATTAGAGAGAAGCTTGTAAATTGGGAGAGAGAAGCAGCAGCAACAAGTTTTTGTGATAATCTAGCAGCACAGAAATAGAATCTGGTGCACAGGAGGATCAGTCCCTGATAAAGGAGAGTTTGGGACAGATAAAAAGGCAGGGTGTGGACAAAGATGGATTAGCATCCTATGTGGTTGAATGGCGAGACAACCTCAATTTGTGACAGCTTACAGTTTTGTTCTTCAAGTAGGACGAAAGTCAGATGCGAAAGCGAAGGGTGAGAAATCAGAGGTTTGAACTCAGGTGAAGAGATTGGAAATGCATTTGCAGAGGATTGGAGAAGAGGGAAAAGAGAGGGGAGAGAGAGGGAGATAAAGAGATAGAGAGACAAGAGAGATAGAGGAGAAAGAGAAAGAGAGAGAGAGAGAGAGAGAGAGAGAGAGAGAG
>NW_021604619.1:3595706-3606737 GCF_004785775.1 Grammomys surdaster
GAGAGAGAGAGAGAGAGAGAGAGAGAGAGAGAGAGAGAGAGAGAGAGAGAGAGAGAGAGAGAGAGAGAGAGAGAGAGAGAGAGAGAGAGAGAGAGAGAGAGAGAGAGAGAGAGAGAGAGAGAGAGAGAAGACTGGAAGTGCAAGTGCAAGGAAGCATTGTGAGCTCAGGGAACCTTTGCACTATCTCGTTATCATTGGATGAATGACTGTAGCATAAAGCCTCAGGTTCCAGGCCTCTCTGCACAGGTAGAGAACTGTTCATGTGTTCTCCTGTTTGGGAGTTTCCTCCCTTGTTTATTTATTCATTTTATGTTTTTGAGACGGGGCTCACTCTGCAACTTGGGCTGTCTTGGAATTTACTATGTAGACCAGGCTGGTCTCAAACTGACACAGATCTGCCTGCTTCTGCCTTCTGGGTGAAGGAATTAAATGCCTATGCTACTGTGCCTGGTGATTTTTTCCCCTTTCACTGGGCTATCTCAGTGTGCAATCCATCTTTTACCCTTGTTGACTTCAAATGTACCACCAGTGCTATAAGCCAGCTCTCTGATGCCCTTCAGAGAATCAACAAAAACAAAGACACATTTCAGCCCACTGGTAGGGAAATTCTGAACTCAGCTGCAGAAAATCCTTTGTTCTGATACTTAAGTGGTATCTCAAGCTGTTTGGTATCTTTTAATAAAAATTATGTCCATGAGTTTGTTGCCCTACTAGGCTGTGTTCTTACTTTCCCAGAACATGGGGAAAATGGCTATTATAGTGTTGAGAATAAAGGCAAGCAACACTATGCCCAGCGATGTAGCATTGCTTTTAAAAGTCAGTGCTGTAGACATATCTGAAAAGAATTCGAAAGAATAGTTCATGCCAGAAAAACCTGAGATATTCTTAGTATGTCTTAAGAGGTTTTTGTTGTTGAGAAATTCAGGGTCAAGGTATTTATTGCATAGCCAATCTCAGAAGAATCTTAAGTTTAAAAGGTTATATGCAATTTAATCAAGAATATAAATGCATAAAAAGTATGTAAATATAAAAACACCTGTCAGCAATTATAACACTTGTGTGTTCAGATCAGATAGGAGAGGTCAGGAGAAGGAAGATACTTATAACTTTGAGTTTATATGACTGGAGATAGGGTAACCAAAATAGATCATTCACATTACCCATTTTTAAAAAAGCAACAGAGAACATACCAAAATTTTATCACTACAACACACTTCTTAATCCAGAGCTTAAGGGGATTAATAAAAAGTTACCAAAAAAACCAAGAAATCAGCCAAGCATCATTTTATGTTATTTTTTCAGAACATGAGAAATGAGTAGGTTTTCATCCAATAACTTTTCACTTTTCTCTTCTGATCACTTTTTAAATTTGAAGCCAGAGCAGGAAGAAGTGTCAATAAGAAAAAGAGAAGCCAACCACAAAAGAACATTTGGTCAAAAATAGATCTTAGAAAATATTTTTAAGTATAGCCCTTTATTTTTATATTGCAGCTTTAAATTATACTGTTTGAAGCTCTGTGGATGAGTTGAGAAACTCCCTCCATTTTTACTCTCAAGCATTGAAAGTAGTGCAGAGAGAAGAAAGCTTTCTGAGCCCCAGTTGAAGGGAAGAGGGTGGAGAGGGGTGGAGAGAGAGGGGAAATGTGTTCCCGGTATTCTCTGGAGAGCTGTAATTTCATTCTCTTTATTTTAAGTGGGTGAAAACTGTTCCTCTCACCCCACCTCCAACCTTGTCTGATTCTATTCTTTTCCACACATACTCTTCTGCCTTCAGAAGAGAGGTGTGGTCAGAGCCTGTTGTAGATCAGGAACGAGGAACTGTCCTCCTACCTCAGCCAAGGGCTTCAATTCCTGAATCCCCCTGGAAAGAGAATCTTGTTACAGTGTCTACCTATCCTAATGAAGCCAAAATTATATAAATAATTGAATCCATTCAAAGCAAACTAATACTACGCAAAGAATATGTGTCCCTTTATCTGTCTTACCCCATTCAATCTCAAGGCACCGAGTGTATAATTCTATGAGAAATTAAATTGTGATCCACATTTGACTCTCAATTTTAACCTCCCAATGTGTGAAGCATCCCCTTACTCATGAATGAGACACCTCACTTTCAGAGAAAGACACATTTTCCCAGGTTCCTTGCACGACAACAGCAAATCCCAATTGTGTCTCAGAATCCTATAGTTTTTGCTTTCCCTTCTTGCATGGATATAAAATTATTTTCTTTCATCTCATTCCATTTTGTAAATTTTTATTTTCATTACTGTTGCATTGATTACAGCTTCTAAGGAGAAAGGACGTTTCCTTTCTTTTTATGTCCGATGTCATATCTGGCACATGGGTAATATCCAGGAAATCAACTCTGCAGCTATCAGTAACTTCAAAGTGAATTCTAGTCTGAATAGATGTGTCACTGCCTACTGGTGATTGAGAAGTATTCTCTAATCTCAGTTGTAGAGAGGACTGTTTTCTCCCAGTATTTGCTCTCTCTTTGTTCTCATGATAGAAAGCACATGGGCCCCTGTAATGAAAACTGAATTTTCCATCTTTTATTTAGGTTAAGGTCATAGGATTAGAGTCCTAATATGGAAGACAAACAAGGGAGTATTGGAGTCTGCACAGCCTATCAGTCTCCACTGAGTTGTCAAATAGGATGTATACATGACAACTGGAACTGGAGCAGTCCTGGATCCAGAATACAAGTCAGAGGAAATCCAATCATTCCTGACCACCATAGAGTTTTAAGTGAGAGAAAAACCAATTGGCTATTTTTTAAAATGCCACTCCTGTTCTAGTTTTCCAATAACTCAAGATTAAATCCAAATGGTATACTTGGTACCAATAAATACAAGGCAAACATTTATTATCTTATCCTCAGTTAATAAAATACTGCATATGACGCTCGAGTAAATGTAATCTATGAATCAATTAAAAGATAGTGGAATCATTTGTGACATTCTGAAATTAAGACAAATATTGACACTTCATTTAATAAATTCAGAGCCATAGTTTTCTCATTTCTACAAAATTCCCCTTCAGTTCCCCAACCAAATAATATTCGTGAACTAGATTCTCAATCTCATTTGATTCCTATGTTCGATAGGAAAGAAGTATAATTTCTATGACTAATTTTATAGCTGAATAAAATAGTTTGACTAAAACTGAAGAACCTTATAAAAGTCACAGGACAGCATCAGAGCCAGGACTTAGACTCGTGGCTGTTGTTTTGTCTCAGGTGTGACTTGCTTTCGTCCTCAAATGTGGTCACAGTGAGTATCTGTGAGCTAGCTACTGCCTTATTATCTAACACTATCTGACGAGACCAGATCCCAGACATCTAAAGCTTCAAACTAATAAAGATTTCTATCCTGCCTCACTGATATATGCATTTCAAAGTAAATGTATGGATATGAAAAAATATTATACTTTGTGAGGTACCCTGGACCCAGAACGACAAAGACCTCATGGTGTTCCAGCTCTAAATCCTTAAATTTGAATATATCTTATAAAGGAATGGCAGAAGTAGAAAAGAACTATGGGGAAAGGGGGCAGGAAGGAGCTCTAGACATAGATTAAATTGTACTTAGAAATTATATATATATATATATATATATATATATATATATATACACACACACACACACACACATTTATTCTATGTACATGTGTATATATGTATGTAGCAACCGTAAATGAAGAAAAAAGAGGCATGGATTTGAAAAAGAGAAAGTATATGTGAGGGTTTGAAGTGAGGGAAGAAAGGGGGGAAATTATATAATAGTATTTTGAAAAGTAAAAGAAATTTTTAGAAAAGATGTTGTATATTAATATCCTTCGAGTTGATACATTCCATCCTGGAAGGAAGCTCTTTAAGACTTAGGATATTCTAAAGACAGGCCTCTTGAGAATTAGAAAGTAAACAACTCAGAAGCATCAAGAGGGTCTTTGAAATTCGACATATGCACTAGATTCTTTCATCCACTAGCTTATATAAGCAGAAAAGATACTGAAAGACACTCTCAGATCGCACATACTGCTTAGAAGAGACAGAGATCTGATGAGTTGCCTGGAAGGGATCTTCTCCACATGTAGAGGTGTCTGCAAGCTGTTCGGTGTGCACTATGCTTCCTGCCTTTGTTAGCTCTACCCACAATGTTGGGTGGGCTTTCTCTGATGCAGCTGCCCTTAAGTCATTTCTCCTCCTATAAGGAATCCTTACTTGTACTTCTATAAGTGAACTCCAATAAGCTCTTTCATTCACCATGTTGGACTTCTGTAGTGTCATACCTTTGCTGATGATTTCCTTTTTGGAGTGAGTAGACATTTATTCTAGTACTCCAAAGAAGAGTGTCATGCAACACAAAAATTCAAAGCCCTCTGGTTATCCTTGGTACAATATTTCTACTGGAACTTCTTCTTCTACTGTAGTATTGAATTTATATCTTAATTAAACACAGCCATGCCCTGTGACCACTTCTTTGGTTTTCACATTGGATGCTCAGCCAGCCTAGGCCACTTGCAACAGATTAAAAGGACTGCACCTCAATCCTGTTATCTTCACCTCCCATCAGTATAGGATTCAGACACTCATGAGGGAGCAACAAACGTCTGCTGTTTGCAATGACTACAAAATCGAGAGAGGATGTAAAGAACAGACATTTGAGAAAACACAAGGAAGCAGGTAAATCCAACAAATCTTGACCAAGTGGATATATCGACAGCACCAGAGAATGGTGAAGAGGAGCCAGGCAGAAGAAATGTTTACATCATAACCTCGCTCACCTGTTCCTCAAAGAGGATGCTGCAGAAGCTCTGAGTGAGCCAATATTCAAATTATTCACAAACCAGAGATTACAATCTTTCACTTTTTTTAAAAAAAGTTTGACTTATTTAGTGTAAGATACTCAAATTGGAAACCTCTTAGCTGCATTTAAAATGTAGCATTTGGCATAAGGGTAATTCGGAAACCCATAAGAAATTCAATTATGATACATATTTTAGTCAGTCCAAATGGGTTTAGTTCTTTACTATTACAATTTTATAGATGATAATAATACGAGGATAGATCAAACACAACACAGGATAAAAATGAGAGGAGCCAATACTGGAGAGATAACAGCTCTATATTTAATATTCTAACTTCAAATTAGGTGAACTTGGGGGAAAATGGCAAGAAATCTGATGGGGCCAAAAATATATTGTTTCTATAAATTGTATAGAACACAAAACACAGTAAACCAGAAAGAAAGGAAATATCAGCCATGTGAGTTATGAGTTGCAGTGTAACTTGGAGGCACTACACAGTTCTTGCCTTGAAGTAAATTGAGACAAACTCAGTGGAATACTTTGGGAAATCTTGAACTCCAAATTCTGTGACACACCCTCCCAGGACCCAATAGACCTATGGCTCATGCTGTTAGCATTATTAGCAAATTTCACGGTTCATTATACTATTCCTACACATTCCCCCTCACAGAGATGTGTAAGATATAAGAGATGCAAGGTGGTCCTTCCATTTGATGCATGACCACTGATATTGTTCATCAGTGTAACCTCAGGGTAAAACATGCAGTCTGACCTGTGTTAAAACAAGCATGCTTCATTGCAGAATAAGCAAATGACTATGTGGACAAACTACTGGCTAGATGGGAACTTTGGGGTTTTGCACTTAGTATATACAGCCTGCTGGAGGAGCTGACTCATATCCTAGTGTCCTGGTGTCAGCTTCCTTTCTTCTTTTAATCCATTTTCCGTGTGTGTGTGTGTGTGTGTGTGTGTGTATACAGTGTTCACCTATGCATGGATACTTTTGCATGTGTATGAGTACATTATGTGCGTGAGTACATGTGCACATGTCTGGATATGCATGTGGAGAGCTGAGTTTGATGTTAAGAACCATCCTCGCATTGCTTACCATTGCTTACCGACCTTATTCATTTAGGAAGGTTCTTGTAGTCGAACTCTGAGTTCATCAATATGGATAGGCTTGCTATCTAGCTTCCTCTTGAGATCCGTGTCTCTGTCTCCCAGGAGTGTCACTGAGGTCACCTAGCATATACATGGGTGTTGTAAATCCGGACACTAGTCCTCCTGCATATGCTACAACTGCTTTAAGTGCTGAGCTGTCTCTACAGTGCCTATATTGAAAGCTTCTTGAAGCCCAGTACCTAAGTCATTTTTCTCTGCATTGCTATGCCTGGCACTCAGGCTCTGAAGCTACTCAATCTAGAAGCAAGAAGGAACAGTTTATTCTTTGTGTAACAGACCCTAGAGATTAAGGACGTACCAAGTGATATAGTCATTGCCACTGATTTATGAAGGAATTACATTTGACATAGCAATACATCCATACATGACTGACATTTTGTACATAGTTTCAGTATCTACCATATGATGGTAGATAATTCCTTACCATATTTTGAATTTCTATTTCATAAAAGGAAATCCACAATAGTTTACTACCTCCTATTTCAATACAATATTATTGAGAATCAGTAATAGCAATTGGGGCTTGAAGACTAGAATCAAAAGCTGTGTTAAAGGAAATGGTCAAGTGTTAACTACTCACAGGGATAGACGACATCATCAGTTAAGCTGGAATTACACAAAACTGATAAAGGGGTAAGTAAGTCTGTCCTTACATGTGCTATTTGTTTTTGTTTGTTTTTTTCCCCCAACTTGAATCATGAACTCCAAAAGGCTATTATAGTTTGAGTTTGCTACTCATCATTTATTCATATATTCTAGATAATTATCTCATGAGAAATTCGTATACGACAAAAAACAGTGCTCAATTCAATTCAGTCCACTCAATCAGTTAAGTGTCTCCATAATTAGGATGTACAACATTGGCTAACTACTTCCTTTCTATTGCTTTACAGTATATAGCGCCAGCTTCAGATAATTACTAGTTTGTTTTCTATACAAATTCACCTTTAAGAAAAACACTTTGTAGAAACAAAGTTGTATAGTAACTAGCCATTTTATTCAGGCTTTTTTTTCCCCTCATTGCTTATAACTGGTTTTAATATCTCCTCTTATTTTCTTCTTGTGTAGTATGAGCCATATAAAGGTAGTTTACATCTATTGATAAACTATATCCAGTTTTTAGACATTATAAAAAGTGTGTTATGGATTATGGTGATACATTGTCATTGTTTGCTTCTTCCTGAAAGTATCTATTGCCCTTGAAGTTCAAGGCTAAACATTTACTAGACCTTTCGGCCCAGTTAATAATATACTTTGTGATCACATAAGACCATACATTTACCCACTGAACTACTATATATTCAGCCCATTTATATTTAACCAGCATTAAAGGAAATAATGAAAACAGCTTACTATGCTCTGGATTTCCCATTTAGTCAGTTTTTCCAACCTTAAGGTAAGAACATAGACTGAATCTTAAATTATATATTCATGCATGCCCCAGACCCAACACTGTGTGTGTATGTGTGTGGATGTGTGTATGTGTGTGTGTGTGTGTGTGTGTGATGGTGATCATTTGTTGTAAACAGGCAGCAGGTTAACAGCAACCTTAGAAACATAACTTATAAATGTAGGAAGTAGCATGTGGCGAGTCAAGTACTGTTCTGGGTCAGTTGCGTCAGCAAAGTCACTTTTTCTTTTGTAGAAATCTGTGCTAACATTTGTGAAGAATGTTTTATTCTTTTCTTATACCATGTTTTCTTCACTGCTCAATAAATACAGAGCAATGTGCTCTGTTATGGATAAGCACAACCAACAGGCATCAAACAGACAGACAGATCAGACACACAACAGACTGGTAACCTAGACCGCAAACTACAGATAGAAGGAAGACAGAGAGAAGAGTGAAATATTCAAATTAGAGCTCACCTTGGTCAAACTACACCAAGCAGAAATTATTTGCATTCCTTATAGCGACATTGATGCAATGGATATATAGAATCCTTTGTGTGAACATAAGTTTTTATTTCTGTTGGATACAATTTAAGAGTAAAATTACAGGAATGATTAGGTTAGTCTTCAGCTTTAGAATTGTCATGGAAATTTATCTGCAAGGATGTTTCCAGAAAGGTTTTCCTGAGGAGAAAAGAATCACCACAAATGCGGGCGACATCGTCTCATGATCTGGGGACCAAAACCGAAGAATAAGGATCAAATGAGTTGGGTGGTAGCATTCAGCTCTCTACTTTTTGACTGTGGACTCCATGTTAGCACAATCCTGACCCAATGGTTGCTCCACAGTGACAGGCTGTGCTCTCAAACTGTGAGTCAAATAAGCCTTCCCTTTCTTAGGTTGTTTGTGTCTTGTATTTTGTCAGCATAAGGAGAAGAGGGACTAGTCCAGCTAGGTCCCATGGTGAGTGCATGCATAACTCTTCAATAAAGTGACAGTTTTGATTAATTGACTGTAGTAACATTTTATAATCCTATTACCTATGTATTTTAGTGGCTTCACATCTTAAACAACACAGGGTGTAGGCAGTTCTATTAATCTCAGACATCCAGTGGGTGGGGTATCCTTGCCTCTTTTGTATATTAGTGTATGCTTTCCTGATTAATAGCAATACAGAGCATCTTTTGATTTGTTTATAAAGAATTCATATGTTTCCTCTGTGAAGCAGCACACTTAATTGACCGCAAAGAAACTGTGAAGTAAAACAGATGCAGAAAAGCACAAATCTAATCTTAGGTCTAAGAAAAGGACCCATAGTACTTTATGAACATGTTCTTTATATAACAAATTTACGTAACTTCCAATTAATGAGATAGGGTCTCATAATTATGACAGTGAAGTACCTTGTTCTGCCCGTTGGCAATCCGTATTAACTAGAAAAGAGTTTTGTGGAAATAATATGAATTACTCTAACAATCTTTATGGTACGGTCACAATTTGAACATGATGTGACTAGGGACAAGAAGTATTAAATGATAGTTTGTTTGTTTGTTTGTTTGTTTGTTTTTGTCTTGTGGTCAAGTATATCTAGGGTTAATATAATGTAGGCAGTTTCAATTTCAATAACTGTCTTCCTTGAGATTTTGTTGTTTTGTTGAGAGTAAGTGCTGCATGCCATGCTCTGTCCTAAGAGATTTATCTGCATCTTCACATCCAGCCTCTACAATAATTCTTCTGGAGAGTACTGTCATTGTCATATGAGGATGAGAGAAGAGAGCTACTTCATAACATTAGAAAAGCTATGAGCCACGTCGACAGTCAGCCTCAGACCCAAGAAACTAGTTAGCCATTTCCTAAAATAATTGTACCCCTCACCTTAAATATTTGAACATCACAGATTTGCACATTTCCCATTAAACACAGGAAGACTATACATACTATTAGGTAGAACTTTCCATTGGAAAAACATTCGAGAAAACAGGAGCACCAGCACACAGTTTTGAAACACAAAGTTAATAGGAATAACTGCCCTTAATTAAGGTACAGAATCAATGAAAATAACAGAAATATCAGATCTCCAAAGATACTACAACTCAAAATGGGATCTAAGAATTTATTTCCAAGATCTCTACTGTTAATGCCTACACTCAATGTTGCAAAATTAAGCAGTAGAAGAAAGAGTTTGGCTCAGGCCTTTGACATACAAAGACTCACAAAAGCTAGCCTCAAAAAAATAGGTAACTGATTGCTACTTAAGGGTAATGTAGGTAGAATTCTAAATCAGTATAACGAAAAAGATAGACTAGAGGTACAGCATCTGATACCTACCCTCATTCAGTAGTTCTATTTTGACTGTACTGTTACTAGAAGAAAAGAATCTATGAAATCCATTCTACAGTATTGCAAAAAATCTTCAAAGCTATTTTTTCTATCAGTCTTTAAATTCCAAGATTCGGGCACTTCATCTGCTTCCCTGGATGTGATATATATTTTTGTTTAAAAGCTACATAAAATTAACAGACTTTCCATATTAATTAATTATTAAAATTCAGAAGAAATGTACACCCAGAGCCAAAGGTTTTTTTTTAATGTTTTTGTTGTTTTAGTTTCCTATTATAAACAACGACCTGTTAAAAAATGTTTAATTTAGAAACTAGTCTGTTATTTATAATCTCACTTGCCTTAACTGTTTGGTTTGGTTGAAGCTTTTTGTTGAGAGGAGACTGTTATAGGAAGGAAAACAAAAGGTTGAGTGTGAACAGTATAAGGTATGTCCACATTCGTCAGGAGAATAATCAACTGAGTGGTGGCGTCCTAGAAAGCACTCTGAGGTCAGTGAGAACATCTTTCAGGGTGAGCCATGATTCACAGGACAAGACTGCTCTTGAGCTAATGTGAGTCCTTTTTTATGTCTACACAAAATCTCAGACACTTAAGTAATACAAGGCACTTTCTCCCCTGCTCTTGTGGACACAGAAGGTTCTTTAGAAATAGGCCAGTCGCGTGTGAAACAGATAATGTCTGTTAATGTGCTGAGACATTAAAATAGGGAGAGGAAAAAATAATGGAAAGGGGATTTTGTCATTTGAGATGGAATCCAAAGAGACTGGGCAATCTATGGTCAGCTGAACATATCCCCTGTATAAGATGAGAATATTGAACGTGAGGTACCATCAGCCAGACACAACAAAAGAGAAGGGTAACCTGAATATTCTCTCCGTTTTCCACTAGACAACCTTGCAATAGGTTTCTTCTGATTCCAGGGCACAGCTTCCTTTTATCTACAATGTCTAGAAATTTGCACCTGTAAACTCTACTTGGGCACCTTTGAGATGTAAAGTTTCTACAGACAAGACATATCCTTCTCAAGGACCTGCAGATTTTGTTCACTTTGAACGGTATTCGTCAATCTGCTGCCGGTACTCTAAGTCTCTGCCGTTCTTTAGAGTGCTGGAGTCTCATAATTAGCAAATAGAAATGGCCACTTGCACTGACCTCTCTCCTCAGCTAAGTATTTTATTAGCTCTCTCTCCACCCTTCAAAGATCCTCCAGTGTTTTGTTTCAGAAAAGTTGTGTCTAATCTCCCACCCCTTCTCTCTCTCTCTCTCTCTCTCTCTCTCTCTCTCTCTCTCTCTCTCTCTCTCTC
>NW_021604619.1:3606837-3631556 GCF_004785775.1 Grammomys surdaster
TCTCTCTCTCTCTCTCTCTCTCTCTCTCTCTCTCTCTCTCTCTCTCTCCTGAAATAAGTTTTCCTTGTCATTTTTAACAAGGGTGCAGTGACTCCCATAATTCCTGAAGAGTAGGAGAACACGTTCTCCCAGAGGACAAGCACAAAGGTTAGATGCTCAGTATGTGGTAAAACATGAAGTCAACCTATGAGCTATCTCCTGTAAGCCCAAGTTCTTTCAACTGTTGCTATAGTAGGAGACAAACTAATGACAGAAGTTGGTAGACAGAATAATGTCATTTGAGCCAAGCTATTTTGAATGTATATTTCTTGTTTAAAAATATACGTAACACTGACCAGACCCCTCCTCCCCTGCCAGAGCTCCCAGGGACTAACCATTTAAAGAATACACATGGAGGGGCCCTATGACTCCAGCCACAGATGTAGCAGAGGTTGGCCTTATCAATGGGAGGGGAGGCCCTTGGTCCTGTGGAGACTCAATGCCCCATCCTAGGGGAATTCTAGCGCGGTGAGATGGGAGTTAGTGGGGGGGGCATCCTCATAGAGGATGTGTTAGGGGAGAGGTTGTGTTAGGTGTCTTGCAGAGGGGGAACCAGGAAGGGGGACAACATTTAAAATGTAAACAAATAAAATAACCAATAAAAATATACATAACAAACAAAATTCAACTTTCTATTATAAGTTAAAGGCCAGGCATACTTCACTATTTATTTATTTATTTGGCTACTTCTTTCATTCCAGAAAGGCTCCAAATGACCACTAATTATAGCTTGATAATAACATGACGCCAAAGGTTCATGAGCTAAACAAATGCTTGGTTACCCTGCAAGGACTTTGGGGAATGACTGGGTCAGCATGAGGTTGTTATCTTTGAAGTCAGTGGGTAAATCACACTCCTAACTTCATGGCATTATTGGAAGGTAGTGGAAACTAAGGTGCAGTACCCAATGGAAAAAAGTGGTTTGCTTGAGGCATAGTGGAAGGGAATAGGTGACTGACTGACTGGATGTTTATCTTGAGAACGTGTCTTCTGCCTTTCTCCTTGTTTCCTGACTACCGTGCTCTGAGCAGCTTCGTTCCATCGTGTCCTTTCTGCCATGAGGTTCTTGTTTGCCTCAGGTCAAAGCGAGGGAGTC
Organism: Grammomys surdaster; assembly: GCF_004785775.1. Lineage (NCBI taxonomy): Eukaryota > Metazoa > Chordata > Mammalia > Rodentia > Muridae > Grammomys > Grammomys surdaster. Next base: position 3,607,973 of record NW_021604619.1, read on the forward strand.
AGTTGACCAGGAACTCATACTTCCAAAACCCCAAGGGAAAATAAATACTTCCTAGTAAAGGACTTATCATGGGGATTTTTGTCACAGCAAGGAAAAACTAACTAACCTATCAACTGAGGGTGTTTTTGGTTCAAATTGGATGGTTCAAGTCACCTTTTGGAAACTCTGTTCTCTTCACTCATTCTAACATTTTTATATGCTGAGAACTTACTGAGCATATATATATATATGTGTGTATGTGTGTGTGTGTATGTGTGTGTGTACACATATATACACATATGCACATATACATATATACATATACATGTATACATACATATGTACGTATATATGATGTATATATATACATATGTATGTATTTATGACACACATGCACACACATATATGTGGGTGTGTGTATATGTCTTATTCATGATACATAATATGTGTAAATGGCTATCTATACTGCAAATAAAACTCAAGGTGTCAACTTTTACCATACTGACAGAGCTCCAAGGATCTACAGTGGCTCACAAAACCCCACAGTTCAACTGTTAATACACTCCTCCATCAGGCATCCCACGTTTGCTTCTGAAAGAAAGTGTGAAGAGAGATGAAAGTTTGTCTACACATGGCAGGAAAGTCCAGCTGGAATGTCACATTTGATATTACCTTGTTGACATCCAGTTTAATATGTTCCATAAAAAGCAGCAATACATTTTCACACAGGACAATGCCAATAAACGAATCAATCCTCATCTTATTATTAAATCTGAGGCTCTGGGATGTGTCTTGAAGGTGATTCCAAGTACAGATGTTGGTTTGAACCTTCCTGGTTAAAAAAACTCCATAAAATCCCATACTATAAGCTCTTTCTCACCCACAGGAACAGTACAGTGACAATATGACACAATTCAAGTGGATATATTCTTCAGTAAATGTCTTTTAAATGAGGAAAATTATTTTTATTACTAAGAAAGTGGCCATCTGTTTTTGAAGAATCCAAGTGAGAACACAAATATCTACTTTACATGGAGTAATTTTCAGATAATGCGTTTTTATCGCCTCATGTGCTTGGAACACGACTCAAGCTGAACAGCACTCTGTCCTATAATTTTTTTGACATGTGGAGGGTTATAATTATTTCCAAGGAAGGAATAAATTCATATTAACATGTGAAACATGGTGCCGTGTCTCAAAATGTACATTTGAGAGATGAAGATACAGAGGGAGATACAGAAGCAAAGATGAAGTAAGTGCGTGAGAAGAGCTGAAAGAGAAACTTTGCAGAGTGTCCAGTGGAGATACAGCCTGACTAGGAAATGCCATCCTCAGGAGATATTCAGTTCCTTAAAGTACTCACTTGTGACCGCTGTTAACAACAACCCTGTGTCTCTTTGAATATCTAACATCTTGGCTAACCTGAATTTTATAAGAAAGAGTTCCATGTTTGATGCTGGTAACTGACAGCATAGTTGCTTAAGTACCAGATCAAGCAAAATAAATAAATAAATAAATAAATAAATAAATAAAAATAAAAAAGCATAGCTACACAGATGAACTGGAAAAAGATACAAACCATTCTGAACAGGCAATCATGGTATTACTAGTTTATCGCCATGCATATAATCTCTCCTCTTCCCTCAAAATTAACAAGATTTACTGATTCCTAGGCATATCCTGAGCTTGTCTCAAAAAATGAATAATGGAGATATCAACATTTAGATAGGAATAATCTATTGGAGAAAAAGAAAGAACCTTGACAGCTCTTGGTTGCACTGTGGGTTAGTTACACAGGTTTCTTTTTCTTCTTTGACAGCATCAAGTAATCCAAAGTAAAGATGAATGACTATATTTCATCACTCACTCATGGGTGAGAGTCAGGAGAAACAGTTCTCCCTCAGTAGTGATTGCGTATGATGCTTCTGCTCCTGGATAGAGCTATGCTATCAGTGACATCTGCAATAGTTCTCAGTCTCCCTTCCCTCAGTTGGGTAAGATCCAGGCATTATTGCTCTGAGGTAGTGTGATCAATCCTTTGCTCAGCTGTTGGAGGAGGCTGGCTGCTTTCCTCTCCATTCCAATGGCCTGTCCCTCTATTGGAAATCATTCGCTGTCTGCTCTTGCTGTATTACCCAAGAAAGTAATTTCAATTTAGAAATTGTGAGAGACAGCCACATAACCATTTCCTTAAAAAAATAACAGCCAAGTTCCTCATTCTAGGGCTAGCAGCCCTAGACCATAGTAAGGCTTGATCTGTTTTTCTAGCTTAGAAAATTTAACTGGAAAAAAAATACAGGGAAAAGACAGTAAAGTTTGGTCAAATGAAACCCCACTGTTTTGTTTCTCTTCTTACATCATAACTTACTGATGAGATCTGGATTTAAAAGATCCTTGCATTTACTGACATGGATAATTGAAAGTTGGCTGCGGATTTTAGTAACATCAGGCAACAGAGTACTTTCCCTCTCTCCTGCCAAATCTCAGCAGTCTGCTGCATCTGCTAGAGCAGTCTTGCTGCAGTGGGAGAGTTACAAGCATAGCAACCGAAGTGGCAGAACAATGCCAAGTAGATGCTTGATTTTTTTTTCTCTTAGCAACAATGTTACCAGCGAGGAATTAGAAAGGGTGATATCACATTATGTCATCAACACAGAGCTTAAGACTTTATTACTGAAATCATGATGCTTCAACCATGAAATCTTATCTCTTAGCAGAAAATGGCGAGGCACAAAAGTCTGATGTGCATCCAATTCCTCTGCCTTCTAGGAAAAAAAAAACAACAAACAAACAAATCTAACCTAGGAATTGAATCGTTACATAACTCAGGCAGGATCTCTCCCTGAGCATTATCCAGAGACCAAATGTGAACATTGCCAGCCCCGCTGCACAGGTTTTGTCTTCATTATATAAGTACCATATGTGTAAGATTTATTTTTAAGAGCTTGCAGTGCACTGCCCTGGTAGAGTGATATGTGAAAGAGATCCAATGTGGGAAGTGTTAGAGCGGATTGTAGAGGACCCAAAGACTGCAGCTTGCCATCAAAGCCTCTATATTGAGTAAGACACAGCATTTGGTTGAATCACCATCACTTTCTTGCCCCTCTGCCGGGATGGAATGTTGAAATATCCCATTTCTATTTTCCTCCATCTGTCCTATTTACCTTGTAACTCCATATGCAGATTTAGGTACAGCCAAATACACAATGCCTTTTGGAAAACGACTTCTGAAATGCACATGTGTTAAGAAAGGACTTAGATCATCAGAAAACATATTATTCTTCAGAATCTGTGTTTGTAACGGGGCTTATTCTCTTTAGCTCAGATGAAAGCAACTGACTGAATAGGAAATGTTACTGAAATCTATATCTTTCATCAATTGACATTAATTGGTGTATAGTCAGGGTGGGTAGAAGGTCTCTGCTTCTTCCAAAAAGAGACGTTAAGACAGGGAGTTAGTTGAACAGATCAGTGAAGAGCTGAAGAGATAGAACCAAGAGACTAGCAAAAATAAGAAAAATACTACCACACCACGCTACAGATCCTCAAAATCAGTGATACTCTGAAACCAGAGCTCTGGATCAGAACTTTAGAAGCGCTCACCCTGCTCCTACCAGCTGTGTTTGTTCCCCGGATAAGAAAGTAGGTCAGGAGAGCATAAACACACAGATGCTACTATTCCTTTCCAAACCATGCTCCTGTCCCAGCTTGAGCAATGTAGTGCCATATCCTCAACATGCCCTTTCCCTAATCCTATCTTTTCCCTCCCCAGAGCAACCCCAAACCACAGAGCCTTGAGATGGCTAAGAGGAATTATCTGTTTATAGGGAGAAGATAAGATAGATCAGGAGCCTGCTCTTTAGCGCTATATAGAATTGATGGACGTTTTCCAGTTCCTAGACAGTGGAGCTCTGGCAGGATGAATAGCAGGGTAAGTAGCCACATCCCACCTCTTGCCTAATGAGTAAGAGAGGGCTGTTGTTTACTCCATGGATTTCCAAGCAACTGATTTTTTAAAATATATATATATATATATAGCATTTTGAAGATATATTTATCAAAACAGAAAAATCTACTGTTTTCCTCTTGCAGTTTTGCATATTTCACAGATGTACGTGAGCTTCTCTATGTTCTCTTACCCAAGGGCTTGTATGTGTTAGGACAAGGAGAACTAAGTTCAGAAACTGGGCCTACCTAAAGGCAAATAAACTTGTGGACAACTTCCAGTTGGGAAAGAAACTGTGGAGGCAGCCAAATAGGAAGCAGAATTACAAAGGAGAGACTCAGTCTGCCCTATCTTCTCACCATCTCTCCTCATCATCCGCTTTCCAACATCACATTGGTATTCCTACATAGAAACAAGAATCTGACCAATGTAGTTTCCTATAATCTGGAGGGGACATAGCAGAGAGAGCAACACAGAGAAAAAACAAGATGCTACCATATAGATCACATAAATGCATTTTTCGTAGGGCTACTTGATCTGGTTTAAAAGGGCCCTGAGGGAACACAAACACCTAATCAGTAAGAAAACAAATAATCTAATTCTTAAAAGGCCTGAATAGACATTTCTCCAAAGAAGACATACAAAAGCCCCCAAAAGAATATGAAGCCAATACTGTTAAACATTCCCAAATCACCGAGGAAATGCTAACTAAAACCACGCTGAACTGTTATCTTGCACCTATTAAGAAGGCTATTATCACAGAGTTGAAAGAAAAATGTTGGAGTTAATGCAGAAAAAGAAATAGCATTGAACACTGTTGATGAGAATGTAAGTTAGTGTAGTTATTGTGGAAAGTTGTAAGGAACCTCTTTGAGAAATTAAAAATAGAACACCCATATGATACAGCAATCTTACTACAGGGCATTTGTATTCAAAGACATGAATGTCCAAGAAACAGCTAGTTTCCCAGGTTCAGTGAAGCATTATTAAATGAGCCAAGATACAGACTTGACCATTCTTTGAATGTGTTCTCCATAGGTATGTGCTAGAATTTAATACCCATTGCAACACTGTTGGGAAGTGGGACTGGATTAAAAGCAATTAGGCCAGGCAGCAGAGTGAGTCTAGATCCAGCCCTATACCACATGGGTAAGAGGAGTCTGAGCTTACCATTTACTCACTCTTCTGCCATCTTGATTATCTGCCACCTACCATGGGATGATATCCAAGAGGCTGGTGTCTTGATATTAGATGTCATACTTCTAAGTATCATGAACCAATATATTTCCAATTATAAATTACTCAGACTTGGTACTTTGTTGTAATAGCACAAAATGAACTTATGGCATTGTCAGTCAATGGATGCAATAAGGCACTATCAGTCAATAAAGCAAACATGAAGCATATACATAATAGAACACTTACTAGACCTTGATAAATAATGAATCCTATGAATGGACTTAGAGGACACTATGTTAAGTGAAAGAAGCCAGTTCCCAGAAAGAAAAACACTGCATGGTCCCACTATTTTGTAGTATAAAAATATTATTGCGTAAAAGTAAAAACCAGGCTAGTGGTTATCAGAAGCTGGAGGCAAGACTTTGGGTAAAGAATATAAGCATTTCTGTTAGACAAGAAGAATGAGTTGACTGTATTCAATGACATATTTTATTTTGAAAACTGTGAATAGTAGATTTTAAGTATTCTCAAAACAACAAAAAATGATAGCACAAGAAGTAATTCATATTAAGTAGCTTAACTGGATGTGTGTGTGTGTGTGTGTGTGTGTGTGTGTGTGTATGTGTGTGTGTATCATAATCCCTGTTACAAATACTAACAGTTTTATCAATTATGAATAAAAGAAAAATTCTTGAGAAAGAAAAGCATTTAATAGCTCTTTCTTTACCTTAAATGTCAATCGTTTCCTAAACAAAATAAAGAAAATGGAGGTGATCTAGTAGACAATTTATAGGGCCTCACTAGACCTCATAATAGTAACTGTTCATGTTATTATTTATAGAAAATATTTGTAGCAAGGAGCAAAATTTTTTTTCTGGGATCCTGGTTAAGACTCCTAAAACAAGAGGTTGACTAAAGGGGAAATCATATGATAAAATTTGATACCCAAGTAACACCTAAACTACAAGTTTTTGTAATAGGTTTGAAGAATGGGCAGTTGTGGGGAAGGGACAGGGCAGAGCTTTGAGCTCCCGGCAATAAGCTGCTGCAGGAAACTCATCAAGCCTATCGTTCAGACTCCCATTACTCTCCATCAGAGTAAAGAAAGAACGCCCCTCATTAGTCTTGTGACCTCCTTCAGGGGAGCATCTGGAAGCACTGCCAGGTTATATGTCTCTCTTCAGAGTGGAAGGACAGATGTTTCTGCAATGCTTATTTCTCAAATTCTCCCAGTTTAAAATATTTAATATTATATCAAAGTGCTGTATGTGGAGGTGCTGTGTCTGGAGCTTCATAATTTTCTAGGAGAATGGCTGCCATATACACTTTCCTCATTGAAGAGTCCATGATCTAAGTAAGACCTAAACCAGGCTTCTGGTCAATGAACAAATATTTTATGGATTGCTCAAGTTTGAACAGCAAAAGAACTAGTTACTTAATGTGGATGGGATAAATGGAAGTTGGCATTCACACACACAGAGACAAAATTAAATTAACATGGGAGAAGACATTTGGGGAGAGGATCACAGCAGACTTCTACTTCATATCCAAGTCACATTGCTCACTGGTGGTCATTGTATCTTCCACGAGACCCTAAACCTCCTCTGTCTTAGTTCTCTCACTTTCAAATAGGGGTCGCAAAGCAGTATATTAGCTATAATCCATGCATGTATTGTAATATATACCTATCATAGAGGAGACGCTCATGGAATGGTTAATAAAGACGAAGGCAACCACTGCACAATTGGAATCGAGTAAGCATTTGTGGAATTCTATGACATACTTGAATAAGGGCACATGCTCAGTCAAGTAGCCCTCATGGCTATCGCCCAGCCAAGCATAATGAAGACTCTAAATGAAGATTCTGCATCTGATATCAAAGATGGTAGTCTCATACAGTTATAAAATTACTGCCTATGGTTGGTGTAGATATTTACTATTAGATTTACTTACATAGTAGCTTCACACATAAATTCTTTTTTTTTCTTAGTCTTTAATGCTTGTCAGAGAATACTGTAGATATAGAATTGTATGACTGGTCAGTATCACAAATTCTGAATGGAAGGAGGCTTAGTCATATATTGATATACATAATTAAGGACTTAGAACTTGGTTCGGAGTGACAGACAGCTATAATTTATCACAACAGTAGCAGACAAACTTGATTTTCAATCTTAAACAACCTATGCCCTTCCTATATCTAACCTCAGTCCATAAAGGGTGATCATTACTGCTCTGTGATCAGACCCTATTACTAATTATTTTGAGCTACCAGTGAAGCAACTTTTGCTCAGTGAGATTAGTGCTTTCTGTTTCTGAAACTCCCTTCTGTAATTAACCTTGCTATTATTAGCTGCAAAACACAGATCCCATTGCAGGCTGCTTCAGGATTCTATTTTATATTTCAAGGGCCAGTTACTGTCAAGAGTTTCTCTCAAGAATGGATCTATAATACTGAGTTATACTAACGAAAGATGAGTTAATCCTTCCCTGCTCTCTCTTCTCCTTAACAAGTTGAACTGAAATTGTTTATTCATGGCCGGACCTGGGGCAGTTCTGGTCTAGAGATGTATGTACATCCATAGTCAATCAAAACTGATGTTTCCTCTAAGAATTTCGTTATCTGTAGGTTTTGAACAAACTCTCTACTGGCAGGTAAGAGGCTGTACATGAACTGTCCAGAAGTGATTCTCCAGTGCTGTGCCTGACAATGATTCAGAGTGTGGCCACACACTGATCTTATGAGAGCTATGTTTCGCAGCAAAGGATGAAGCATGATGCAGTACAGCAAGTCTGTGAGGGGCATCACTGAAGCATTGTTGCAGAATGCAGAGGAAGAGACTGCTCTCCTGGTCCAGGCTGCTTAGGTGACTATCTATAGCAATGACCAGACTGTGTGACAAATGATGTCGATGGAAGCGGAAAAGTACACATTCCTTTGCCAAAGATCAAAAACCTTGGTACTCATTTGTCATGTCCATGTAGACCCAGCCAAAGCTGTCTTTGGTGCCAGGGACAGGCGGGTGTGTGGGTGAGCCACAAATGGGATTGTATAATTAGAGAGGTAGAGATAAAATAAGTATGGCTACCTCAAATGTCAGGGCCAAAACTGAAATGGTAGAGGTAATAAGATGTCCCCTGCCACTAATATCAGAGTTCTATTAAATGTGCAGTTTCGGGTTGTCTTTAAAATTTATGGCTGTACCTCTGAGGTATAATGTGTGAGGAAAGCACAAACTTTTCGTACTAAAATATTCTCAAAATTCTCTTTAACCCACACTATATAGCTCTAGTGTCATTCTTTCATGCAGATGAGTTGACTCTGTTTCAGGAGGTAATGTCTGAAATGTCCTTTCAGTAGTAAGCTTCAGGATTTGCTCCCCAATTACTGTTTTATTGTCGTGATGAGATGCCATGACCATAGCAATCTTATGAAGGAAAATATTTAATTGAGGCTGGCTTACAGTTCAGAGGTTTAGTCTATTATCATCATGATGGGAAGCATGACAGCATGCAGACTGACATGGTGCTGAAGAAGAAGCTGAGTGTTCTACATGTGGATCGCAGACAGCAGGAAGAGAATGCAATACTACTTGTGGCTTGAGCATCTGAGACCCCCCAAAGCCTGCCTCCTGTGACATACTTCTTCCAACAACACCACACTTACTATAACAAGGCCATACTTCCTAATAGTGGCCCTCTATATGAGATTTGTGGGGGGTGGAGCTTTTTTCTTTCAAATCACCCCTATTTGGTAACTCTACTTTTATTTTGAATACAGATAACAATACTGATATAAGACAGCGGTGATTCACCTTGGGGCTTCAGGTAGAAATGAAAAATCATGCAAAAGAAAGCATAGAACGTGTCTGTGGATTTGATGGACAACTAGCTTTTTTAATACCAATGACCTTGGCATGTAAAGAAAACTCCCCATAGAAATTACTTTTCGTCTCCTATCATCTTTTGCTTTCTTTTGAGATACATGTGTGTACATGAAAATGTGGGTTCACCTGATTGGTTGAATGGGGTAATTACATTTGGAGGCCAGATAACCTCAAGTGATCGTCCTCAGTGCCTTACACCTTGTTTGGTGACAGAGTCCCTCATTAGATGAATGTTTGCCAATTAGGCCAGCCTGGCTGTCTAGTGAGCCCTGCTTTCCCATGTCTGTCCCCTCAATACTAGCTTTGCCAGTGCAATCCGGCACTCTCAGCTGAGGATGGAACACAGGTCCTCAGGTTTACATAGCCAACCAGCACTTACTGACTGGGCCATCTCCTGAGACTCTTACAATTTCATTGCTTACAAAATATTTATTAGTAGTACTCTGTGTATGTGTAATGCCTATATGTGCATATCATACTCATATACACACGCACATACATGTGTTTAAGTGGGTGCATGCATGCCGGGATACATGTGTGGAGGTCAGAGGAAGAGACACTTGCAAGGGTCTGTTCTCTCCTTTCCCTGTAGATTCCAGGGATCAAAAGCAGGTTGTTGGGCTTTCAAGGCATGTGTTTTTCCTCACTGAGCCCTCTTACTGCCGTATCTTTATACACAGGTTTAATTATTAGCTACAAAAGCTTTGTATAACACATCCATTAAGACTTCAGTTAAAGAAAATTGTTAGGTATTAGCAACATCCCAGCAGTGGGAAGGGGAATGCAGACTGATAGGAGTTCAAGTCCATTTGGGGCTATACAGGGAGTCAGAGGCTGACCTGGGATGCATGAGCCCCCTGCCTTAAACAAACACACAAACAACTATACTGGGGGACAAGAGAACCAAACATCTGTCCCAAAGTGTAGCAGCATTTATGCTAACAGCTCTCTTCGGGAGGCATAGGGGCAAGAGTAGCCATTAGATTGTTGAAACCCAAATCAGTTAGTCAACACATAACAATGGAAAAAGATCAGAATGAGATTTCAGTTCAGTTGCCAGACAAAAGAATGCAATGAACTTGAAGAAGAAGGGGGAAAAAAAAACTGTTTCAATTGCAATATAAAAGGCACTGTCAGACACCAAGTTTTACGCTTCTGCAAATTTCAGCCACCTAACTAACAGAGCACAGTGAGAAATCAAATGTGTACTCTTTCCAAGGGTATATGTTTTCAAGTCACCTTTGATGAACAATGGAAAACAAAATTGGTCACTAAGATTCCTGAGGATACCACCACATATTGATGAAACTTTCTCAGTTATAGAAGATTTAGTTTGAAACGCAGGCAATCATCTAAGACACTTTCATCTTCCAGGTCTGACATTATTAGAGGAGACACTGAAGTGAATTCATATCCAGAGGGTGCACGTAATTAAAAAGAGCATGATCTGCAGCGTCCGGGTACCTGCATTTAACTCTTGTGTCTACTGCTTGTGATGCTAATCTTCAGGAGGCTTTGGTTCCCTGAAAACAGTTATACTGCCTGAAATACCTGGTGAGATTTCAACAAGTCATCACTTGGCAAGATACCAAGCTTAGCGCCCACTACAAAACAGATTTTTTTCTTACTGTGATATTTAATTTGAGACAGGGTCTCATTTAGTTCAGAATGGCTTCAAATTTGCAACATCGCTGAGGATGTTCTGGAATGTTTGAGCCTCCTGCCCGCCCACTTCAGTTCTGAGATCAAAGCATGCTGGACCTTGTCAGTTTCTTTGGTGCTAGAACAGAACGTAGGGGTTTAAGCATGGTAGGCTAGGGTGTTATGCTAACTGGATTCCATACCTATCTTCCTGAAATAATTTTTCCTTGATTGTAATTTATTTTCATGATAAAATTCACATGTGAAAAGTCTTCCAAACCCAAAAATTCCATACAGAAAATCTCAATGCATTTAGAGCCTGAAGGAAGTTTGCACCCTTTTCCTCATTCTCCACTCTATAGATAAGTGTTAAAGTGCTGGCAAAGAGTAGTCCCAGAAATTAACACAGGAGCTGCACAAGACTGAAGAGGGGTAGCAAACATATCCACACACAAGTGACTCACCCAGGCACAGACTCAAAAAAGTCTTCAGACTTCAGACTTTGGGACTAGTATTAATCATGTAATGGAAAGGGTATATGAATACAGTGTGTGTAGAGATACAGACTTGGAAACTTCTGTTCAGACGGAAGGCTTCATTAGATGCCGTAGGGCTTTGGGTATCAAAGAGTTTGGCAAATAGTAATGAAAACCGGCAATGTGTTAGTCCTGCTAGCCTTAGCCTGATCAGAAAGGCTAACAGAGTGTCCACTGATATTACATATTTAACAGCAGGGAAATTTAATTCTTTCTTTCTTTCTTTTTTTTGAGACAGGGTTTCTCTGTGTAGCCCTGGCTGTCCTGGAACTCACTCTGTAGACTAGGCTGGCCTCGAACTCAGAAATCCACCTGCCTCTGCCTCCTAAGTGCTGGGGTTAAAGACGTGTGCCATCACTGCCCGGCGGAAATTTAATTCTTCATAAAATATAATTTCAACAAATAAGCATAAGAGGAATTTTAATTATTTTTTTAGCTACAATATTCTTTTTTCTTTCCTTACAATAGGCTGTTCTCAACTGAAGAGTTAGACTCTGTGATAGATATAAATCTATCATATAAATCTATCTATACAATGACTTTTAAAACACTTGATTTGTTTTTAAACTCAGGTTTCCATTTTTAAAGGACTCCAACATTCTCTCCAGTTGGTCTAATATCTATGGTGGTAACAACTGTATTCACTGCTTGGATCTGGAGACGTATTTTGGCAGGTGTTCTGTTGGACCTGAATTAGATATGTAGCTTATTCAAGTCCAGGCTGCCAGTCCTGTCTCAGTGCACCTGAGATGTCTGGCACATACTTCAAATATTGGTGACATGACAATTAAGAAAGGACAGGTGAATAGTGCCTCCTCTGAACAGTAGGGGGGGCTTTCCCCCACTGCTACCATAAATAAGTCCCTGAAGGTGGGAAGTGAGAGGCTGGAGAATGAATTGCGGGGGGCGGGGGGGGAACGATGGCATGTGAGAAAGAAGAATGTAGAAGCAAGGCATAAGAAAGAAGCAAGGAGCAAGTCAGGAGAGAGAGCCAGTGAGTGTGCAGATGTTCAAGAGAGATGGAGATATGTAGTGTTTATAAATGAAGAAGGTATTTCTGAAAGGTTTCTACAACTAACTAAAAAATAAATAAACTTGTTATACATGAGGACAATGTGAGACACACATTCTTTCAAAATTACTCTCATTTATTTGGCAAACTGGTTTTCTATGTTCCCTCCCTTCCTCCCCCTGCCTCCCTGTCTCTCTCTCTCTCTCTCTCTCTCTCTCTCTCTCTCTCTCTCTCTCTCTCTCTCTTAAAAGATGCAATGAAGAAGAGTACCATGGTATTCTTCATGGTAACAGAAAGGCCAGCTTTGGAATAAAACCTGGGCAGGTGCTGGAGTAAGCCTTTTGCTTCATTTCATCAAGGGAGCGTTTAAAGAAGGTAACTCTGGCTACACATAGGTAAGCTTATGCCAGTGGTAGAGGTTTGGCATCAGCCTACAGGCCATGGTGTTGGAGAGAGCAGACTCACGTATGAGTTTTGCTACAGGAATCTTGAGCTAAGGCCAGATGGAGGTAGGGTATGGGTTAGATTACACCAAAATCTGAAAGTATGGACGGAAGGCTGCAAGTTGGTTTTGAGTGGGCGGTGACTGTAACAGTGAAAAGACTATTTCAAGATGATTACTATAGGAAACAGGTGTAAGGAGGTTTGGCCGTAGAGCGTTACTGTTTAATGAGCCAGGCTTGTGCAGACAGAGCAGAGGAGAGCAGAGTACAAATGAATTTACCAAGGGGCAGGCTGGCAGGCTAGCTTCTGTTCACCTTCTAACAGTGCAGAACATGGCCTCTGTTCCCCACTGCACAATTCCCCTTCTCAGCTTCTTGGTAAGGGAAGTAGTATCACACATCAATCCTTATGGTTTATTTAAGCTTTTATGCCTCTCGGGCAAACAAACTCAAAGTAAGAATCCATAAATCCTAAAGCTTTCTTGGAACATCTTATTATGCCCAAAAGGTGTTGTATGTTTTTTAGTGGGAAATTTAATCATGTTTTTTTTTTTCACTGTCAATGAACAGCTATGTTCTTAAAGCTTTCTCCCTCTGGATTTTCTTGCCAAATTTATGTTAAAAAACTGAACTTTATTTCCTAAGTATCTTATCAAACACTTTTTGTTGCATGTTTTCTGTACCTACCATAAAGCCTATTTTAATATTTTTTATGTCTTCTATGTTTTTAACATTTCAGTTCAATTGAACAGGAAAAAACAAAAGGCTTGCATACTAGGGGCCAAGCGCTTGAGAAGGCTCGTTAGTCAGTTGTCAAATTAAATGTCAGTGTTCATATGAATCAACTCAAAGTCGGGCTACTTTTGAGGGCAAGACACGCCACACTAATAAAAATGGAGTCCTGCTTCAGCTCACATTTGCATTCCTGTGAGAAAAATTCAGGTAAACAGCCAGATGTTCAGAAGCAATTTCCAAGTCTCCTTGGCTGATTTCATATAATGTCCATCAGGTCTCTGGCGAGTGCTCGGTCTGGCTTACCACTCATTCTGACTTGGCACCCATTTCTAGTTTGGTTCAGAAACCAGGATGTTGATTGTCCGTAGTATCAAGTCAGCTGTTCTGATTCTATTTTCTGACCTTTATCAAGAACACAGCCAAGATCAATTATTTTTCTTGCTCCATGGAATCCACAGGAGAGCTTTACTACTCATTTAGAGTGTGTGTGTGTGTGAGGGGGGAGGTTTTTCCGTGCAAAGCTTGTGGGGGTGGTGACACCAGAGAAAAGAGATGAACCCTGAGTGTGAGCTGGGATCAACAAAGAAAGGCTCAGGGCTCCCCATCCAGTCAACACTGCCAGGTAAGTGGAAAGTGGCAGAAGATGCCTCTGACAAACCTAAGAGCATAAACCTTAAAAACAATGGGCACTAGGGTATCTCTGTCACTTAAAAAGCTTAGCACAAAGTAATTTGGAATAAGAAAAAGGCATCTTTCTGGGGGCTCCTTTTGAGGAAGAAGTGAGTAGCCTTTAGTCAGGCCTGTTTTCTTTCCATGGAAGAGCTTACAGAGTAACTGTCTCCTGCTTCTTTGATTTTGTGATGGGGACAATGTAGCCATAGCTCAGTCTTTCCCTCTGTGCCACTATGCTTTGTTGGTGAGGTAATGTCACTGTTCAAAATGTTAATGACTCACTGAGACTTGCAGGGATTTTTCCGTGAATCTAACATGAGTGTGTCCCCCGAGAAGCAAAATGCATGTTAGCTCACAAAACAGAAACAGAACAAACAACAAACAAAATAACAACCAACGACAACGAAGAACAATTCGCGAACACATTGTTCATGACACCATTCCTAATCACGGCCACTGGCTGTCTGCCATTTACCATATGTCAACCAATGTGCCACCTTCTCTTCACAAGACAAACCTGAGGTACAAAAAGGTCAAGTCACTTGCTGAAGTTCACCTAATCAGCACCTCAACACAGGTCCCACCCTCTCCACCCTTCCTGAAACCAAAGCCCTGTCCAGAGTCTCTTAAAGATCGTCTGCTGTCTACAGAGGATGTACTCTCAAAACAAAGCAACAGTCATACCTTCAGCTAGTTGGAGGGGGATGTTTCCTCTCAGCCCTGGAAGGGATGGACTGTGAAATTGCCCCTCCCCCTCCTCTCACCCACACTCCTCCACCCCTACCTCTGTGCCCTGGGGCCTGACTGCTCTCTGGGGTATCCCTTGGCTTATCGTTCTTATTCGATTTTCATGGAAACCTAATAATCTCTTCCTGAAAAACATTTTCTAATTGTGTCACCATCCTGTTACAAAACAGAAGAGAAAACAAATCTCTTTTAATATGTCTCCCAGCCCTCATGGTGGTTTCCTAGAGCACAAGTTTCCAATTATTCGCCAGGCTCCTCGTCTTTTATTCCACATTGGACTTCCTGATCTTGAGGTAACAATTTAGCTGTTCACAATCACTCCTCTCTTACCCTGTGTCCCCCCCACCTCACTCCATTTTTTGCTTTGCATCTTTGCCCTGTGCTCAGTATATCTCCCTGTCAGATGGCCTTTATTATTATTCCTCACCTCACACGGAAGCTAAGTCATGTCCTTAATCTTCTCCTACCCTCTGGCTTGTGCTTAAAACATGCAAATGCAATCTGAGCCTCACCACTTTCGTAGACTAATAATGTTCTATCGTGTTTTTTGTTTTAAATACTGCATTTACTTGCTTTGTGTTTGTATGTGTGCATGTGTGGGTCCAACTCTCTATCTTGAAATGATTTGAGTCATACGATGACATCTTTTGACATTTGAACTACTTAAGACCAAGAATTCCCCTAGGTTGATGGTTTTTATTTCTTTCTTAGATGGTTCTTAGTCTAGGGGTGGAGAAAGATTGGATCCAGTAACCTTACTTGCTAGGTTCCTGTGGTGCTATAGTCTCATTTAGTTTTGTGCCATTCGTGTTCACTCAGTAGATACTAGTCCCATTAATAATCTTTGAATTTATTTTCTATCACCCCTCTCCTATACTCTGTAAAGCAGAATGGATTCTTTATTATTTTGATGTAAGCTCTATAAATATATTTTAAAGTTGTGATATGCCGGGAGCCAAACCCTTGAAATTACCTGCTGTTCTAGAAAAATCTAGTCAGATAAAGTACAAGGTTTAAAAAAGACAGTCATTGTCTCAGATCCAGGAACTCAAAAAATGTCTGGCATTGCCTGGGAGCTGGTTACGTCCGTGGGATGGACTTGGGCAATGAGGACTCAATAGTGGACAGCCTTAAGCAATGACCCTTGTCTAAACTTCCCGGTTTGCTGTGTCTTTATAACCTGCTGCCTGAATTTCAAGTTAGAGAGCTTGATCAGAACCCTAGACTTGCTCTCCTCCTTTGTGTCTCTTGTCTCTTCATTCTTTCGCCCCCTTCTCTAGGGTCTCGGGGCAGTGGTACATACTTTAAAAATTAAATTCTGAGAAATCATCTTGCTTATATGGAGTAGCCCAAATACATCAATTCACTATTTATAAAAGTAGTTCAGAGACTTCAATGCATTTATTAAATTCAATTATATCTCTCTTTTCCCCAAATTTATCAACCTTTAACTATATGTTTGAGGGAATTTTTCTCCTGTCTTTATTTTGTTGCCTAGTACCCTGTAAATCTCACAAAGCCCATCTTATCTTTTGGTTCTGGAAATAAACCTCAAGACTCTTTTCCTTTTTTTTCCCCAACAGTGGGTGGGTTTCCATGTAAACAGCTTTTAAATTCAGATGCTAAAATCCTGACTTTTATTCCCGTTGCCAAATGTGTTTCATCTAGATACATTTCTCGAGGGAAAACTGGGTGGGAGGCCACCCTGGGGGACTGGTGGGGCACAATTCTTTGTCCTAAATTCAAGAACACAAGACAGCGCTTTGGTGAGAAAAGAGTGAGAATCCGCCCTTTCTCTGTGTGAATCCTGAGAGCCAATCTCAGGCTGTGGGGAGCGGGGAGCAGTCCCTTCTGCTTTGGCTTGTACTCTTCCAATTACCATGGCCAAATCAGAATGACATGCTATTCTAAAGGAAGTTAACTCAGCCTAGTTACCAAGGAACTTAGTCTCTCCATTCAGAGATAAGGCATATGATGCTAAATTAAATGCATTTCATTTTATTCCTTCTCACAACTATCCTTTGTGTGGCTTCAATTGGCACCCAGCAATGAGTAAGGCTTTCGTGGTTGTCTAAAAAGAGTGGATTCTCCTAAAATGAGTCACTTGCCATGGCCTCACTCTTTGCTAATCCGGGATCTTGGCAGGATGAGCCACACTTAAATTAGCGTGCCTTCGCTGGTACTGTGGTAAATTCATGCAGGGTGACCCTATAGCGCATCTGGGTGACCCGCAGCAGGGTAACATGCAGCTGGTGCAGACAGGCTGAGAACCTAAGCCCTCCCACCTACTGCAGCCAGAAGGCTTGGGCTTATACAGAGAAAGGCAATCCAATCATGCCACACGGAGCTGGAGCTTCCTATGTTAGGATCTCATGGGCAGCAAAACATTCATCTTGGGATCCAATTTGCTTCAGGTCCTGTCACACCCTAGGTTTTATTGCCAGTATCCTAGAAAGTGAGCACATCTGCTCTTGTTTTGTGTGTGAGTATCTGCATATTAAGATGGTTTCTGAATCCCTACTTCCCACGGAAGGATGAGAACCCAGGATCTCATCTCTTTTGTACTCACTGCCTTGAGCAGCATGTGCTCTGTGCTCATCTATTTCTGGACACATAGGACAGGCAGAAGGGGCTTCTGCAGAAGACCTGAGCCAGAAAGCACGCTCCAGTGCAACTGCATGCTCTAAATTACCAAACAAAGTTGTTCCATGCTCCGTGGCTTAATTAAATGCTGCGAGGCTGACTGAATTGCTCAGTTCTCCAGGTACCATTGTCCTTTGGACTAAGCTTTCATACTAATTAATTGGCCTGCTGCTATATTTCAGAAGGGGATTTTGAAAGATTGGTTACTAGGACATTTCCACTTGATAGAAAAGCGATCCCATGGAGATCCTGTTTCCTGTTACAGAGACAAAGGATTTTTTTTTCTTTTTCATGTTTCGTGTGTGTGTGTGTGTGTGTGTGTGTATGTATGTGTATTTGCAGGAATATGAATACATATACACATATATCATATACAGATACACATATACATCATATACACATGCACATACATATATACATATGTGATTTGTTTGTTTGTTTATTTGTTTATTTATTTATTTCTACCATTGAAGTCTGCCCTAGAGTATTTGTTCAGAGTCGTTGGGGATTTGAGAACTAGGCTCAATACCCAAAGTATGTACTAGGCCTCATTCCTTTGCTGGAGTTGGGGAAACAAAGATTGATTAAAAATTGTTCCCCTCTTCCAAGAAATGAAGACAGTTTTGGAAGACACTTGTTATGTACCTGCTAGTCTATGTGGGATTTGTTGTTGTTGTTGTTCTTGCTGTTGTTGTTTCAAGTCAGGGTTTATCTGTGTAACAGCCTTGGTTGTCCTAGAACTTGCTCTGTAGACCAGGCTGACCTCGAAGTCTTAGAGACCTACCTGCCTCTGCCTCCTGAGGGCTGGGATTAGTGGCATGTGCCACCATGTCCAGCCATTCTATGTGTTTTATGATTGTTAATTTAATCTATACAACCTATGGCAAGGTAGATTTAGTAGTAGTAGCATTCTCCTTGTCTAGATAGGTTTACTGAAGGAAGGGAAACTGAAAATATGCCCATGGTCACATGGATAAAAAATGATAGAGTCAGGATTCACAACTTGGCCCTCACAGGGATCAATTCTTGATTTTAACCATAATATCACTTCTCTCAGGAATATAGAATGGAATCCACAATAGAGGTAGGAACTGCAAGGACAGGCCATCTACCTATGATGTCAGGAAGAACCTTTAAAATTCATGGTCAATATGGTTTGAGTGTTTTGTGGATTTGCCATCGGGAACCACAGGCTACCTGGCTTCAGAAATCTATGATAATGAATTATATTCTCTTGCATAGAGTAGAATTTGTAGCAAACATGAAACCCCAGGTATGCATTTGTAAAAAGTCTCCAGGCTTTGCCTTCTTCTCCTTGCTCAGGCTGACATATCTCCTTTGAGGAATTCATCTCCTGCAGGTCACCTGGGATCCTTGCCAGGAGTCAGGAGCACTGATACCTCACAGCTGTGGGAGGCCAGTGACTGCAGCAGCTGAATGTTGTAGGAGGCTTTCTGTAATACATCTTTTTCTCCTTGGAGGGTTACCCTGATGAGACAAGACGCAAAGAGGGAGCCTGGCTGCCTAGTGGAAAAAAGATAGAAAGTCTAGGCAATTTCAGTGTAATGCAACTGAGTAGGTCTTTCCTCAGACTTTCCTGTAGCTCTTGCTATAATTTCCAGGCTGAGAAAAAAAAACTTAGCATATTTTCTTAACAGAGCT
Organism: Grammomys surdaster; assembly: GCF_004785775.1. Lineage (NCBI taxonomy): Eukaryota > Metazoa > Chordata > Mammalia > Rodentia > Muridae > Grammomys > Grammomys surdaster. The sequence goes on from NW_021604619.1 coordinate 3,627,055, forward strand.
GGTCTCCATGGACAAAGAGATCAAGTATGATAGGACCAAAGTTCCCAGTATTGAATTGAATCAGTCACAACAGAAGGTGATGTTAGAAATAAGTACATTTTTCTCAAACTTCAAATGTAGTCATTTGTGCAAATGGATGTCATAGATAATAAATATTTGATAGGCATGAATTATACAGTGTCCATTTTTAAACATAGGTGAGACTTCGTTATTAGTTTAAAAAATAGTCTTTAAAGAAGGAAACAATAAGAAAAAAGTTACTTGAATACAAAAGAAGACTAGCATGAACAAGCATAAATGTCTCCAAATGTAGAATATTGCTCTTCATATAGAACAACATGATAAGAAACAGTTATAGTAATAGTTACCATCTACTGCTACATTGTTTACCATGAGCTAAAAACCTTTAAAAGCAGCTCATAGAACCTAACCCCTCTATACCATCATGTATGTACTTACACCAACTAAGAAGGCTTTGATGTTATTAGGCAACATAATTGGATGGGATCTTCATCATGTATATGACCCGCATCATATGATGTGGATAGGTATATATCTATCTACATACGCACATCTACACATAGGTGAATGTATAAGCATGCAAGTACCATGTGAGGTGTTGGGAAAGAAATAAAGCAAGAAGCGAATACTTGGAACAGAATTCTTATTATTTCTATAGCAATGCAATTGGTAAAGACATGTAAACAGTTTTCATTTTTCTTTTCAAGTATTCTCTGTTGCTCTTTCTAGATTGGATCTAAATGTGGTATCAGTCGGGTAAAATACAATCAGCAGTCTCTGCTGTGCCAGGGACTGCCAGTTATTCCATATTCTTTATTATCTTTAACCTCAGGGTAATCTTCTAAAAACAAAGTTTTTACTATCATTTTACAGAGGATGCAACTAAGCCATGTCAGATGGCATAGAAAACTGACAGCACAGAAATGTGCACATGGACCCCACATTTTCCCCATGACAAAACTCTTGTTCTTGCCTTATACTGTGGATAGATCGATGCTCAGTGCTTGTTCAGCAAACCCCGTTGTCATGTTGTAAACACAAGAGTGACAAATGCGGAAAAGTTAATGTGAAATTTGTTGCGATGTGCTTATGAATAACTATCAATGCTCTTCATTAAAAGCAGATTGAATGAGATGCAGAGAGGAACAAAGTATCAGACAATGGCAGGGGGAGTAATTTGTGCGCTAATGGGGAATTCTAATACCTCAATTGTTACCCTGAATTAATTCATCACTAACACGCCACAGCTATGTATTCTGTGAATTGATCAGAACTCAGTTAATTAAAGCCTCTGATGTTTAACCTGCTTTTAATATTTTGATGAACTGAGGAAGAAGTTACAGCAAAGGGTTCCTTGGCTTCTCAGAAAAGTGATCAGAAGGTCACTTCTGATCAGTGAGCGCCTTTATCATCAGAGCAGACAAAAATGGCTTTCCTAGGATGCCTTGTTGTGTAGAAAATGCTAAGAACAATATGTCCAGTGATATTAGAATTCTAAAAGTATAGTTATGAATCTTGTATCTCAGAACTCCATTCTTCAGAGAAACACTTTTACCTTTCCCCTATTCAGGGAATTAATAAGAAAGCAGAATACTTTGGGTGACAGGTGGATCATTATGAGCCAGCACAAATGTCTCCGACGACTGCATAGAACATCATTCTCAGTGTGTAACACGATTTTTAAAAAGCAGTAGAAACCATCATACTTAACACCATTAATTCCTTATTAACATGTCAGATAACTTTATAAGCGTGTATCTTGTACTGGGTCACTGAATACTTACAATAAGACTAAGAAGTGAGTACCGATATCCTCACTTGCCTTTTACAGATGTTGAAACTGTAGCCAGAGTGACTCACTTTCCAGGTCTCTGAATAAATTTTAGAGCCAGGTACCTGTCCTCTTGAACCTGTCGTTTTTAGTAGCATTTATTCTGTTCCATAAAAATAACTGGGGGTGGGTGGCAAACATGGCTCTGTGGGCTAAGTGCTTGTTGCACAAGTGTGAAGATCTGAGTTCGACTGGAAATCGTTCTCAGGATTGCTTCTAAAACTGAGGCTTCCTGAAAGCTGGTACTGTGGCAATTTATGAGCTGACAGCTGCAGAACCCTGTGAAGTTCATGGAAGTGCTGACTTTTCAGATCTACGGCACATCCCTGAGCTGTGCCAACTATGAAGACTATTCATTCTGGTATCCTGTGTTTACCAGTATGTCAGATTGGTGTTGACACTGGATACCTATGAAGCATACAGTAACAGGACAGGATATGTGTGAGAGGGATGTTGGTAACTGGTATAGAAAAACTCAAAAAAAAAATCAGTGTTTAAGTGCAAAGTACCTTTTCCAATAAATAAGAGGGCCCCACTGGGCCAGAAAATCCTGAAGCTGATGAGCTACTGGGGTTAAACAGGTAGTTCCATTGCATCTGTATCCTGTCCATTTTTCACTCAGCACTCCCTCTCCCCAAATCCTCCAAAAGTCACTGATGGAACAGTCTCAGAGAGCCTCTTTCTGGTGCCTGGGTAAAGAAGGGTTTGAGCTAAAAATCTGCCCCATAATCATGTATATTATATAGTAATCATGGATATTATATACATGTTGTATATACTTACACATATATGCTATTTATAATACATAATTATATGTAATTTTTATAATATATACTATTTTATTATATTTAATTTATATTTTATTTATAGGCATTTATAGGTATGCATTTATGTATGGTTACATTTAATTTATATAAAATAATATATTATTTATATAACATAATATATTTAATTTAATTTATTATATAAAATAACTATATATATATGTATGTATGTATATGTATATATGTGTGTGTGTGTGTTTGATTGAAATATGTTTGAGCATTTCTCTTTTGCAGAGAGTTCCTCCCTCCCTCCCCATCAGCCCCAGGGCATCTTACTGGACACTGACTCAGATTTAGTATGACTTTAACATGAGAGGCTGTTTATGTGTTACTTTCTCCAAAACTTTCTGGCATGTTCCTTGACACAGCCATACTTCATGAGGTGACTGGTTCTGATTTCTTCCATTCTGTCTTGTTTCCTTGTTTCCTTGTTTCCTTGCTTCCTTGTGTCTGTCTGTTGATGTCTAGACTTTTGGCACCATTGTGAATGTGATCATGGTGATTCCAGATTCAGTTTCCTCCAGTGCTGAATAGCAGGTGTGGTGCAGCTCTGGGACAAACCTCTTTGTCAATGAAGGACTTCATTATCACACCCGCTCACAATCTTACCACAGTTTTGCCTTATGAGAAATTCGGTGTCTTTGATTAAAAAAGTGAAGGGAGATTTTATTTTTCAATGCAGAAAAATGTGATAAATGCTTAATTATCATCTGGATACAACAATTAAAGAACAAAAGAATGGCTGGGCTTCCCTTGGCTTTGGTGATGTGATACCTGGTCTCATGACATTTGTGTTTGTGTCGGATGTCATTCTTATTTTGATGGATCCTCCTTTCTTTCATCGAGAATTAGCCCTTGAACCTCAGGCAAAAATCATTCCATTAACTTCAAAACACTCAGAGGACACCATAAATAAGTATTTTTGTAAATCCTTTGTACTGAGAAAATAACTGCAGGCCTACTGACGTGTTTAGAGCCATATCTATTCTCAGGCATTATTTAACATATAATTTTGATTTTTTTTAAATCTTTAACCAAAATATACATTTAACATTCAGTTACAGATCATTTTTTTATATTTGATAAGAACAGATATTTTTCTGAATATTTATTGTACTGGGATGATTGTATAATATGTTTATGCCTTAATGAAAGAAGGAGTAATAATAAATTGTAATTATCTTTAATTAATCTGAGTTTCTGCTTTTTTCAAATAATGAATGTATGAGGCTACAGTTGGGATCTCTAAGACAATGAAGAATTAAAATTGTTAAAGCTACCGTATTTATTTCTATTTTTCTTCTTAGTTTATTTTAAATAAAAAAAAGGTAGACTTACATCTTCTTCCTATAGAGTCTCACTTAAGGAAATGTGGAAGAAACTATATAAAGTAATGAAAAAACAAGCTCTTAAGAACTTTTCCTCTTCAGCATGAGGAATCCAAGCGTGGGGATCCAATTCAGTGTGGTGGGCTTGCAAGACTCCAGAAAGAGGCAGGAGAAGTCAGCGTGCAACGCTCTTCACACCTCGGCCCTATATCATGGATCTGGAAAGCACACCAGCGGCATTGGGTGTTCCGTCTCAGTACGTTGATGATATCACAAGCATTCCCTTTGATATTTGCATCCTTCCATGGAAAGTAGGTCAATTCACTATAGAACCCATCGGGATTGTATGATAGTTGATAACAAGGTCCAGCAAATGAAGAATGCTAACAATGTGTGAGGTAAGTTGGGGAACACAAACAGAACATCAGTATATTTCTAAGACTTGCTTTCCCTATCTATCTATCTATCTATCTATCTATCTATCTATCTATCTATCTA
>NW_021604619.1:3631566-3647221 GCF_004785775.1 Grammomys surdaster
CTATCTATCTATCTATCTATCTATCTATCTATCTATCTATCTATCTATTGTGGACAAGCATCCTACTGATGTTTAATTGTTTAATTGCTGTTCTGTCCAGAGCCTTCCTTCTTCAGCAAGACTCAAGACAAGAAAGGTACAAGAAAGCATTTTTAGATACCACTGGTGCCTGATGGTTATGGTTCCAGGGTTATGCTTCATCCTCTCTATCCAACTAAGCTGAACTTTGTACTACAGAAAAAAAAATGAAGGGGGGAAGTACAGATAAGAGAGAGTAAGATGAGATAAAGTGAGGAAGAAAGAAAGGGAAGGAGGAAATGAGGAAAAAGGGAGGAAGAGAAGGAGGGAAAGACAAATGGGGAGGGGAATGGGAAAAGGAGACAGAGAGAGGGGGAGGGATGGAGGAAGAGGGAAGAGGGAGAAGGACAGACAGACAGACAGACAGACACACACACACACACACACACACACACACGCACACGCACACACACACACACACACCTGTAAGTGGGGGTAGGTGGGAAGAAAGAGAGAAAGAGAGAGAGACCTAGAGAGAGGAACAATCACCTCCTCCCGCCCCAACATGTTGTCTCTTGGGTCCCACTGCTCTTTCTCTAATAGTGAACTCTAAAGGTTTTGTTCCTTTGTCAAGAAGACTAGCCAAGTCAGGTAAAACTGTTTCTATTGTTTGTGACTTGGTGATTGAAGGGTAAATTTCATAAAATTGGTCTGGCACTGAATCCTGAAAGCTTTTCCAAGGTGAGAGGTTTGTGGGGTAGCATAACAAACACTGATTTCTTTTTCCTTCTCAGACATTATAAAGCTTGGAATGGTGAACACTTCAGTATCTGATAATCTTTTTATCTGGTAATCGTTTCATCTACTTGACCTCGATTTGCTCAAGATGCTTGCTTCACCATCCTTTATGTTTAAGTAGTGATCTGCTGGTCCTAGGTGTTTCCACCCACGCTTTTACTCACCTTCTGGAGAGCATCCAGGACTACCCCTCCCCTGGTCCATTTAACATTCCAGGGGTATTTATTTTACTCCAATTGGACAAATCATCTTTATCTCAGGCAGCTGGTACTGGAGAAAATTTACTCTCGATGCACGTGGTTTCAATCAGAGCCCATATGGTGGAAACACACAGACAAAGCTCAAAGATCAGCAGGGCCTCCCTCCCATCAGCAGCGGGAACACATTGCACCTGAAGCCTCTGTGAACCTTACACAGCCTCTGGACGTCGTCTCCTGTTCCCTCAGCACAGCCATTTTGTGGAATCATACAAAGGAATATGAAAGCTACCACATTATATTTAAGCATTTAGCATGTAAACACCACCAAAGTGGATGTGGAGAGAAAAATGACCCAAGCCACAAGAGGAAGATGCCTTCAATTTTTATATAATGTGATCTCCCAACCCTGCTTTGTTCTTTCTTCTATACCAGGATTAGTACTGATGTGAGCTTTCTGATTCCCAAGTACTACAAAAACTCTCAACAGAAAGGATTTTCAGACCTTTAATATCACCTACACAGAATTAAAAAAAAATGAATTCATCTAAACCGCAAGGCATTTGTCATTTTTACTATGATGTGTGTGGTCAGTAAAAGTGTTATTCTAGGTGGCCATGTTCGTCTTAGAGAACTGAACATCGGAAATGAAATTTGCGTACCTTTCCTTAACAGTAAATGATCATTAGCCAAATAGAGCCAGCCCCCAGTGAACAGAGAAGTAGATTTCCAAGAAAGAATATTTAATTTAAAATGGAATGAAGACAAATATGAAGTACAATAGAAGACTATAAAATAGAAGGGAGAGTTTGGCGTTTTGAAATGATCCCCAAGCGATGTATCCCCAAGTGATGGAGCCAGCTCCTAGCAAGGATACTGGAATCTGTCAGAGTTTACCATTTCTTACCCATGAGCTGTGTCTGACTTTCATCTGGCTTCTTAATCACCAGTTTTCCTCATTCAAATCCACCACTCCCACTAAAGCCTACATTTTCTAAAGTATTGTTCCTGTTCTCCATCATCATGGTGAGATTTAGGCCAGTCTCAGAAACCCCTCTTGCTGCTCTGGACCTAGAAACCCCTCTGGACCTAGCTTGGAATGGCATTGCTCCACTGGCTGCTGGCTACCTCATCATGTTTCTCTTCCCTCAGCAAATTCAACTGCATATATCAGCTTTTTTTTTTTTCTAATTCCATTTCTTCCTGGGGCTTCCCTAGCTGTTTCTCTCCAGTTTTATTTTATTGGATAGAATTAGATCCTCCCTCCTCTTGAGCTGGACAACAACCGAAGCTTTATAATCATCTGCCGTCCAGATAGCTTCAGCGGAGTAGAGAAGGAGACCTAGATGTGTCTCACATGTTAGTACCCGGTGAAGAGGAAGGCAGAGAGAGGAATTCTACAAATCTTAGAACACATTTCAGACTCAAACTGGTAATCCTGCAATCATTTGCACCAAACTTTCTTGTTCCTACCTCATGCCCCACCTCCCTCTGTGGTGTGCATGCTTACATCTAAATTTTAAGTTTTTACTTTTTTGATATGCTTAACTGTCGGTGCCTTTGACATTTTTATTGAGCTATATTTTCTCTTTCAAATAAGAGATGTGATATATGCAAAACCATATGGAATGTTTTCTTCTCTGTGATTTTATTCATATGAAAGACTCAAATATTTGTAATATGCTGAAATTAGAAGTAAGTAATGAATGCTCAGAATTTAAAAGGCTGAACAGAGCAAAGCCAAATTTTAATATTCCTTCCTGTTTGGGGAAGTGTGTGTATGTGTGTAAGTGCATGTGTGTGTTTGGTAAATCCTACAAGATAACAGAGACACGTACAAAGAGAAAACATTTTTCTATTCTTTCCTCCTTTTTCCCCAGTCCAACGTGTTTACATGTTTGACTTGAAACAAGTTAGACAATAGTTTTTATAAATAATGTTTTGACTTTAAATAGAAACATATGGGACTGGAGAGATGGCTCAGCAGTTAAGAGCTCTGGCTGCTCTTCCAGAGGTCCTGAGTTCAATTACATGGTGGTTCACAACCATCTATAATGGGATCCGAGGCCCTCTTCTGGTGTGTCTGAAGACAGCTACGGTGTACTTATACATAAAATAAATGAAAAATATATATTCAGAATAAAATGCTATGTAACTAAGGAAGATTAGTTCCTTCCTTGTTAATTAAAAAAAAAAACCTACAATACTGCTTTTAAGCAAACAAAAAAAATCAACACTGGATGAATGCACTTAAAATAAATTTATTTATTTATTTATTTATTTATTTATTTATTTATTTATTTATTTTTGCTACTAATGTGTGCATGGCTCTCTTCTTAAAATGACCAGGTCACTCATACAATTAACATATTCTGTGCTCAAGTCCCCTCAGCATGAGAGGTCAAATCATGCAAATACCTGCTTCACAACCATCTCAGCATCTTCTAAACAACTCCTTAATCTTCTTAACTTACAGAAGCCACCAATCCTCATGCTGGCCATGCCCTAGCTTTCTTTACCTTTGTATACTCTCATAGGAATCCCATGCACCCTTAAAGGAAGGCTTTTAGAAAACAATCTTGGTGGGCTCTTTCATTAATAAGACAATTGAAGGCATTTCCAATTTAAGAAAAATTGTATATTCCTTTATAGAACATGATTTTGAAGGACAGTACTGTCAACCAATCTAAACCTATGGTGATGGGCTCAAAAGATGGATTAGCAGTGGATACTTCTGGCTGCTCTCCTGGTAGACTCGAGTGTGATTCCCAGCACACACATGGCAGCTCAGGGTTGTCTCTAATGCCAATTCCTCCTTTGGCCTCCTCATGCACCAGATACAAATGTTGTCAAGAGACACACATGGAGGCAAAACACCCATATAAATTAAATTATAGGATTATAAATATTAAATTTAAAATAAATTAAAACCAATGAGGAGAACACATTCTGTCACAGCACACTGGTTTGCTAGGGAAAAAAAAACATACATTATTTCTCTAAAAACGTTCCTTTTAAAATATTCTCAGCCTCGTAAATGATTTTTTAAAAGAATATAAAAAGAAAATTGGAAAAAATTTAAATTTGCCTATCATCAACTTTGTAAATCATAGCAAATTATTTTGGAGTAAAATGTGATTTTTTTTTAAACAATAAGTGAATAACCAAATAGTGAATAAAATTTGAGAATCTAGTGTCTTTCATTATTGTTAATTTTAAAGTAATTTTGATCCAAGGATCAAGTTATTACTTTAAAAGACCTAATCAAAAAACAAAACAACAGCAAAAAAAAAAGACCAAAACAAAAAACCAAACCAACCAACCAACCAACCAAACAAACATAAACAACAAAACTGTAATCTTTGCTAGCCTCAATAGATTTGGATTTTAGTTTGTTCTATTCTAAGTAAAGTATGCATAACTTCTTTGGTATCCTTTAAAATAAACCACTTATTTATGTAGTCTTTCAAGATACTATACAGCCTTGCTTTCTTTTGTTAATATTGAAGTCATAGATTATATATGTTATCATTTTACTAGGAATAGTTCAGTTAGGTCACACCTCCAATTCCACTCAGTCTTCTCAAATTCATTTGCAAAACCTTGGCCAAGTGGGAAGAAGGAGTAGAGGGAGCCTTCGACATCCGCCACATTTTCTCTGTGACAGACTTTTTTCTTGATGCTGTGGTGCCAGCTGTATGCTCATTTACAATTAATTAATTTAACTGATGAATGTACTTGACATTCTGTACCAAAATCACTAATCGTGGAAAGCCTAGTGATCTGCAAACCTATTTTTGACAAGTATTCACTGCTGGAAGTCTCATATCAAAATGTCAGCCATCGTAGAGTAAGTATGCTCTTTAAGGATAAGTCCGTCAATGGCTGCAAAAAGCTCGTTCAGCTGAGTGTGTGGCTAGGGAAGTGGGGCAAAGGAGAAATGAACAGCATTGCCCTTTATATCTTTATGTGATAGAAAACTGCCCCTTGGTTGTCAAAATAATCTGCAAATCTTTAATTTTACACCCCTTATAATAATTAATACAATGAATGTCTTTAATATTTGATGAGAGAAGCATTATGTAGGAAAGCTGAAATATAATGTAGCTTCTACATTTAATGTAATATTTTTATTTCAAGAAGGAGCTATTATCTGGTATTATCCTGAAAATCCTATTTGATAAAATGAAAATGCCGAGAATGTGATAAGCAACTGAACTGAAGGTTTGTAGTCGTCTGGGTTTTCCTACCTGGTCTACCTCTTAGGCATATCTATAAGATCACATGAGAATCAGTTGTGAGCAGCAGTCAGGATACCTCAAGGTCTGCAATATAAATCATTTTGGGCTAGAATTGACTCTTAGAGAAATATCAAGGCTTAATACTCACTAAAGGAATGCAAAACTTATTGGCCAGATTGCATATTTATGTAATTCCAACACTGATTTCAGAGAGGCACTTGAAATGTAATTAATCTTTAATGCACAGCTACAGATGAAAATTATCAAAACACATAAATTGGCTTACTTCAAACTGCAAAGGGAACTTTCAGATTAAATTGACATAGTTACATTGAAATCCTTTTTAAATGATCAAGAATTTCAATATTTTATGATCTCTAAAGAAATCTCAAGGAACACAAGCATTTAATGAAGGCTGTCTTCAGATTTTATTCTAAACAAGCATTTGTATGTGCTACAGCTAAAACAATTGTTTTTGCAGCTACAAACCTAAATTCAATATTTGGTTCTACCTTGTACTGGCTATGGGATCTAGGGCAAGACATTTAACATGTGTAGTTTCTGAACTTTGAAAAAAAATATGGATTTGCTTATAAAGTAATGTGATGACATGCACATAATTCTTAGTATCTTGAAGAAGAAATGTTCATTTGGGAGTAACCGTCATAGTTACGATGAGGATGGCCCTTGCAATAGGCCTAGGATATTGGAGTGCTCCGTGTGCTTGTGAGAAACAGCTACTGGACAGAACCTCTGTAGTTAGCAGTTCATCTGATGCTGTGAGAGATAACACCGAAGGCAGTTCAAGCCTTTCCTGAGCTGCCAGCTTTTCCTCTGAAAGGTGCTCTCACTATAGCTAGCTCTACCCCAATTCCTAGCCAGCCTGTTTCAAAACTGGACAAGAGAAGGCCAGGATAAAGTCAAGGTGAAATGAGACTTTTCTCTAATGAACAGAGACTGATCATGCATGACAGAAGAGGAAAGTCAAATCACTTTATTGATTGCTCAGAAAATCAATATGAAGTTTCTATCCAAAGGAGCTCTTCCATGCTGAGAACAGGAAATTTCAAAGCCAGAGGGATGACGGGTCTGGACGGCCTCCCTGCCCCCAAGCAAGGATGTGTCGATACTTGTGTGTGGATACTGGAAAACTCTAACAGCCTGAAAGCAAAGCATCCCTCGGGCTGCCTTCAAATGTTAGTGGGGTCATCCTGTCAAAGCAGTGACTGTGCAACGAAGACGAACAGGGGCTGTAGTAAATGCAAGTGGATGCAATGTCATGCCTGCTCAGTGTAATCGCCTGGCCTGACCTCTTTCCCATCCCCAGAGAAGCTCCTTGAGAGTCTCCGTTCAATGGCAATTCTTGACTCCATTATAGCGAGGAGTTTATAATTACAGTTGCACATTATGGAGCATTGCAAAGCCAACATGAGAAATCTTCAAGTACTTACAGTATTGCTTAAACCTTGGCTACCACATCACGACTTTCACAAGACCATGAAGTAAAAATAATAATAATACAGCCCCATGTTCTTATTGCTTTCCAGAATTAGTAAAAAGAAAAAGAAACCTTGAAATCTGAATTTTAAACAATGCTGGATAAAAATAGTTTCAAATTTGTCCTGTAGGTAAATAAATGTGCTGCCCATTCATGACTGTTTTGAAATGGTCAGAAACACACAGCTACGATGAACCAAAATGTATATGTTTAATGAAATAGACAAATAAAAGCATTACTAAACTTTTCATGCTCCAATTCTCAGAGCCACAGTTAAGATTCCACAGTTGTCAAAGTGACTGATGTAGACAGAGCAATGGTTCTATTGCCCAGGAGTTGGACAGGAAACGCGAGACATTAATGCCAGGATGACATGAGTTCTAAACCTAGTTACAAAGCGTGGAATTTGCATCTCATTAAAAATTAAATAGAACTAAAATACATTTTCATTTAACTATCAATAAAGTTTACTCGACTATGGCTATATTTTGAGCCCAAAGTATCTTTTATTTAAAATGAATATTTCATTTGATGTGTCAAGTGACACTGCCTACATATATGTATTAAGTATATATGTCTGTGCACACTGTAATGTGGCTTTTAAAAAGCCTATTGCTCTTGAGGTGGTTCAGCAAATAATGTATGTTCCATACAAGTCAGATGAGCTGAGTTCAATTCTACAGGTCCCCATGGTGGGAGGAGACAAGCAACTCCCTTAATTGTTCTCTGTCTGTACAACAATCGAATACGACTTCCGGTTTGGGCCCGAGCTTAGAGCAGGTCACAGGCTGCAGCTCCGTAGCCAACCCCAGAAAACTGAGAGAAACAGGAACTCCCAGGAGCTTGAACTCACACAGCATCCCAGGTAAAAATGAATCACCCGTGATGTCGGCTGTTAGAAGTTCTAATCCAGATGGGCCAGAAGCCAGGATCCTCGCCCTTACCCTCAACCCCTACCTTTTCCCACCTGCACAAGGTCCCCTGAAGCTTGGCAACTGCAAGATCCTGCTTGGCAACTGCAGATAGACTCAAAGCAGTGTACCATATCATCTGAAGAATAGCAGGGATACCATAACTCAAGCAGTGTACCATATCTTCTGAAGAATAGCAGGTTGCAGTCCTCCTCGCCCCCACGAATAACTAGGACCTGCCGGTCGGGTCAAGTGCACCCAGACGTGGGGCTCGAGGCACGGACCCCTCTGGACAGACCCTCATTGAGAGGATGTGCGCACGACATCAAGATTGAGCGAGACAGAGATCGTCGCCTGCGACCTGTCATCCACGGAACCAGGTTGATGTTGCCATCAAGAAGATGGTTGAAGTTCATTACCATCAGCCAAAAATTGAAGAGGATCCAGAAGTGACTCTGCAGGAGACTGACACAGCTGCCAGCTCCCCTGCCTTCCCCTATGGTCGACCGCTAGACTTCCACGCCCTCCAGAAGGGTTCCTGGTATGCCTGGCTTTGCCCTCGCTTCTCTCGCTAGAGAGCTTGGCCTCTTGATCACCACAACAAAAATTGGCTTTTTCCTAAACCAAGGCTGCCCTTGATATGGCCGCTAACATTGGGGAGCCTTCCTTTATGACAATATTACACCCCAAACTGACAAATGGTTGGTAACTTGAACATTTACAAGAGACTAGGATGGCTGTGAGTTAGCCCAATGACGGGATTATTGTAGGTCCACTTCCCAGGGGCCCACCCAATGCAGCCGAAAAGGAGTGTGTGGTGCTGGGAGTGGGTGCAGCCTACATGGCCTAAGACAGGGCTCTCACCCTCCTTTCACCCACATCGGAGTCCCTTGACGTTGCCCTTCGTCGACAGCCTAAAACCTTCGACCATCGATGTGACTTGTCTCACATCAGTGTTCTGGGGTTGTGAACTTGTCTAAGACCCCCCATAATTAGACATCCAAATTCAAAATTCACATAGTTGGGATTGATCATAAGATGCCTTCTCTAACTAAACAGAGAAGGGGGAGATGCCAGAAGCCAGGACCCTCGCCCTTACCCTCACCCCCTACCTTTCCCCACCTGCACAATGTCCTCTGAAGCTTGGCAACTGCAAGATCCTGCTTAGCAACTGCAGATAGACTCAAAGCAGAGTACCATATCATCTTAAGAATAGCAGGGAGACCATAACTCAAGCAGTGTACTATATCTTCTGAAGAACAGCAGGTAGATCATAATTTAAGGCAGTGTACCGTATAGACCATGACATGTTTCAAGGCACAGGCCAAGAAGATTTTGTACTTTTCCACCACCTGGCCCCTCTTACCCCCTCTCCTTGTAAAACATGCTATAAAAAAGCATTTCATGTTCAAAAAAAAAAGAAATTAAAAAAAATAAATTCAAAATTTGTTTGAAAAAAAAACAACAATCGAATACAATCTATACATACAGCCATGTAGCAAATGCATGCCAGTACTCAAATACACACACACACACACACACACACTTAACACATTCAGACACATAATTTTGTTATGAAGAAAAGTCCAATAAGAAAGATTATTTGATATGTTACTAAGAACATACAAAATACTAAGAATTGTGTGTGTGCGTGTGTGTGTGTGTGTGAGAGAGAGAGAGAGAGAGAGAGAGAGAGAGAGAGAGAGAGAGAGAGAGAGATTAAGTGTGTGTACAGTGAAGTCAGATGACAACTTGTACAGTTACTTAATACCTTGGACCATGTAGGTTCTGGGTATTGAACTCGGATCATTACGTTTGGTAGGAACTGCCTTTTACCATTTGGACCATTTTGCCAGCCCAAGTTCAAACAGCTCTTATATTCTGCTTGTCATAAGAATCCCTTTATAGACTGAGATGAGGCATTTGGGTAATATTTCTAGCTATAAGATTTGTATTTGGCCATAAGAATGAATGTGTTTACATACACACACACACACACACACACACACACTCAAATCTAATCCTTCGAGAGACTCTGACCTCTTCTTTCTCCATGTTACAAGTCACAAGACCTTTTGGAAAACTAACAGAATTTTCTACTTAATAAAACACACCATGTTTTAAAAATACAAATTTTCTTTTTGAGATTATGAATATGAATTATGCAGCAAAATAACAAAATTCGATATAAAACTTGTCCTTTCAACACATAAATAAATGGTATTCAAATAAACCCTCTAAAAAGCTTTTTTACCCACATTTCTTGATTTTAATATCTATTTATTTTCTCAAGTAATTCAAGTAGTTTGAACCATTTCTATAACTTCTTTTCAATTATTTAGTGTGTGTATAATGGGCACGGAATGGAGCACAAACTAAGGAAAGCAAACTATGGGTGCCTTGAAGGCACCGTCTAAGTTCTACAGATGAGTGGCCATTACCTACCGCCCGGGAGGCTAGTTGGCTGTGTCAGTTGGCTGCAGAGTTGGGGTAAGCTAATGGAAATGCTCTTCAGGACACATGTGGAGACAGCACTTGAGGAAAATAACAAAGTAGAGACAAAGCGACCAGTAACATTTTCTATTTTAAGACTATCTAAGTATTGGCTTAGAGGAGTGGCATTCTGGACTTTTCACAGATTGGATCAAAGTTTCTACCATTTAGGATATATACTTCGCTAACTTTCTTCCTAAATCAGATTGCTTTTAGTGATATCTTCATGATTAAGATATGTTTTATTCTAATTGAGGTATGTTCTTTTCTTCTCCTTGAAAATAGCCAATAACAGCATCAGGCACCTTCTACAATTTGAATATGTCAGGTAATGTGGACCCTACAAGGTTGCAGTAATAACAAAATGTGTAAGCATGTTTAGCCGGGCCTTTGAAGAGCTTTTGTGAAGCTGGGCCTGGTGGCATACACTCTTAATTCCAGACACTCTTAATCCTGGTCTACAAAGTGAGTTCCAGGACAGTTAAGGATACACAAAGTAAATCTGTCTCAAAACAAGACAAGACAGAACAAAACAACAAAAACCTACAAAAACACAAAAAAAAGTTTTGTGGATGGGGTGTGGGATTTGAGGATTGACAGATGTGATATTTAGATTTTAATGTATGGGCAGCTGAGTCTTCCTAAATTGAACCAAAGATTACTGTATAAAGATTCCTATGGCCTTCAAAAGGAGACCTGCTGGACTTGGAAAGTGAAGGACAACAGAGAGTAATGGGGTGAACACAGTTAAAGTTTATCATAGACTTAAAAGAAAATGTCACGATGACACCCACCACACTGTGTAACGATACCCACTAATAATAAAAAATAAATAGATGACCTACTTTGTTATGTGACTACATTTGTCACTGCATAGCCACGTTAATTCTGAGGGCTTTTACAGCTCAGCCTATTCAGCTTCATCACAAAAAGTCTAACTGAGCCAGCTTCACTCTCAGTCCTGGGAGATTCCAGTCACAAAAGGTTCCTGGCTGGAGAAGGCTTGAGAACTACTGCATAAGATTACGTTCCAGCTGGTTTCTGGCAAAAGGCTGTATTATCTGAACTCCGGTGAGAGATACAAGAGAGAGGGAAAATGTGATGTGTGCTCAGGCAATGATATTTTGGATAGTGATCTTACCACTGGGACCATATTTCTTGGGCAATGACTAAGACTTTCCAGAAACGTAATTCATTAATAAAAGACACAAATGTGCTCCGCTATCATCCTTGCCTTAAACCATGCCTGCAATGCCCATTTCTAGCATCCCGGTCTTCATAAACACTCTAATTTAAACGCAGTATGTGAAGCTAGCATCTGCATCATAAGGTATACGTTGCATTTGTACTTTTGCAACGGGGTTACCTTACTTGGTGTGATTTTCTTTCTCACTTCTATTAATTTTCTTGCACACTTCATAATTATTTACATCTTAATAATATTGTATTGTGTACCACATGTACCACAATTTCATTCTCCATTTGGTCATTCACTGTTGGGCATCTAGGCTCATCCCCTTTTCTGGCTATTGTGAATAGAGTAGTAATGAACATGGATACACAAGTATGACTGGTGCAAGTTTCAGATTGTCTGGGGATATGTCTATAGCTATGTCTATTCCTGTGCCTGTGCCTGTGCCTGTGTCTATGCCCATGTCCATGCCTATGCCTATGCCTATGCCTATGCCTATGCCTATGTCTATGCCTGTCTATGTCTATGTGTATATCTATGTGTATATCTATGTGTATATGTATGTCTATGTGTATGTCCACATGTATGTGTATGTCTATGTCTATGTCTACATCTGTGTCTGTCTACATCTATGCCTATGCCTATGTCTATGCCTGTGCCTATGTGTATGCCTGTACCTATGTCTGTCTATGTTTATGCCTATGTCTGTCTATCTGTTTATATCTATATAGATGTATAGAGAGAATATAGCAGACGTATTTGTCGCTTTCTGGAAAGTGTCCACACTGATTTCCACAGAGGCTGTGTCAGTTTCCAGTCTTATCAACATAGTGAAGATAAATGGGTTTAAGTGAGGATAGGAGCAGGAGGGCCAGGGAGAGTAGAGGATGTGCAAGAGTTAAACAAAACTAAAAATGATGAAAACTTCCTATGGAAGCCTACTCTTTTGTTAGTCCATTAAGAAACAAACAAAAACTCAGAAAAGATGGCCCAGTGGTAAAAAGCATTTCCTGGTCCTCCAGAAGATCCAGGTTCAGTTCTTAGCACCCACATAGAGGCTCATGATTGTCTGTAACTTTGGTTCCAGGGAATTTGACTCTCCCTTCTGCCCTGTGCAGGCATCAGGCACATATGATACACATATATACATATAAGCAAACATTCATATATATATATATGTATATATTTTTATATATATGTGTGTGTGTGTGTGTGTGTGTGTGTGTGTGTGTGTATTCATATATATATATATCATAAAATATGTATTTTTAAAAACTCAGTTAAAAGTGTTTTAAGTGGAGGCACCGTACAAGGGTAGATAATGCTTCTTCAAGAAGCCAAAGGGTCACTGCGAACCTGAAGTGCCTCGTGAACTTTGACAATGGCCAAGAACAAACTAAAAGGGCAGAAGTCCAGGAATGTATTTCATATAGCTATCCACAAAACTTTCAAGGCTAAAAACAAGGCAAAACCAGTTACTACTAATCTTAAGAAGATAAACATTATGAATCATGAAAAAATCAACAGAATGAACAGAGCTTTTGTAAATATACAGAAAGAACTTGCAAACTTCTCAAAAAGCCTTTCTCTTAAATCTGTGCAGAAAGAGCTGAAGCACCATGAAAATGAAGCAGCTAACGTTGATGAAGCAACACGACTAATGGCTCAGTTGTAATACAATGACAGTGAATCACATTACCCCAAAGATCAATAAATTGAATGTTTCATTAAAAAAAAGAAGCCAAAGGTTATTAAACGAAAATCATAACACCAAGTTTGAGATCTCTCCATATAAGGTGCTAGCCAAGGAGGTCCACAGTATTGTAGATATTGTCAGTATTCTTGGTTGCCCACCAGGACAAAATTATAAGAACCTACTGGTGAAGATACAATACACTTGGGTTGCAAGACATTGGAAAATCAAACTTCATGGTAGCATGAAGAGTCCATCCTGATGGCCAGGCTTCATGGTGTCATAATGTACTATGTAAGCTGGCTGGAGAGAAGAGTCAACAACGGTCCTGCCCAAATGTGTACCCCGTGAGCTACAATAATAATCTGCTTGACAAGCTATGCCTAAAACTGAAATGGTGCTGTGAATATTGTTTTTGTAACTGTCTGATTTCTGATTGGATTTGAAGCCTGCTCTACAGGACAGAACTCACCTGGTCAAGGCCCTGTGGCTAGAGAAGTCATAGGACCTATAGGAAAACTTAAGATTGTTTTCCTAATGGACATGGTATCAAACTGCCTTCTAAATATGCATCTTTATATTATAACCAATACTGCTTTGAGCCTTCATCAGAGAATTTGTATTTCCTGTCCTTGTGTGTGTGCCTGTGTGTATGCTTGTGTGTGTGTGTGTGTGTGCTTCTGTGTGTGCTTCTGTGTGTCTATGTGTGGGGGAGTGGCATAGAGGATTATTTAATACAGAGATTCACCACTGCTGAAAGTGTTGAGAGTATCTAACAACGTAATGTTTCATCCTAAACAAGACATCTGTATCACTCCCTTCAAAGCTCAGGGAGTATCTCTGAAGGAGAGAAAGAAATGTAAAAATTAGAGGCTAGGAGGGAATGCTGTGAGAATCTATCCTTTACATACAACAAGGCCATTTACATCATGAAGTTAATGTAGACCTGTACAAGATGAGACCTGTCACTGTTCTATCAGGTACAGGGATACTCTTGATCCACTACTACCACTGAGGGTCTCAGTGCAGTTAAGGAGTATTATGGGAGGACCTGTCATCCACACCGATGCTTGTAAAAACAACCTCAGTTGTAACTACTGGATCAAAGCAAATGTAAACAGTAAAAAGAAAAGAAAAACTGTCAAAGTATGAAGAGTGTAGTTGGGAAGAAAAAGCAAGATGGGATGAAATGCAGAGGAGTGAGGTTATGTGTATGAATATTACATAAAGTCAATGTATACATGAAATTGTCAAAGAATAAAGAATAAAGAGTTATAATAAAAAACCTAACTGGTATAGTTTATTTCTTCTAGGACTATAAGGGTGAAAATCGAAAAACAAAACAAAACACAAACGAAGAAAAACAAAGCCCAGAGAATTGACTGGGAGAGCAAGTCTAGAAACACGTATTTTCTGGCCATTATATAAAAGCATTTTCTCGTTGTTGTTTTTGAGACAGAGTCTCACCATGTAGCTCTAACTTTTCTGGAATTTACTGTGGAGACCTGGCTTGCCTCAATCGCATAGAGATGTACCTGCCTCTGCTGCTCCAGTGCTGAGATTAAAGAATCATACTACTATACCTAGCAAATATATATGTTCTCTTCCGACCATTCAAGTCATTATTACTGTTATCTTGTTTAAAGGACAGGCTAATGAAGGTGTGGAGTGAGCATTTGTGAGAAGATTGAACAGGAGGAAAAAAGCTCCAGTCCAAGCAGGATAATGAGATAAGTTGTGGGTTTGGAGCAAGGGCTTCAGTTACTCCACAACATAGTGAGAGAGGGAGAGCGATGGCTTAATACAAAGAATCGTTCAAAGCATGAAAGAGACAGCTAAGGGGAAAACTCTAATGCAACTGGAATAGGGGTACAAAAGGATAGATAAGGGGTGAAGGTCCTAGGTAGCACAATCACACTGACTAGATAGATAGATAGATAGATAGATAGATAGATAGATAGATAGATAGATGATAGACAGACAGATATAGATATAAATAGATATAGGTAAATAGATAGATATAGATATGTGTATAATCTATTATTATTAACTATCTTCTATTATCATTATTACTTATTATCTTCTATTTGGTAAGACGTGGAGACTAACATTGAATAAGGATGGTGATGTCTGCCTCACCGATAGATGAGTACATCTGGTTTCCATTCATAACTTGCCTGCTCTGAGATTTAAGGATATTTGTGCAAAGAATGGAAGACTTGAAACCTTCACAGATGATCTGTAAATGATACCCATCATGGCATCTCACAACTGGAGGAAGCTGTTTCTCTCATCTAGTTATGCTGCTGGTACTGACATTGGTTAATCCTCTATGTTTTGATTTTTCTTTTCTAATACCAGACATTTGGAACGATGGGCATCAATATGCTTTCTTCCAACATTGTGAGAATTCTCTTGCTCTATCAGAGCACTTTTTCTTCTTGGGGTTTCTAAATCTTCTCCAATATGTTTCTCCAAATACATCAAAATTAGTCAACCTACCACCCACCTCCAAAACAGGCTCAGAAATTTAGAGGTCATTTATAAAAATTTTAGTCTGGATTTTCCCTTCCTTCCTTCCTTCCTTCCTTCCTTCCTTCCTTCCTTCCTTCCT
>NW_021604619.1:3647231-3698145 GCF_004785775.1 Grammomys surdaster
CCTTCCTTCCTTCCTTCCTTCCTTCCTTCCTTCCTTCCTTCCTTCCTTCCTTCTTTCTTTCTTCCTTTCTTTCTGTCCCTCTGTCTGTCCGTCTGTTGTTTGTTCTTTGAGACAGTGCTTTGTTTTGACCTGGCTATCCTGGAACTTGCTTTGTAAACCAGGATGGCCTCAAATTCAGAGTTCTGCCTTCCTCTGCCTTCTGAATGCTGAATTAAAGGCATACACTACTACAGGCCAGCTAGTCTAGACTTTAGTTATGAAATGCCACATGATTTACACATGAGGCAAACATGATTAGAATGCTGAGGCTTCCAGAGCTACTATGAACATAACACCATGCTGTTAGGAAGTGAACTATGCTTAGGGGAAACTATGATTCAGTCCTGAGTCATCAACTCCCTTTTGGTGAGATGTTTCAAAAGACAATTTGGTCCTTTGGGCAAAAAGCTCCTGTACCACCATCATAATTTTGGGGAGAAAACTTAAGAAGAGAAATTCTTCTGGAACATTTCCAATTACACACACACACACACACACACACACACAATATGAGAGTTAAGTGAGACTGGGAATTTGTATTTCTGGTGTGCATCTGTACTAACATAAAAAAAAAATCATTGATTCTGCTTAAGCTAGTACACAGAGCAGCTCATCTCTCTGTCTGAAACAAAACAAACTTAAAAATGTCACCGCAAAGTAATGCTTCTCTTCAGTGTTCTTCACTACCTTTGGAGAGTTACTTTAAAAACAAAGACAAATTATATCTACAATTAACAACTAATCACATTGTTTATTCAATAGAGTATCAGAATTGTGATATCTCTTAAGGCTTTCTAGTCAACTGAGTCCCAGGTACTCACCCTTTAGTGTAAACCAACAGGAGGATTTATAAAGTACTGCGTGTAAAGTCTGAGACACACTGCTATATTTAAATATCAACTGTTGGAATATTTATAGTAGGTTGGTTAAAAAAATGAGAAATTGTCAATAAATAATGAGGGTTTTTTAATAGAACAACTGAAAGTAACATGTCTTTTCCCTTGTACTAATAAGTGTGTGAGAAAGCCATTCATGTTAGCAGAGAATCAATATTAATAAAATCAAATGGACACTTAGGAATAAGAGTAAAACTGTTCTTTACTTGCTTTTTCACTCACTTGCTTTCACGTATGCTTATCTTTCCTACTAAGTAACGTTTAAAGATGCCACAAATTAAACCTATCTAGAAAAAAATGTAATAAGATGAGTAAGATTGAACAGGCAAAATCACAATGAGAATCTGATAAGTTATTTTATTTCGAAACCCCATGTGATGAATTAAGAAAAAGAAATGGGTGGTTTTGTATTTTATAATATGTTCATTTTGTAATAAAAATTATATTTTCATAGGAAATTAAAAATACACTGAAAGGGGCTAGAGAGATGGCTCAGTGGTTAAGAGCACTGGCTGCTTTTCCAGAGGTCCTGAGTTCAATTCCCAGCAACCACATGGTGGCTAACAACCATCTGTAATGGGATCTGATGCCCTCTTCTGGTGTTTCTGAAGACAGCTACAATATACTTATATACACAAAATAAATAAATTTAAAAAAATACACTGAAAGAAAATCAAGCTGACCTAGACTGGAAGTGCTGATGACCTCACAGACAAAGGGTCTATACCTATAAATTAGACCTCCATCTTTTCACAAAACACTAGATGTCTTATTGTTATTCTAGTATTAAACATAAAATACCTAATAGTATATGGAATTTTCAACTAACCTTTACTTCTAAGTCTTGTCAAGTTTGAACATATGTCATAAAATTTTGCTTGTCACAAAAGTAGAAAAAAATCTATTTCTTTTTGCTTTTATTTTCAGTATTAATGGTTGAAATAAATCCATATGTGACACAAAACAATGATTTATGACACATGTCCAAATGTTACATATTATTGTTTACTGTAACTTAGAAATAGTTCTATCTTGAGGCGTAGATTCAACCATGCCTGTGCTTATTCATTCCAGCCTTCCTTATTTTATATAGCTCTTTAAAAGTAAATATTTCAAATAGTTTTACCAAGACTCAGCAATTTTCAAAATGGCAAAATTAAATATATTACAATTAGCAAATTTTATTACAATTCTTAGAACATCCAGCAACCCTGGAGTATATTTGAGGTTATACCTGCCTTTTAATTTGATGTTTCTGATCACAGTTGATTCTAAATGAACTTGGATCCCAAAAGAATAGGTCACATTTTTTTTTTTCCTGAGAAAACCTACAAATATTTTGTAATCTGAACTTGTGGCATTTCTAAAATTCCATTAATTCTAACAGCTGGGGACATTTTCCCTATGAAAACATGCTTTTTTTTTTCCTTAAGGGTTCCGTGTTTCCCAGCAACACTCATTAGGAAAGGCCATGGCCATAGCCCAGCCCTGCTACCATTTCTTTTCTTGTATTTTTTATGATAGTTTTCTATTGAGTGGTACAACTGCCTGTAACTACGTGAAAAGAAAGGCTGCTGTGAAGGAATTGTTGATGAAGCAAAACACCCACAAGCGAATGAACTGCTAGGGCGACTTCAGACACACTTTTGTTCACAGTGTAGTCATTGACAATTTCCATTAGGAAGCATCTTCGTGTAAGAGACTGAAGATAGACTGGATCCATTTGCAGGGAGATAATGTTACTAAGTACTTTGTAGACTGCTGTGGATACGCACACAGTCAGCTTTACTACACCAGTGCATCATGGCTAAATTACTGCAAAACTCATTATCAATTCCAGATGTTTCCTTTCTCAATATCACGGTACAAACAAACCTTAGATATTTTTAATAAAAACAGAATCTAGCATAGAATATTTATTAAAGGTTGCAAATCAAAACACTGGGAAGAAAAGAAACCGTTTTTCCTCTGGGTCAGGTCTTAGGATGGTAGCGTGGTGTTGAAATAGGGATGGTTTCTGTTCAAGCTCTCTTAGCAAGGACAAGACTCTTTACACTCTATCTTAGCCACCAAGCCTCCAGCAAGCAGATCCACAGACCTCTCTATTGTTAAGGTGATAGGTATAGGGAAGAAGACTTGCCTAAGGCTTCTTTTCCTTGGTGGCAGGCCTCCTTTTTCCTACAACAAGTAGTCCAAATGCATGCCTATAAAGAAGTGCTATCAATAGTGGAAGCAGCTTCACTTATGTGTGCTCTCAACGAGGAGGAAAGGCACTCTGCAGGCCTTGCTCAGGGGCACTCACAAGCACTTGGGACCTGCAGAGTACCCCTTCTGTCTGTCCAAATAGTCCTTAAAGCCTGGTGAGGTTACACAAGTACCTATATTCATCACTTAAAAACAGACAAAAAATAGAGTTCTCCAATGCTGTATTTAGTCTCTCTCATACCATGCATTTATATGGCAAAAAACCCCAACAATAACAAGAACAACAAGAACAACAACAAAAAAGCCACCACTACTAAAACTTTAAAAATCTGACTATTAATATATTCATATCCTATCTTCCAATTAAAAGAAATGGAAAATTACTGAGAAAAGTTTTGTAACATATTTTTACCTCATATACATTTGTCCAAAGACATGGATATGATTTTGTTTAATAGAAGACATCAGTGCAAAGCATATCTATGTGAGAAATGTTTCTGATCGTGTGAACTTGAGTTAAACATAACCTCTGACTTACTCATCTCTTTTTTCTAGGCAAAAAATTGTGGTTTGGAGAATACGCCTCATCATAACTCACAAGGAAATCCTACCCACTTTGATGGATTCAATTATTAGTCTATATTTTTTTTTTGATCTGAGATATCCAGGTCTGTTATATCTGTACCTACCAGGATTACATGTATATCATGCATGAGACTCCCTTTCCTCTAAAGCGTTCTTAGAAATGACGATGATGAAGGGGAATATGCAACAATCTTTAGAAATGGAAGGTTAAAGCTATTAACTAACTTGAATCCAGACACAGGGTAAGCATTGAAGAGATGTAAGTGAGAACTAACCAAATTGGCTTTGGGAGAGCTAATCGCTGATGACTTATAAGCTACATGTTAGTTAAAATTATCCCCTTCATCCGCACAGCCTTTGTTGAATCTCCTCTGCCTGGAACTGAGGGCTTGCATCAATTTATACTCCTCTGACTCACTTTATTAGGCAGATTTGAAACAATATGCTATTTTGGGCTTTCCTGGGTTCCTTTCTCTTAATATCTGGTGCTTCTCTTTCTTTTTTTAGGAAGGTCAAAGGGTTTAGTAATTCTTCTATCATTGCCGGGTGCATCTTTAACCTTATTTGACATACAGTCACACAGAGGGTCACATGGGGCACACCAATCCAGAAGAGGTGCTGACTGACAGGCTTCTACATTTTTTTAAAAATTTTTACCTACTTTTCCATTTTTGCTGCAAACTTCTGTTGCAGTGGTTCTTAACTGGGATCCTTATCACAGTCTCCTACAGAGAGCAGTTTCAACCTTTCTCATCAATACCAAAGGCACAGCAGATTGTTCAAGTGTGGTGAAGGTTTCCAGGACTTCTCGAGGTGGTCCCCAATATCCAATTCACCTTACTCTTATTAGAAACATCGTATCTGTATATCATTCCATATTTATGCACCTTGGTACTTGAATATGCTTCCCTCAATACATCTCCTTGTTGAAATGTTTGTCCCTGAATCATTTCTTCTTTGGGACCCAAGACTGTAAAACACACAGTCTTTAGAAATACAGTTTTAGCCCCGACCTATTTGATATGTAAAGGTACTTGACATTATTAATAACATCATACTTTTTGTTTTGCTGAACATAATAACCTTAATGCTTTTGTAATATAGACAGTTGCATACTGTTGATTTCTATATCCGTGTAGATTCAGTCTGAAGATACTCCTCACAAATCTTTGTCAAGATTCCATGAAAAAGGACCTCTAGGTGACACATTATTTATGTCTCTTTTGAGTCCAAGAATAAGCAATAACCACCCAGGAGGAGATATTGACAGTATGAAAATGGGCCCCCTCTTCGTCATACTTACTTACAGTTTGATATCTTACTAGTTTCCATTAATCCACAGAAACTTCTTTGCTTTTCTTAGAATTCTTCTTTCCTAGCAAAAAATAGTTGCCCTCCTCCTTAAATCCTTTTCTGTGAATGCCATTTCATTTTTGAAAATGAAACTTAAGTATTTTCTTCTTTGTGTGGCTTGCTGTGGAGGTTTCAATTCGAATTCCCCTCTTTTCTACTAAATGAATTTCAGAAGCTTAGCAAATATCCTCTTCAAAGCTGAGCGTGTGAGTGGGGGAGGTGCTCGAGCCACAATCCAGCTAGCACTGGTATAGAATAGCAACCATGCTTCTACAAATAGATAGGACTGCCAACAAGCATTAAGAACACTGTCATGAACTCCCCTACAGGGGATTCTGAAGAATCGAGTTTTCCCTTGACGTGCATAGCTAAACTCTATTATCACCAAAAGAAATTACAAGCAAAGTCCACAAGAGAGTGTGCCCAGAAAATCCACTTCTCTCTCAAAATCCGGACTATCTCCCTTTGAGACTCTGTTACAGACCAGTCAAGTAAATCTTGAATATAATCAGCAGACAAGATGAAAAATAATTAACTTTTCTCCATCTGTATAATACATGTTATTTTTTTTTTCAGTTGAGTTTATCGCTACTTTCTAGCTGTGAAAAGAGGTATGCAGTATTTTGTTTACTTCAAATAGCATTCATTTTTTCTTTTTTTTTTTTTTTACAATAAGTAGCTGATGAGTCCAAATGAGAAATTTGTAACAGGTGCAGGATAGAACACAGACACATTTCAAAAATAGATCATTTTTCAATTGAATAAGGTTTATCTGTGACATGGGTGTAAGATTTATAACATCAGGATTTAATGCTCAAAGAAAATATATCAATTTTCTTGGCAGTATATAGAGCTAAAAACTGCAGATATAATTATCCACATATTCATGTTTCCATACCCCCAAAACAACTCCATGGGCAAAACAGATATGCTGTTTAAGAGTAAAATACAACCCACAGATCACAGGATTTCTCCAGTGTTTGAAAATGAAATAAAGAACACATGCTATTATTTCATTAGTACAAAGAACTGGGTTCCATTAATAACACATATGTTAATGTCTTAGTTTAAGTACCATTAAGTTTATATTACTAATCAAATGAGCATCTGTTTTCAGACATTTCGCTCCTGAGCAGTAGAGAAGTGGCCGGGTACTGAATATCTCCTCTACTTGCTTTTTCTTTTCTTTCCCTCCTTCCCTCCTTCCCTCCTTCTTTCTTTCTTTGTTTCTTTCTTTCTTTCTTTCTTTCTTCCTTTCTTTCCTTCTTTCTTTCTCTTTCTTAAAATTTAAGCCCTAAATATCAATGGTTGAAGACCACCTATTCTCTAATGGGGTTTAACATTTACCATTCACTAGGAAAAATTCAAGAATGTTTGCTCAGCCTGACTTCTAGTCCTTGCACTCTTTGGGTGTTTTCCTTAATTGGAGAATTATTTTGATGCCATGTAAGACATCTATCACCAAACTCTGATGGCCTGAAGGCTTATTCTTAGCCCTGTATGCATTCTTTCTTGTAGTAAGGATATGCCTCTCCCATGCTAACAAGAAATGGCACTCATGAGGATTTGATCTGAGAGGTAGGCTGTTGCTTGGCTGGTAATGAACAAGGTCAAGACACTTTGAAGAGTGAAGCCAATCTGTAATTACATTGGATACTTTGATGCAATGGAATTACATAGTGTTCTGGACGCCTACTACTTGGAGAAGAAAATATACTCAAAAAATAATCATGTACAACTTCAAAAAAGATCGAAGGATTTAAGGACAAGAAAATGAAAGAATGTATTTTTAATCATAATATTTTCTACGGAGCAGAAAATAGTCCCTTCATGGAGTTATGATTTCCCTTCAACTATTCATCAGCTTTTTATAACACACTATCAGAAACTCCAAATGTGGATTAATGGTGCACCTGATTCAGGAGTGTTTTTCTAATTTATCCTAACTGGTTAGTTACTCATTTGTGTAGTCAATCCATACATACTTTCTTTAGATTAATAACAATGGTTACTGAAAATAAATATCAACTCCATAATATAACTTTAAGATTGAACATGATGCCAACAAAATTGAACCAAGATATTTTTTAAACCGGGAAGTTTATTTTAAATTTTATTAGAATACCCAAAGGGTCTAGACCTGATACGTGTATACAAAAAGATCTTGATTAGATAAAATGACCTTGATAAAGATGAATGAAATTGGTAAACTCTGAGTTCTAGAAAAATTTAAGTCAACAAACCTTCCTGTTGGCATAAGGATGAAATGTATATAGGTCAACAAAACAAAGGTTCCACAAAAAGACTCTCTCTCTCTCTCTCTCTCTCACACACACACACACACACACACACACACACACACACACAGATACACACACACACACACACACAGATGTTTGATTTTCACAAAGGGGTCAAATGATTCAATGGAAAAGGGAAATCTTTCAAACATCTTACGCTTATAATCAGTAAATGAAATAAAACAAACTGAAACTCCACTTTCTATCAGATCCCAAACTTAAAATATGCCTTTATGTGTCCAATAAATTTTCATGAAGGCCAAGACTCAAAGGGAGGTTTACAGAAAATAATACTGATTAGTATTTGTATGATATTGAGGAGTAAAGTGGTCTCTTATAGAGAGATCACCAAATATAAATTTTTTTAAAAAGGTACAATATACAAGAGTTATAAGATTCAAGAATTCTCAGCAAGGTCTTCTGTCTTCTTGTCCCGCCCACCCCTCCTGTCCCTCTCCTCTCCCCTCTCAGTCCCCCTTCCCCTTCCCCTTCACTCTATTTCACTCACAGCCCCCTAGCCTCTCCTGCCAACTCTCTCATTCTTTTGCACAGGGTCAATGGATCTCTCTCTCTCTCTCTCTCTCTCTCTCTCTCTCTCTCTCTCCTCTCTCTCTCTCTCTCTCTCTCTCTCTCTCTCTCTCTCTCTCCTCTCTCTCTCTCTGAGGAAACTTTTATTTAAACAATTCAAGTAAGATAAATAGAGGGCCTGGCAAACTTCAGTAAGTAAAGTGCTTATCCCATGCTATGGGGGTCCCAGGGCCCAGGTTTGACTCCTCAGCTCCCATGTAAAAGCTGGGTGTCACTGTGGTATGTGAAATCCTCGTATTTGAGGGGTGGAGGCAGGCAGATTCCAGGGGACTGAGGACCATCTAGTCTGAGTGAAATGTTTGTCTGAAATAGTGAACTCAAGGTTTGGTGAGATACCTTGTCTCAAAAAGTAAAGTAGGTCAATGACCAGGAAAGACTCCTGACCTTTAGTGTGGCTTCTACAGATGTTTTTGTGGCAGAAACATACAAAAATTAAAATAAAATACAATAAATAAGCAGAGGAAACTCTTGGATAAGACATCACAAGACACAATGTAGAGTGGTCAGTGAGTTTTTGGCATGGTGGTAATCCTCACCCATTATTGAGGAAAGATAAATGGAAATGTTGGTAACAACATGGAGATATAAGATGGTTAGACATTTGTGGAAAGGTAACTAAAGGGGGGAACATAGTGGGAAGCAGTATCTATTTGCTTTATGTGACACACACTCTAGCCTTTCTTTAGATTGGCATGTCTAAGTACTGAACCCAAGGAAAAAAATGAAAGCATATATTCATATTTAGACATTTAATAATTCTAAAATAAAACCATTCAATAATTTTAAATGGATGGTGTTGATAATAACAAAAGGTATAGTGAATTTTAAGAATACCACATGAAGTTTTGAGGGAGAAGGATAGTGGAGACAGTGGGGAGCAGGGAGTGGGAGAAGATTTGTCCAAAACATTTTATACACATATGTGTATATATGTATATATGTATATATATATGTATATGTATATATGTATATATGTATATATGTATATATGTATATGTGTATACACACATGCATACATATATATATATATATATATATATATATATATATGAAGTTCTGAATAAAAAACTAAAAAAGTTCACGATCACAAACGTCTATGAAATGGATGTGGATGCATAGCCTGCTGCTGTAACACAATATAATAATTCTTGTGATATAAAGGAATTGACTATTGATGACCTTAATATGATTAAATTGCTAAAGAAATGTTAGAAAGAGCCAGAACAAAACCAGTATTCATCTTAGGATGCCATTGACATGATATGATAAAATGAACAAAACTAACATATACTAGAAGTCGGGACTAGTGAGGTCTGACTGAAAGAAGACAAGCATGAACTTTCTAGAATATGGGAATGTTCTGCCTATTAATTGGGATCTTGGTTATATAGTAGATGTTTTTCAAAACCCATGACATTATTCAGTGGTATTTAACTGCATGGACATTTTACCCCCATCAAAATGGCATAAACTTTCAGTTACAAGTTGAATAGGTTCCACAGAGCTAATGCACAACACAAAAGCTATAGCTGAAAATTATATATTTTATACTTAAAATTCACTAATAGTGTGAATTTCACATTTTTAAATCAAAAATAGTAACTGTTAAATGACAGAAGTGTTAACATAGAATTCATCACACAGGTCTATTTATTTAAAAAAAATTAAAGAAAATGCCAGTATCAATTAAATAACTATGAATGTGGAGAAGAAAAATAAGCCTAGTTCTTAGGGTAATGGAAAAAACCATTAACATATGATGGTTAGGATGAACTGAGTTTTCAAGGATAGCTTTTGTGAGAATACTGATCTCAAAAGGAGGGCATCAGGAGGTTAAACAGGTTAGCCTGAGAGCAGAAGATGCCCCATGGCAGAGGACATGTGTGTTATGTGTGTGCGTGTGTGTGTGTGTGTGTGTGTGTGTGTGTGAAAGTCAGAAAAAGGAGTTGAATGCTAGGCAGAGTGTTAAAAGATGGGAAAGCTTTGAAAGTGACTGCTTATAATTGCACTTAGTAAGTCTAAATTAGGAGTATGGCCACCACGCTGCTGAGCACTTAGCCATGGCTACATTGGACAGTCAGCATGGCAAGAAGACCATGAAAGAAAGGAATAGTCAGGTGTACCAGTAATGAGGTGAGTGGATGTGGAAGCTATGACGTGTGGGGGCTTGAGGGCAGCTTTACAGGTTTTGACTTTCATTCTGAGTGCAAGGCAGCTTCATCTAGTCTGGGGGTTTTACATGGACACACACCGTGATCTGATTTATGATGCTTAAAGCAGACTGCCGTGGTTGGTTATGGCAACAGTTAAGTAACCTGACAAATGGCATGTAACAGCTAAGTGGTACAGCTCATAACCTCTCAGTGAAGGTTTCATCTCACCTGGAACCATCAGACCTGGCTACTTTGCAGCCCCCATCAACCCTTCAGATCTGTCTGTACCTATGGCCTAGTGTTGCAAAGTTACCAGAGACCCTGGCCAGAATTGTCTGGCTAGATCAGTTCTTTGTTCCTGACTCATAGATAGGATAGCGAAATAGCCATTGCTTTTTGAAAGCCACTAGGTTTACAGGGAATTTGTTAGGTAGCCATCATTAACCAGTACAGACATACCTTTAATTGGAATAAAGAATGCTTTCCTTTAGGCATAAGAGATTCAATTCCCAGCTTTATTTCACAGGCTGGGAAATAGGATCCATAAGAGTCTAAACAGTGACATTGTTGTTACCACTATTATTCTAAACCATCACAAGAAAACCAAACAAAAATAAAAACCTATAAGAGTAATAGAACAAGAAATGCTTTGTATGGAGCAAAAGCAATGAACATCATTCTTATCAGTTAGGAAATATCTCTTTAAAACACAAATAGGGTCTGATTGCCAGTAGGAATTTTAAAGAAATACAAATCATATTTGTTTGAAATTTTTGTGGTTCTACTTATGTATACATACAGATGCTTCATCTACTCAAGACACTCTATGGAGCCATCAAATAAAACTTGAAACCTTTTCTAGTCTGACATAGCACAGAGGGCATCTTGAACTTCAGTGACTATGTTTCTGTTTACATTTCTAACGATAACACTAATCACTCCCTCTTTGCAGAACAGTTATTAACTTTGGATTCAGCCTGGAATAAGTACACATATTGTGATTTACCCATTTTTTAAATTTCATACATATTCAATTTTCTGGTTAAAAGCCGATTTTAGCTCAATCCTGTGTCACTCCTTTCTTTAAGGAATAGCATTCAAAAATGAAGTGACTTGCCATTGCAAAAGTTCAAAACCAGGCTTTAATCTTCACATTCAAATGTACTTCGTTTTATTCCTGATTATAGCTCTTTAGTCCTGAGGCTTGCGGTAGCAACCTCTGTGATCTAATATACATAATAATATCCAACTTTCAGTCAGGAGGAGGCCTAGAGAGGTAAATCAGGACTCTATGGGGAAACAAAGTGGAGATTAGTGGTACTCTTCATTTTGTTTCTGATATGACTTCTCGGCTAAAATTGTCAGGATGAGAGACTTTCTCCAATAAAAGACTTAATGGTTCCTGCTCTACTTTAAGGAAGTTTTCTTCTTCAAAGGAAGCAAGCTTTGTTGTCTCCTGTATTGGGCATATGTTAGGCACTTTCAGCTTCTTCAACTTATAAAGTGCCCTACTTGATTCCGAGTGATTTGATTCAAGCTTTTGTATTTTATATACTGGCAACCAATAGTCACTACAAGTGAAGGAATTCTGTATTCGGGTATTGCTCTAAAAAAAGGGATTCAAAGAGGTCTGCACCCTTTTCATCTCTGCGGAAGCCTTTTCTTACATTGTCGTTGGCGCCCCGTTCCAGTTCTGCAGGCTACACGGGCTAACTCTTAAGTCGATATTTCAGAACTTGAGGTCATTTTTTCATAAAAGCACCAGCCTAAATATAGGCCAGCCTTAACTTACGCTGAAGTTCTTCCGCCTGTATACACATGGATACTTTTTGAAAATTCAAGTTGCCGAAGGTTGGCAAACGGTGACTCCAGATCAAACCTAACCACCCTCTCCTTTGTGGAAATGTATAATGGAAGCTGCCTCAGTGGAGTTGGTTGGGTTCAGTAAAGCCTGCAAAAGCCAATGCAACCCGGGATGGATGGATACCAGACATCCATTTACACTGAGAGTTTGGCGATCTTACATGTAGATTCTGGACTGTGAAAGGAAGGAGAGCATGCTGTCTTACTCTTCATGTTAGTTTACATCTCCAGTGTAAGGAATCATCAGGGAAAATGTCGTTGACATATTAGACCGCTGGGAACTCTATTATAAGGGTTAAGGTCAGGGATAGAGAGCTTTGCTAGCCTGGGTTCAATCCCCAGGACTGCAAGGGGAAGCAGACTTTGTTGTTTCTGTTACCTTGAGGGCCTTTCAGTCTGTTTGTACTCATGTCTGCTTTCTGTGCTTTTATGTAGCACGTTGCTATTTTACAGTATATTAGGGATTCTAATAAACACCTAGACGTCAGCATATCTTTGCCAGTTCCTATCATGTATGTAGATAAAGGTTAAACAAATCAAGTAGGAGAAGTTTGTTATTCCTTTACTGGTTTGGTTACTTATGGGGAGAAAACCAGGTAATTTTCAGCCTCTTTATAAGATTCTTGGAGAGCTGGAGTTCTCGATTCTATTTCAGATCAAAGTCTGATTTAGCTCAAATATCTACCATCAACACGGGGCCTTAAAAGTATTCACTAAGTCTCCAGAGTTTCCCATAACTCCCTGGTCTCATCTCAGAACAACAGTATCAACAAAATATAACTGCATTGCAGTTACTCCAAATAATAGTGCATCCAGCGTGGAAGTGGCTTTCATTTTGCTATTTTATATCCCATTAGTAGAACCATAACTTCATTCGTTCATACGACATTATTTATTTCATGAACTGTATGAAATAATATTATTCTTAGGAGTTTTAAAGTCTGGAAGTGGAAAAACACAACTCTAGAGAATTAGAGTAGCTAGTGTCTTTAAGCAAATAAAGTTATCAAACAGGGCTTTTCAATCTTCCTAATGCTGTGACCCTTTAATATAGTTCCTTATGTTGTGGTGACCCCTCCCCACAGAACCATAAAATTATGTCACTATTTTCATAATTCATCTCTACAGAAAGACTACCTTTTTAATTTTCCACCAAGCCTACTGATATCTCAGAAACAACCCCAAGTGTGGTGGTGTCCAGCATACAGAGATCATCTCGTGACCCCTTTAGAACACTAAAGAAGATCAGAAGAAGACCAGGTCAGTAAATGTAAGCACGTTCTTGTAACCAAGAGAAGACGAATCGCTACAACGAAGAGGTAAAGAAGCAGGCCACAGAGTGGCTGTAATAAGACAAATGAAGGGTTCTGAGGACCAGGTCTGAAATGAGGTTGAGGGAAGAGAAAGCAGTGATCGCTGCAATAGTTCTCAATCTTTCTAAAGCTGCAACCCTTTAATCCAGTTCCTCATTCTGTGGCGACCTCAAACCATAAAACTATTTCATTGCTACTTCATCACTGTAACTTTGCTACTGTGATGAATCTTAATGTAGATATCTGATATGCAACCCCTGTGAAATGGTCATTTGACCGCCAAACGGATCATGACCCACAGGTTGAGAATGACTGGCTTATGGCAAGGAGATTCTGTACTGTACCACTCCCTGAGGACCAATGGGCAGTTGGTATTCAGAGTAGACCTGCCAGCCTCAGCTGCTGTCGGGACAATGCCCTGACATCTACTGAATGAGTGCTCCCTCTTGGGCAATATTTCTGTTTTGATGCTGGAATCAGGAACACTATCTATCTGAACCTGATTTTCTTGTCTTTCAAAGTCAGTTCGTTCCTGACATCTCAACCATTTTAGTAACTCCTGTCTGTCAAACAATTTCACTTGCATTGCCTTGGTCTCAAACCAAGGTGAACGTGACGTTCTTCACGGTGAACGTCTATCCTGTTTTCACATGGTCCCTGGCTTTTTCTGGGAAAGTTGGACTTATAACCAAAACAGCCACATGGTTACAGTGGAATGAAAAAGTCTTTGAAATCCTACTAAAGGACAAAGTAGTCCTTGTATGCCAGGCGCTGGCAAAATTAAGAAATGAACCAACTGTTTGCTTCCTTAGTTTAAGCAGATTTTAAGGAATTCCTAAGAACCTTAGTGGAGGTAGCAGAATGCCTCAAAATAGACTCAAATGAATTATACAGAAGGATTACATTTAAATCCTTTTACAAACACCGAAGCCAATCAACAAATTAGATTTTAATAAATCTAAGTAAGAGTCTTTTGCTTCAGCCATTAGAGTCATATACATCTGAGCGATAATAAACACACATTTGGGAAATTATTGGCAGCAGTTGTCTTACAGGGAAAGAATTTTAAGTAGGTACACTTTGAAAGGTTATAAAGATGGTTTTATGAGTTATCAAGGAAAAGATCCATATTTGTTAGGTGCTAGTGTCTCTTTGACTAAAATCCAAGAACAAGATTTTCTTCACAGCATGCTGTCTGTCACTTGGAGCTTGAAGAAAGCAGATCCCCACAAAATACATCTTTATCATATTATTTGAGATACTGTCCAGACTAGGAAATGCTTATCCTTTGTAAACCTATTGCTACTAACTTGATAGATCCAAATGGTTGTTGGCTTATGTAAATTGATTTATGTGTTAGCTGTTTGTGTCCTATGACAAAATACCAGACATAAATATCGCTAAGGAGGAAAGATTTAGTTTAGCTCCTGGTTTTAAAGGTCTCAATCTACCGCATTTTGTTCTATGATTCTGGGCCTGAGGCAGGATATCCTGGCAGATGTTGCATCCAGGTGATGAGGCTGTTTGCTTCAAGGCAGGCCACAGGGAGCGTAGCAAATTAGCAGAGTGGGTAGGCAACAATACATCTGCCTGCATAAAACTCCACTGACCCATTTCCTTCCTTTCAGGCTCACCTTCCACAGTTCTGTTACTTTCCAAACATCTGTGCAAGTTTTAAACCATTCAAATAGATTAAAGCACTCATTAAGCCATAGCCCTTATAAGCTAATCATCCCTGAGAATGTAATCACATACAATCAGGGATAAGCTTTACTAACCTTTGAGGTGTTCTCAATCTATTCGAGTTAGCACTTAAAATTAACCATCTCAGTGGACTTATTTAATAAGCATTTGCCACATCCTGACAATAACTGGACTATCTATTGACATTGAATTTAAGGATGAGTTTAACTAAGTCTCAACCCAAGGAGTATGTAGTGAGGTAGCAAAAAGGTAACAGCACAGTATGATAGGTAAGCACTAATGAGAATGGATCCAGATAGAGGAATATACACAGTATATCAGCACATGAGCAAAATCAGGTCTTTTGGAGCAATAGATGACATTGTGACAGATGAAAAGTCCTCTTGGATGAAGTATTGTATGGAATAAGAAGCCAACAGTTGACTTTGATGTAAGCAGTATGGTGCTGCAGGTGTGATGAAATAAACCCTAATAACATAGAAGGAAGGTGGAGGGGTCAGTAGAATCATGCTTAAGATCAATGTGGTCTTCTTATAAGTTGTATGATTCTCAAGTAAAATTTCTTTCTGAGTTCAATGAAGAAAGAGTCATAAATACAAACTATGATTAAAATATGTTCCATTCCTTTCCTATGGTCACAATTAAAAAACAACACTTCTGTAGATAACACATATGGGTGTGGAGCATATTTGAATTCTAGTTCTGTGAGTT
Organism: Grammomys surdaster; assembly: GCF_004785775.1. Taxonomy (NCBI): domain Eukaryota; kingdom Metazoa; phylum Chordata; class Mammalia; order Rodentia; family Muridae; genus Grammomys; species Grammomys surdaster. The sequence continues at coordinate 3,662,942 of NW_021604619.1, forward strand.
GAGTAATGGGACAGAGTAGGTTTAATGATGTTAGGATGTAGCAATTGTATCTGACAGAGACAGCACTGACTTTGAAAACTGAGAGTTCAACAGGCAGGAGTAGATAAAATATTGGTCTTGTATCGGGTGGGGACAGAGATAGTAAGGGGAACTTCTGAATTTCAAGAATACATAATTGGTTGGAGACTACACAAAAGGTACTCAGTGTTTCAAAAGTGAAGAAAGAGGACACAAACCATGAAGCTAGTAGAGAGGAGGAAATTTGACAAGAGGAATTCTGAAGTTCAAAAGGGAAGAGGATCAGCTGTAAATCTGGTATCTATCATTATTCTCACTATAATCACCACAGACATTCAAGGAATGCTTATAAAGCACTGGCCTCTGGGTTCAAAATGTCACAGGTACCCCTCTGCTTTCCTTCTATGTTATTAGGGTTTATTTCATCACAACTACAGCACCATACTGCTTATATCAAAGTCAACTGATGGCTTCTTACTCCATATAATACTTCATCCAAGAGAATTATTCATCTGTCACAATGTCATCTATTGCTCCAAAAGACTTGATTTTTCTCATGTGCTGATATACTGTGTATCTGGATCCATTCTCATTAGTGCTTACCTATCATACTGTGCTGTGTTACCTTTTTCCAGCCTCACAACATACTTCTTGGGTTGAGACTGGACAAGAAGCTGAGGCTGGGCAAATGAGACTCATGGGAGAGGATCTGTTTTCGTGGCTCTCAGGTACAGAGTGGAAGCTATGAGGCACATATTCAGTATCCATTCTCTTAAGCAGTCAGCACATAGGCCTGGCATCTAGGTGAATGCGTGAATAAGGTATTCTTAACCTCAAAGAAAGTTGTAGGCGAATTAAGAGAAACAAAGGGGATTTGGCACAATTTAAGATATTCAGATGGAGAGTATCATCTTTAAAATGTACATGTATGACCAGAGAACACTATCTCCCACTGCCTATAGGCCTCTAATTTGGTCTGTCTTTATTAAATATCCTATTAAAAATTACAGAATTAAAGCATGCCAAGTGGACTGCAGAGGTAGCTCAGCTGTTAAAGGCAAAGCTCACAACCAAAATCCCACCATGCTTAGTGAAATACAATAAGCATGAGACGTAGAGAGGCAACTTTGTAGATCATATGATTTAAAAAAAAATGTTCTTCCCACCTGGGTATCCATCCTATGTGCAGTCACCAAAGGTAGACACTGTTGTGGATGCCAGGAAGTGCATGCTGACAGGAGCTTGATATAGCTGTCTCCTTAGAGGTCTGCCAGAGCCTGACATATACTGAGGTGGACGTTCACAACTAACCATTGAACTGATCATGGGGTTCCCAATGGGGGAGTTAGAGAGAAGACTGAAGGAGCTGAAAGGGTTTGTGGCCCCATGGGGAGAGCAACAATACCAACCAACCAGAGCTCTCAGGGTCTAAACCACCAGCCTGGGAGCACATAGGGAAAGACCCATGGCTCCAGCTGTATATGTAGGGAAGGATGACTTTGTCGGGCATAGGTGGGAGAGGGAGACCTTGGTCTAGTGAAGGCTGGATGCCTCAGTGTGGGGGAATTCGTGGGTGGGGAGGTTGGAGTGAGTAGGGGCACATCCTCATAGAAGCTGGAGGAAGGGGAATAGGGTAGAGGGTTCATTGGCGGGGGTGGGGGGATAGAGAAAGGAAATCCCATCTAAAATGTAAATAAAATATCCAATAAAAGACAAAACAAATCAAAACAAAATAATGCTTTAAGACAGTAATCCTCTGTAATATTTACAGTTCTTAGTTATAAGATATAGCTAATTACATAGTACAATACTGTATGCATAAAATTGTGGGATCAAACTGCCTAAATATTATTGAGAAAATAGCATGCATAGCAAATAGTTTACAAGTTTCCCTTTATTAAGTACTGAGGATTATTTTTAAATTGAGTCCTAGTATCCTAAGACTAAGCTAGTGTATAATTTTTTCTCTTGAATATTTGAGTATTTTTCAAGACTTTAACATTTTGTGCTGGACACAATGGCTTATAATTATTTTCTTATACTTCACTATTTTCTACATGATACAACAATTCAATCTTTAGTCAAATAAGGATCCAGTGATGTACAAGTTATAAAGATGAACTTGTTTTCATAAGGTCCATACTTCCAGTGAGGCAAATACATGCCCTTCTAATCTAGTCTTGTCTATGCATAATTAACATACAATTTATTACCAAACTCAAATGTAATTGCTGTACATTAATAGGTTCTCTTTGGCAAAAATACAGATATTCAATATAGAAAGATATGAATATGGATATTATTAGTCACTTCTTACTCTAGATTCTTCATTTGTATTTGTATTTGTTTGTTTGTTTTCTTTTTGTTTTTGTTTCTTTGAGACAAGATTTAAGAACCCTTGGCTGTCCTAGAACTCACTATGTACAACAGGTTGGGCCTTAGCTCATGGAGATCCACCTTTCCTCTGCATCCTGAGCACTGAATTGAAAGTGCAAGCCACCATATTCTCATTATTTCTATCATTTGAATAAATTACATCTAACTTTCCACTGAAATATGTATCTTGGACCTCTTAGACAAAGGATCAAAGCTTTATGCCCAATCATTCTGTACTTGACATTGGATTATGTATATTTCCAATTGAGTCTTGCTGACTAAAGGCCACAGAACTCTGCTTTAGAAGTGTGCTATGTCCACTTTCAGAGGACACTCCTACAGGTAATTGTCAAAGTATCTAAGAGCCTTGGCTCTGCCTGAGTCTCCAGAACAGGTTTTGTTCTTATTTTGCTAACAAGCATTATTCTAAAAACTATATGGATGTGTGGTACCTCATTATAACCTAGTAGTGAGATTGAAAGTGAGAAGCTATCTAGGGACTATCTCTGAGTAAACTAAGATTCTTGGTTGCTTCTCATTCCTTAACCACCACCCTCAGTTAGAAACAATTTTTCCAAACTTGCTTTCTTCTGCTGAGTTCTATGAAATTCTTTGGAGTAATAAAACACATCACAAACTATTGGGATCAAACACAGACATATCTGTTTGGGAGAAATTTAGGTAATCAAACTATTTTCTGAATTTATCTGTATCTTAAATATTCCTTGCTTCTTTCAACAGAACAACATCAAAATAAATACACAAAACTACACAATTACACATGCTTACTTTATGGTAGAAACTCAGGTACAGTAAATTTGAGTGAAACAGGAATATCCTGGTTGAGGTTTTAAAATACAGAAGGAGATCAAAGAGTAAAGCTGCTTCATGAGAAAGGCTCAAAATACAAGGAAGCAAGTTCTAATTAAATTTTACAACAGTATTATAAGAGGAGACGAGATAGTGCATTTAAGTCCCCTTTTTATTGCCAGCAGTTGAAGCTATAGTTTAAATATTGAGCATATTCATCTTTTAAACAGTGGAGTATTTTGGCTTGTTTCTACCCCAATTCAAAAGCAAGCAGAGAGCCCAGCATGATAATCAGGTCAATTATATTTTAGCAGAGAGTTGGGTAAGACTATACTTCAACATTTCAGCATGATTCTGGACAGCAGTAGCAATTGCCAGCTTTCACACAAAGTAGATGAGACAGTAGTACCAAATAATTTGCTCATCAAAAATCTTTCTCATGTGTTTTCATTTTTCAAGTGGAAAATACTACAGCAGTAGTCAAAACTTGTCAGCAAAGTCAAACGTAGGAATCAGACCAATTACAAATTGTCCATAGTAGCTAAGAATGTCTACATACAACCCAAATAAAACACAGTTGGCCAACAATCCATATTTTTACTTTTAAAATTTCAGTTCCTTAGAGTTTAGTTTATATTTATGCTTATATTTATATGAACTATATATATATATTTTTCATCTTGTTAGATGAGAAGGTGAGTATAAACTTTCACACACCAAAACATATATAAAATCAGATATAAACAACTTAATTAAATTTAATATATCAGATACATAATTGTTTCCCCCAAGAAATCTCATATTGCTTGGAATGACTTAAAATAAAATTTTAATTTCCCCATTTTCATCTCCTTTTCATTCTAATATGAATTATCTTAAGTTTATAAGAACACCAATGCTGAGCCAACAACACAAAATTAATGTAGAATACGAAAAAACCAGATAATCACTACCACCTACTTTCTATTCCTCCCCATGAGCAACAATAACTAGCACTAAAAATTAGCATAGTCAATCTGGAACAAGGCCACCATGGTTCTAACACCACATGAAATCTATTCTATACTTAGTTTCCTGGGGAGCAACCATACCATATAAAACTTTTCTTTAGTTTTTAATAAGCACACACCAGCCATTTCTCACAATCAGAATGAAAAACAAAACAAGACTTGTCTTATCTTGCCTCTGACATTAAAAATATACATATATAAAATCAATGGCAGCAGAAACTTACAAAAGCCAAATGGAGTTATTTGCTTGTTTGTTTTGAACACTCTAATTTCTAGATATTGCTAATATGTGGATATACACAATCACAAAGTGGTTGTCGTTAGTCATGTGTCATCACTGAACAATTGAAATGTAGCTAATTCAAATGAGAGGGATTTTCAGTATAAAACATATACCAGAGTATAAAGACTTGAACTGATAAATTATTCCATTCATACTTTTTATAGTGATTATTTGTCTAAATGGTAATGTTATAGGTGTATTGAGTTAAATATTGTATATTTAAATGATTCCAGTTGTTCCTTTTCACTTTGTTTAAATGTAGTCAGTAAAACTGTAAATTAAAGATGTAGATTACTTTTTCTTTCTATAGGTGAGGCATGAGGTAGACCGTAGCCTTACTATGGTAATAAACATTATAGAAAACTCTATTCTATGTGTAATTGATATGTTAATAAATTATATCTAAACACAGACACTGTCTGATTCAGGTTGAAGACTACACAGTTAGGACAATAAAGAAAAAAATATGTGTTGTTGGTGTCTCACCACTTTGAAGACGTAGAACTTTGATGTAATACTCAACTCATATTCTGATTATTACACAGCCTACAGAATTTTAAGCCAACAGAAGATTGTTTGTGAACCATCATAGGCAGTAGATTAAATTAGAGACAAAAGCAATAAGTAACAACCATATATTTCAAAAGTTATTTAGACTAAATATTTTGGCAAACCAATAACCAACTATATGCTAAAGCAAATGCACAAATACAATCAAAGCAGGCAGCGGTCATACCTTATTGTGTGTCTGAGTCTGTCCAACCAGTATGAGGATATTGGATGAGATGATAGACAGGCAGAAGTTAATTAGAATGATGGACCTTTCAGAGCGAATGTACCTAGTGAAAGAGAGAAACATGATAAATTTCATATTGTGTAACTGGTGGAATTAACTGGGAAAAGAAGCTCTGACCCAAGATTTCACATAAACATATGAAAACCATTTTTCCATATATATATACATATATATATACATATATGTGTGTGTATAATTTTATATATTTATATATAATATATAATTATATATATAATTAGTGTATGTAGCATGTACAAGAAACTTTTAGACATTTTTAAAATAATATGTCATAATTTACAGAGCCTAAGTTGAACTTATGTGAGAACAATGCATTCACTTGTCCCGGATATATAAAATTTCTTGGAATTACATCAATTATTATAATCATCTTCTTTTCTTATGTATGTATATGTACATTTATAATGTCTATATCAGCCAATAGAAATGCTGAGGACTAACAGGAAAGTCCTACATCGCTCCTATAGAAGGATATATTATTTTTTGTGATTCTGTGAGCATCAGTAACTACTCAAGCATTTTATGTATCTAGGCTTTTCCTTATGTCCTTGAGTGTCTCTTTTGAGAAAAGAAAGTAACAAAATCTTTATAAATAAAAATGATCGTACTCTTCAAATCATCTTTCACCATTAGACGGGGGCATTCTTGGTGATCGCCATATTTTACCCTTAGGAGGAAGTGTTTCTGTATAATGTTATAGAATTGTAAAATGCACTAAGGTAAGCAACAGTGAAAACTGTTCAGAATCAAATGCTCCACCAGCTGTTTGCCCTGAAAGGGTGGCAGCTACTTTGCCTAACTGTATTCTGTGCTAATCACTGAATAACAATAACTGTAAGGAAATCTAGTGTTTGCTGTGTGTTTCAGCTTGTTCCATTTCTACTATAACCTGGGCTCTCATTCCATAGCAAACACAAGATTTTCTGAGCAAGGCTGGATAGAAGAACCAAAGATCTGGCGATACTATTTGAAATAAAGTTTTTTTCTCTCTCCTCACTTTATCTTTGAATAGTATGTGGACAGCAACTACATACTTCAGAAATTAATGCAAAATATTAACCAAAACACAAACATTAGGTGTCATAATGTATGAGAATTTTTCTTCACACAATTAACTCATAGGTTGACTGTATGAAGTGGCTTCAGGAGTTATTGGCCCTGTCTCATGTCTTCTGAATAGCTAAGTATATGATAAAGCACACTAAGTAAAGTGCTAAAGTAAAAGTAAGGTGCTAAGTAAAGTAAAGTGAAGTACTAAAGGTATTAACAAAAATAATGTTCTTCCTTTTTTGTGGATATAGACTATAAATCTTTCCTGATGTTAATGGCTTCCATGATAGTAGAAACATGTATCTTGACACTAGAATTTCAGTGACAGTTTTTGTTTATAAGTAGAAAAATAACAACAATGACAACAACAAATAACCAGACCTAGTAGTAAAAGATCAACTGGTTGCCCTGAACACTAAAAAGATATTCTCTTTTCTCAACAATAGTGAGTCATATCATTGCTTTAAATAGTGCTAAGAAATGTCATTACTTTCAAATTTGTTGTATGACATTCTATACTGAAAAAAAAATTGTTGACAATTTATGTCAATTAGTTGATTGAGAGGCCATACTGGATGGCTTTATGATGTAACAGTATATTTCTCCTAGTTGTATGCAGAGACGGACAGCTTACTATATTATTATTGTCATAACAATCATCATACTAATGGACATGATCTTGATCACCAATAGTGTTAATAGCAATGAAAGTAATATCTCTGAGAACCGAACCTGAGTATCACATATTAAAGGCAAACATGAACACTGAGCCACACTTACAGCCCTTTCCATTTTTAAAACATATTTTTAATAACTACATTGAACATCTACAAAATTCGAAATAGCATGTTACCTATAAAGTAAATCACATGCTAATACATTTTAGAAATCCTGAGAAATATATCAATCCTAAATGTTTTTATTAGAGAAAAAGGCAGGAGAATCTCAACACACTTAAAGCTGAATCCAAATGGTTTAGGATGTACTTGGTGTTTATAAAGTGCTTTAAATGAATGATGCTAAAAGATCCATTTAGAAATGCATGAGTCTCGATACTTCTTTCAAGTTGTAACTATTATTTCAATTGTCTTTGGATGGACTAGGAGTGGATGACCACTTAATTCTTAGGAATCCAGATTTGTGCTGCTTCCTGGTACTCTTTTCTGTAATTCTCAACTTCAGGATAGGTTTGGATAGATTTTCTAATGATTTCAGAAACTCCTAGAATTCTGTTCTTCTGAGTGACTGTCCTGAGTTTTCTGTATTTTAGAAAACTTCATGTGGATAGACAAATATATCATATATTGACATTGGCTATTCTAAATGTATTTGGGGGTAGGGTTGGGGGAGGGGTATAGCAGAAGATACAATTGGTTCCTGAATAGAAATGGCTAAAAATGGAATTTCTTTCTATAGACTCCAATGGGTATAAATTATGTTATCATGATTACTTAGTATCTTAGCAAGTTCTTTAATTTCTCTTTTTTTTAAAAAGGACATATCATTTATGCAATTTGGGAAATGGTATGCTTCCAAAACCATCAGTTCATTCTTACTGAACAACAGACTGAGTCTTGAACATATAATCCTGTTTTCTACTGTATCATATCTACATTGGGCATTTTTCCATTTCCTCTCTTCCTGTATCAATGTGGCCACTCTATAAGTGTTGGCCTGCTGGACCACAAGGATGCAGAACTTCTCTTATATACCTGGGTTACATTGTACACATATTTTTCTTTTGCACAAAGCATAAAATAATCTTAATATCTCTGACAACTTAAATATCTTTTACAATTAAATCTTTATTTCAAAAGAGTGGAAACCATAAAGAACAATAATATTTTATTTAAATGTCAATGTTAAATACCTCTTATTAAACAGTAATTGATTTTTAGTTTTTTGCTGATTGTATAAAAATCTAAGCAAATATAAAAGTCTTTAAGGTAGGCACATCAACTCTTGTTAAATTATGTTAAATATATCAAATGTTGTGAAAACAATAGGTAACTATCTGCATACTAATGTGATATTACACTTTAGACCATATCAATGCTGACAGTGGTTATAAAACCTTTAATTGTTAAAATTATAAAACCCATTACAAAGTTTGGCCATATTATACATAAACATTGTCAATGCATGAGTAGAAATACTCACATTATCTCAGGCCAAATTCTTACTAGCATTTTAAGTAATACCAATGAAATTATCTAGAAATATATTAAATCTCTACAGACTATTAGATAGATGCAACTTAACATATAAGAGAACAAAATTTTCCACATATTTCTGGTTCAGATTTTTATGATGTCCTTTTGTCAAACCTGTCAAAAATCTGACTCATGGCAAACACTGAAGTAAGTGACCTTTTGTAGAGAACTTCGAAATTTTGTTATTGCTTTTCACGTCAGAGAAGGCTTTATTCATTGTGCAGAGCACAACTAGATACCCTCTTCCTGTAGAAAGAATTTTGACTGCACCAACTAAGTTTTGAGGTTCAACAGCAGCCGATACAATCATTATCAACACAGAGAAGAAACTTGAGAGAGAAGAGAGTTATGTTTACATGTGAAGAACTTGTCAAAGTCTACTGTCATGTTGGCGAGAAGAAAAGTATACACGTGTGTTTTGTTCATATATCTTTACTAGAGACACAGTACAGAAAATTAGGTAAATGTGGTTCATGTCTTCCAGTTCTGTCATAGAAGTTTTAATTCTGTTACTAAAATGCTGCTTTCCATATGTGATGAAGACAGTAGACATTTGTTCTTATAAACATCGTTTTAACACAGAGAAACTGAGTTTTCCATCTCAGGTCTACCTATTCATTACATACCTCCATAGTGCTGCATACACAACTGCTAGAGTTATCAAGGCCAGGCAGGAGAGGCCACTGCCTACTATGAGGGTAACTGAGGGAGTGCCAGAGGATTCCATGACCTGTAAGTTAGGGGGAAAAGAAAAGAAAAAGAAATTTAACATGAATAAAAATAAATTCTAGACTCAGAGAAACTAGGCGATCACTCAGGAACAGCATAAATAGTTGTTATAGTTACCAGATAATTAACCACAGAACACTCAGTTCACACAGTCTCCAGCTCTAAAAGGACTAGCTCCCCCTTTTCTCACAGTGTGAAGTACTAAAGTCTTTAGAGTTTCAGATGCTTGATTACAGCCCATCTTACTGAAAGTTGTCTAAAAGACCCCGAGCTACAACTTGATCATCACTCATAGGTGAAATTTTCTTTGAGTGAAATCTGAAGCAGTATGTTTTGTTTCTAAACTAAGTACAGTTTAGTTATTTCTCCATATGATTCTTGGTAAGATTTATCTTGCTACTCACATTTACAAATCCTTATGTTACCCAAATCTGGTGCACAGTTACTGAAAAATGTAAAACTTTCTGACTTTTGACAACTTTGTTCTGAGTCAAGAATTCTCATATGAAATTCCACTTGCTTGGCTTCCAAGTATACAGAAGAAAATCGAATACTATACTTAAGCCCTTCAATTATATTTTTCCCTATGAACAATGTGTGTGGAGACAATTTGCATAGTGCCAGTATCAGTCCCTAAAACCATGACCTTGAGAAATAAGCTTTTATCTTTAAAAACATATATAAACAGTACTAACATCCACTGATCCAAATGGCTTCTTAGACAGTAGAATGACTATAACTAATGAATTCAGCTGGTTTTCACAAATTTCTATATTAGAAGTTTGAAGCAATACACTGTATAATTAACTATGTCACAAAATCTGTATCAAATTATCAGGAATATGTATCATCAAAATAAGCAAAGTCCTGATACTTTAAGGCCAGATTCAGGCAGAAAGTCTTATTTAGCAGAATATCTATTTGTCATTATTTCAATTTTCTGTAAAATTTTCTCAAAATACATTTTGTGAGAACATTATTTTTCCCTTAGACTGCTCTGTACAGGTTTTTCTTTCAGAAACTATTTTTTCTTTCTTTTTTTTCTTTGCAAAAATCTACATGCTTTTAAGGAATGATTTTACAGTTCCAAACAACCATGTCTCCATGAAAACTTAATTTGATTTAAAAATACATATGTATCCAAGGACACCCTCAGAAAAACCTGTGCTGAAAATATCCAATGCAGATCTGCAATGTGTTCAGCTCTAGTGGCTGGGGTCTTCTTTCTACTCCTAACAGCATTGTCACAAATTCCCACAGAATAGCCTTCCAGCCTTAAAATAAACCTTGAGTTGGCAATTATTTTTATTTGAAAGTTTGCAGAATATTACTAATAACAGAGTAGATCTCCAAAACTATACTACAGAAATGCCAAGTTATAACACATAGAATTGAGTAGAATTTAGTTATCGCACACCAACTAGAATTCATTTCACCAAGCTACTGTAGCTGAGGAGAAGAACCCGATTTTGCCACCCTGAAACCTTTTCTATTTCCCCCTTTGAAATGCAGTTCCCTGGAGAAACACTCGCCACAATGTCCCTGCCTTTGCATTAAAGCCGTGTTTTCCCTTTGTTACTTACTATTTCTCTAGGTTGCTGAGCCAAAATGGCGAAGGTAGAGAGCCGATCACATAAGCATTTCGTATGGGATGCATCGGTAAGCACAGTTTTACATCCCTGGGTGGACCACGTTCCCAAAGACTCGTTCCTGCAAAGGGGGTGGAGGGGAGATCGGGATAAATACGCCTGACAGACAAGTCCGTAAAGAAGAAAATGCAGTTTAATTGAGAGAATCGCCTACTGTAATTCCCGTACAGGAAAAAAAAATCTACTTGTTGTTGAACAGGACGTAATTTAGATGCATCTCCAGTAATGCAAAGCGAGAGTGGGAAAAAGCAAGCAGGCGGTGGTGCGGCGTGCAGAGAGCTGTCCAGCGCCGGAGGTGCTGAAATCAGGACTAGCTCTGTCCAGCCCTCTGCGAGAAACAGCGGCGGCAGCAGTGGCACCAGCAGCCGCCGAGCGTTGGCAGACACTTGCTATGCTCATCGGATCGTTTCAAACACTCAGAGTGTAAAGAGGCTTTTCATATTTTCATACCAGCTCTGATTCCAGGCCCGTGGTTTGGACCGTGAATGCTGTCTTTTAAAATGCGGATTTCTCTGAAAAGCCTGCCTAAAAGGTTACATAGCTTGGGTTGGGTGATACGATCTTCTCCGCTGCTGGTAAGGGATTTTTCTTCCCTTTAGAATTAGCTGCTGTGAAAATTTCACCCTGGAAACGGGAAGAGGCATCAGCTGGTTCCGACTCTCACTGCCTTTGCCTGGTATCCAGGGGAGGGGTGGGCTTCAGATTAAGCTTCCCACTCCACACTTCACTTTACTCGAATGCTCTTCTATAAAGCCCCTTAATATTTCTTGCCCTCAACTGCCTCTTTGTCCAGGCGCAGAAACATTAAGCTAACCCCAAGTCCACTGAATATTTAGAATAAACCCATCCCAAAGTCCAGCAGGAGGGGGGAGGGGGTCTGGTTCAGTTTTTCTCTTTGGTGTAGCCATTTAAAATGCTAAAGCATATGGTTTCTTTCCCACCCCAGCAGAACAATAAAAATGGTATCAACCTACGTCTTGTTAGTAGAGCTGGTGGTGATGGGGGAGAGCCCTGTCACCCCCCTGCTGAACTACTCTATAGACAGAGAGAAAAGGGGGAGCTGCAAGACTCAACCAATCAACTTTATTATCCTTACACGTGCTCTGTATAGAATGCACCAATTGTCACCTCCCCTCCCCCAGGCATGGAAACTCTCCAGCCAGGAAACCTGTATGTGTGAGTATACTTAAAATATTTTAGCCAAGTTACTATATGTGTTAAAAATGACTCTGAAACTTTAAGGGGGAGAAAACCCACATGGAATAGTGTTAGTTTCTATGTACCTTTGGTTTTGCCTTTTATATTTCTTATTGCCTGAGGTCACTGGGTTAAATGTGCATATAGTCTGTTTCAGATCAGTGAGTCTTTCAAACTTGGGCTTCTAAATTAAGTTGCAGAGTACAGTTTACACTGTCCCTTTTTGGAGTCTATTAGCAGTCCCTTTTTAATATTCATGGGCTGGTATCAAGAAGGAACACACTATCTTTGGTAATCATTAGGTAAAAATTATGCCCTATCTTAATGAAAAATTCAGAGTGTTGGTCACTTAAAAATTTTGTAAGTTTCCATGATATCACTCAATCATGCCAAATTATCTTTTAAAGCTAAACCTAATTTTACTTTAGGAGCAACTGTTTCAAATTGTAATTGTGCCTCATCATAGGCATGTAGCAAACAACTTATTTCATTAGCTGTATGTTTCTGATCTTTTCTTTGTGACAAACAGTCAAGGCCAAGTGAAAAACATTTATCTCAGCTGATTCAACGTTTTAAGGAAGAAGATGTACTTAAGAACCTCACGAGTTTTAAAACTCAACAATTCCATTGTTCATCCTGGATGACGGATGCGCTTTAATGCAGTAACTGTCCTCTCAAGATGGAGTCTAAGTACTTATGACTTCCACATGATGAATTTATGGTCTACAAATGAATCCAGTATCTTGACAAGGGGAAGAACTTTACCGTAAAGAAGACTTCAAAGTAGAGAAAGCTATGTGTTTGTAGACATGTAATGAGTGTTCATTACTCAAGATATTAGCATCATCCTACTCTGACTGTCAGATATAAAGTCTAGATTCAATACAGTGTTGCTGGACTCTCAAGATCACGTACATTTTAGACATCTTTAGAAATGTGGGTCAGTTTGCTTTACTCTGTACGGTGATTGGATGACTAACCTTCCCTAGCCCCAGGCAGAATTGAGAAGTCACTAACTCTGGTTTCTAAGTGATAACCTTTCACTCTCCTCTGTGTTTCCCCCACACACACACCCAACATGAGATGCTCCATGTCTTTTCCGTGTGTATCCCGTCCTTTCTCTAAAATAGCGCCCCCTATACTTTGTCTTATGCACAATAATCAATGAAATAGTAAATATAAACTCACAGGCTCTTATTTAAAAGAAAATATAAAACAGAGTATTCAATCTGGTAGGGAAACACCAAAATTTGAAACAGGTGGTACCGAGGGATAATCTGTGAGGTGAGAGAGGAGCTGTCAGGTTCTACATCTGGTTACTATTAAAAGTTGAGTCATAAAAGAGTGGTGCCATTCTGATGCATAAGCCTTGCTATCTTATGACAAATAACTCCCATTGTGGGGAAGGCTCCCACCTAGATCAGGCTTGTCTAAAGCTCCCTATGTACCTGAGGATAACCTTGAACTTCTGATAACATTGCCTCTACTAACTGGGTGCTGGAATTCCCAGCATGTGCCACCATGACCAGTCTATATAGTGCTGGTCATTGAATTCGGACTTGGTATATGCTGTATCAGCTGACTGAGCTACATCTCCAGCCCCGTGAAACTCTTATCAGCTGGTCATTCAATGACTAGCAAAGAGCTAGCTGTTATTATATACCCTCTGGTATGAATTGCCTGTACTTTTACACTTTCCAAGGCTTATCCTCACTGTATAGCCCTCTTAGAAAGCATGGTACACATGTCTGATTGATTTCAAGGTTATCTGTGAAGCAAACTGTTAAGTGATTGGGCTAATGTGAAGCAAAACAGCTGTCCTGTGCTGCATAGGGCACGGTTTTTAAACACATTCACTCCTCTGGCCATCATATTATTGTTCCTATATCGTAATTTTTCATGCTACAGTAAAAAATGTTAACTGTAATTTATTTTTTATTTATGAAGTTTAGGTTGCCATTCACAATGCAAATATCAGATACAGTGAAATGTAAAGATATGATAAGACTAACAGGCTATGATGTCAGAAGTAAATGCAATAATAATATGGGCATCCATATTATACTGAAAACCACACACTTTTCTTTTAATGATATCTTTCTGTACATTATGCATTTTTTCAAATAGTCTTTAAACATAGCTGTGCTTGCAGAAATTCCTCATAACCAGTGAAGTCTTTGTTGGATACACCTACATTCATCAGTGTTAGCTATTAGCTGTCACCTGCACATGCCTTTCTTTCCTATTAATAGGCTGGCTAAAAGGAGAACATCTTCCTGCCCCAAGGATTTAAAAGTACAGAAAATTTCACTAGAATATAAGAATAAGAACTCAAATTATGTTTACTTTACAACATAATATTTATTTGAGGTCTCTACCCAATTTTCTAAGCATCTATCTGGATGATTTTTGAATCTGAGTGCCAGTGGCAATTTTTAAATTCACTTTTTGAAAATACAGCATTTTGTGTATACCTTCTACGGCTTAAAATTACACAAATCACTAAACATAAGGGAAAATTAGATGCCGATTCAAATACAAATACAAAGCCGTTTAGTTAAAAAAAATCAGCAAAATGTGTCTGATGTATTTGAAAACTGTTTTAGGATATCATGGAATTAATCTTATGAAAAATCAATTCAAGTAGATATTTCACTTTATTCTTCCACAACTCAGCCATCCTTCCTCAGATAGCTCAGAGAAGACAGTGAATGCACGTGCTCAGAGAGGTAAAACACATCCCACCAGATCCAGGAGTGGAGTTCAGTTGGTTTGGAGATGTCTACTTTAGGTTCTGGGAAATGAGTACTCTAGAAGCACAACAGTTGCTTCTAGCTGTACAGCCATCTCTCTAGCCCCATTAGGAATTATGTATTTTTTTAATCTTAAATTTTCATTGAAATAAAAAGTCACAGCATTCCTCAGATTTTGGCCTACTAAGTGCTAGGATTATAGACTCAAGTTACCAGACCCAGTTTCTAATGTGTTTTAAAACAATGTATCATAGAACTGCCCTATGACATGTCAATAAAATTATAAAATTCAGAGCTAAAAATACACACACACACACACACACACACACACATACACACACACACACGCATATCTTCAGATGAAGATTAACACTAACATGAAGATAAGAGTAACACTATCATGAAGTATTTCACTTATTGGGTAATTTTTCTACCACCAGGAATCTGGGAACCATAAAGGAAAGAGTCCTGGAATTAAGCATGGCCCTTTCATCCTCTACGTCAGGTTTACAATTAGTCACTTAGAAATTAAGGACCAACAATCCATACCAACTAGTCAAGGTGCTTGCTGCTGTGTTTGAGGATCTTAGTATGATCCACAAAATCCACATAGTGGTAGGAAAGAACTGACTTTCACAAGATGTCCTCAGACCTACATATACACACACATAAATACATACAACAGAGTACACACAACAATCACTCACAACTAAGTACCACAAATAATATATATGTTATATATATTGCTAAATATATATACTTAGTTTCATGAATTCTCAGTTCCTTGCTTATCTTTAATGTTTACAGCCAACACTATTGTATTAGTTGGTAAATTCATCGTTTACGAGAGGTTAACCCTTACAATGCCACATTAGAATTTTTGGTGCTTTTGAGAACGTTATCTTGCTTGGCATCCCTGATTTGCTGCTTTTCACTTAGTAGAGACTTAATGGAAGGTGTCGCATAACTTCATGATTTTGCAGGGCAGTTTTAGTGAAGCTTTTTAATCCAGGCAGTGGGTGAAAAATCAAGGTAGTGTCTTAGCTCTAACCGTTTGCTGTCCTTCAGCATAAAGCAGACATATAATTGGAAGAATATCAATGTTTTTTAGTAGAGACATCTATTTGCCTCTGGCTTCAGTCATCATTTGTGCTAATATCTGAAAGATTCAACATCTCTTTGATAACTATGTTCATTCCAGTAAGGAGGCTGGCATCAATGCATATTTATTGAATGGTTTTCAAACGCTGGTTGAGGAAGAAGATGCATAAAAGTAAATAAAGAGTTTTTTTTTAAGAAGAAAACTGAAAGTTTTTTAGGAATAATATCAATCCTAGAACATGTTTTCTGCATTATTACATGAACCGATTATTTCAGAAAATGATGTTGGTTCTGCCCTCCATGTCTAAGGCATTTGTTCACTTGACTCAATCTCCTTCCTGCTTACTGTTTCAATTTTTGTCTCTCCTCTCAAGTCCAATCCAAACAGAGAAGCCAAAGAAATGCTATTGTCAAAAATGATGTTACTCCTTAAAAATTCTGTTACTTTTTTTTTGACTTTTTAACTTTTCATTGTCCCCTTATAGCTCACAGTAAAACCCAAAGTTCTCACAATGGTCTGCAACCCTAGCTATATTTTGCTCCCCACTGTCTCTCTGCCACCATCTCCTAAATATTCACTTCTGCATGTCATTTCCAACTACAATGAGCCCCTTGTTGGCTCATGTTGGCATGCTGTGCTGAATATTCCCTCAGTTCAGAATGTACTTTTCAGTTGTAAATACACTGTTTCCTAACAGTGAAAATGTCTCAACCTTCATCTCATCCTATCTGAGTTACGGCCACTGACTGGCCCGTATGAGATAGTAACTCTCCATCTGTAGTTGGTTAAAAATGTGTACAAATTCTGTTTAACCCATTGCCTTGAGAGGTTAAGTTTAGTCCCTGAAATACAGCATAACTAACGTGTGACACCGATCAGGCTGCAGTGGCAGCATTGTGTGATTTCTGAGACCACGCCTCAAGAGGGCTTAGGGTTTCTATTGTGATTGTCTTGAACTTATATTGTGAGGTTAAATAGCCTAGGCTAGCCTCACTGAAGATAAGAAACTGCCATCATCTAGCAGGCACGTGATTGAGGTTATATTAAATCATGTATCCCCATGTTGACCTGCAAGATGGAGTCTGGTGGATCACATCAGATGAGCAGAGCTTAACCCGATATTTGAACCAGAGGATTATGAGAAAGTAAGGAGCTGCTGGAAACTGCCGATACTTAGTCAGGTTCCTTTTATAATTAAGGAAAATTACTCCATCTTTTGGGATTCTCTTTGCTCTTACTCTGAGCTGTGCTGCTCATTGCACACATCCCATCTGGCTTTCCTAAGGATACAGCTCATACTGTGCTTTGCAAACAACAGGATTTATTCACAAAGCAAACCCTGCATCAAGCACTTCAGTCATTTTTCCAACAGCTCAGGTGATCACTAAAATTTTAAGACATAATGCTAGTGCACAGCATCCATTGTAGTATAATGTAATATAATGACTTTTAGAGTCACTAGAAAACCAAGAACCTTTGTGTGCCTCAACTTTACCGAAAGGTTTGCTTCACTGCAATGATCTGGAATCAAATTCTAATTATCTAAAATGTAATGTTTTCAATACAGTCTTGGTTGTCTTAGCTTGCTAGAATATAAATCTTATGTTTATTTCTGACGTCTGATTCTAAAATTGTCTTTGGCATGCACGTGTCAGCTGCTTAATGGATATTTGTTGGGTGGATACTCAGTACGGATTCTTATATACATGAACATTCTTATGTTATTATTATTTGGGGGGGTACTACATTTCCACTTTGCCTTTTAGCACTTGAGAACACAATAGAAATTTTCTTGTAGGTGCATTCTCACAGGCTTTTAGTCATAAAATACACATTAAAAGCAAGAATATGTCACTCTTGAGATGGCCCGACATCACTTACTAAAATGGTGGCACTGGTTTTATTGCCAGTAACATATGTTTTTGTTACTGTTTTAAATTTAAAATAATGAGAGTAGAAAGGAGTGTAGGCCTAGCATTCAGGAAGATAGGTTATAAATATGTATAAGTACTTCACAGTGATTTATTAATAATTAAAGGTTAAAATATGCTAGCTGTCATAATTAGTTATGTAATAAGCAAATAATAATAATCCTATTAATGAAAATAACAGCTAACATTTATGAAATATCTACTCAGTATTAGGTACTCTAGTGGAAACTTAAAACATATTTTTAAATTTTCTTTAATTTTTTTCCTTTCATTAAAAATAGATTCTTTTCTCATATAATATATCTTGATTAGAGTTTCCCCTCCCTCCACTCTTCCCAGTTCCTCCCCACATTCCCTCCCTTCTTGATATACTCTCTTTTTGTCTCTTATTAGAAATGAACAGGCTTCTAAGAGATAAAAACCAAATACCAAAAAAATATAATAAAATAAGGCAAAACTGCTATATTGAAGTTGGACACCACAACCCAACAGAAGAAGAGTCCCAAGAACAAGCGCAAGACACAAGAGTCAACCTATTTGTTCTCACAGTCTGGATGGAATTACATATCAGTGCTGATCTAATATATATATATATATATATATATATATATATATATATGCAACAGACCTGGTGCAGTCCCATGCATGCAGACCTTGTACTTGCTGTGTCAGTCTCTGTGAACTTATATCAATGATGGCTCATGCCTTGAATCCCTGCATTTGAGATGCAGAGGCATGCAGGTCTTTGAGTTTTAGGTTAGTTTGATCTACAGAGTGAGTTCCAGAACAGTCAGGGCTATTACAGAGAAACCTAGTCTCAAATCAGCAATAGACAAATAAATAAACCAGCAAAAATAAATCATCTTTAAACCGAGTGGCACATCGTGGTGAGAGTGCCTATAGTTCCAGCTATATACAAGGTTGCACTAAAGCATCGTATAAGCTCACAAATTTGAGAATAAACCAGACAATACAATGGGCCTGCCATCCCATTTCAAAGCTTTGGAGAAAAAAAATACTACGTTTTCTTTAGGAAAAACTGAGTTAAATAGAACTCTTGCCTTCATCTAGAGTTGAAAGTTGCTTAAATCTATCAACCTAGTTAATATGCATACATAAGTCCTGGTTTGCCTATCTTTGGTGCTATTGTTTTGTCTTGAAAAGAAATAAATGGAGTCAAGAGATTGTGACTTTCCTAGGGACAACCAGCTGATAAAGGACTGTGCCAGGATTTGAAGCCAAGGCTATGTACTCCCCAGCAGTTCCCCCATCCTGTGTCCTGTCCTTACTGGGTAGACATAGGGAGAGGGCATAGCCATAGTTAGAAACATAGGGAAAATATTCCAAAATGCGGAAAGAAAATTGAGAACTAAAATTCTATGGGAAAATTTTATATACAGAAAGGAAGTAATCAGTCAAAGGTCAAATTATAGATTTAAAAGATCTAGGTTGAGACTGATTATGGTGAGCATGGGATGAGGGAGGCTTCTGAGAACACTGAGTGAAGCTTAGTAGAGAAGTCAGACAGAAATTGATGTGCTGCCAGTTGCAAAAAGACCTGCATGGCATTGAAGAGTTCAGCTACAGAAAGGAAAAGACCACACACAAGTCAGGTAACCCAAAATGAAATTCTTGTGCAATAACTTTTCAGTTTATGATGGTGTCTTATTTACTTGTCTGTTGCTGTGATAAAACATCATGACCAAAGACAACTCATGGAAGAAAGTTTATTTGGCCTTTAGATTCCAGAGGGATAAGAGTCCATCATACAGAGGGATGCAAGGGGCAGAAATGGCAGCTGGAGTAGGAAGCTTAGAGACCATAAACTCAGCTGTTAATGCAAGCACAGAGTGAATTGGAAGAGAAGTGGGGATTTAAACTCTCAAATCTTGCCCTGAGGGATGTACATCTTGCAGCAAGGCTACAGCTCCTGCAACATCCCCAAATATGGGACCAACTATGGACAAAGTGTTAAAATGCCTCGGCCAATGTAGGACAAATTCTTATTTAAGCCACCAGAGGAAGGTATCAATATCAAAATGCTTCATGATGTAGACTAAAGAGACACCTAAAAGCAACAAGAGGATGCTGTAAGAATGAAAGGACTTGCCAGCTTGACTCAGAGTCATGATGACAATGGTAACGTTAAAAAAAAAAAAGAAGAAGAGAATAAGTTCTATTGAAACTCCAATGGGAAGAACATCATTTTTTCAAGAAGAGGGTGAAAATCCAGCATGAAAGTTTCATTATGCCACTCTCATTTTTTCTCAGAAATTTCTGAAATTTTTATATTGCTCACTTCACAAAGCACAACTTGAACCATGGAGAAAGAAAAATAAAAAATAATTTGGAAGTAGGGGTTTTAATGACATCGAAAATGTTAGTAGACTTCAGCTGACTGAATTTTGAGTAGCATGTCTAATGAACAACGAAACACATTTTATTTTCAATACACAGCTAGAGCAAGCAAGACTTTCAAAGTTGTTCTTGAGTGCTGAGTGTAGGCAGGGACAGGCAATAAATTATTTTATTTATTTTCAAAGGGTTTTTAAAATGCTTTGGACATTGAGTGTTAGTTAATCTCAAAATCACAAAACAATTCACTCTATTTGGATTTATTTCCCTCAGAAAAGCTGTTTATCTGGGCTGGTAACCAATTTTTAGCCGGACATAATTTGCAACAGCTGAGATGCACAACCCTGAAAAAGCAGGATTATTGAAATAAAATAGAGCACATTTAAACATATGTTACTTTCCCTACTTCTTAATAATCTGGACAGAAAGCCAGTCCAGGGCATGAGTGGACCATTGTACAACAGTACCAAAGTGCATCCAAGGCCCCACAAATTTAACGCCAGCTTACTTATTTCCTGATCCTCATCACTTTTACTTCATATGCCTTTTGTAGAGGATTAATCCCAACTTTAATACGCATAGACAAAAAGAATAGAAATAAGTTTGAAAAAAAAACAATATTATAGTTTTTGTTCCTTTATATTTTTCAGGCTTTTCTGCTTATCTCAAATATCTATATTATCATTATGATCAAAAGACTTGAAGTTCAAAAAAAAAAAGAAAAAAGGATAAGAAAAAATCAGGCTGATGTCTGAGTAAAAGTGTGCATTTGTAGAAAATAGATTTCTTCTTAAAGACTTTCATGATTTAAACCAAATTGTTCCCTCACAAGAACACTAAAAGATATATCTTAAAAGAAAATACTAATATATTTTTCAAGGCATAAATATCTTTATGTGGATTGGGGATATGCATGTTTCAGTGTTAAATAAGGCTTCTCTTTTACTCTCAAGTATCAAGTCATTTTGTAGTATGTAGATATTTTCTTTTGTACTACAGTAATGTTATGGCATGTTGAAGTGATGCAATCATAGTTTGGTTTACAGATTGTGATTTATTGTTCACTACCATTGCTTATATAAGAGGTCACACCATCAGAAAGTAATCTGTTTAAGTTACACAAATAATCTTTCCCATTTATAGTGATAAGGCAAAGAGATATCTTTAAAATATGCATGTTATTTTGAATGTCTATTAAAGATACCTGGTTAAACAGACGATATAATTTGAGATATGTCAGTATGGTCAATCACTTTCCCCCAAAATTCATGCTGCATATCTTGGAAAGAGATTACAGAGGTGCATCTTTTCCCATAATTTCTATCAATTCTATAGCAACTCAACACACTGTGAAGCATTAACTATCAGATACACTTTGAAACCCTTTTGACAAAGCAGCAAAAATTACATCTATGATGCTTCTACAAGTTAAAAAATTATAACAAGAAATTCAGCAGAAGTACTACATGAGAATTTCAGGTGACTTGTGTTTATTACATATGTGTGAACATGCCTGTAGTGCTCACCCTAATCTTGAAGAGGAGTTTTAGTTCTAAATAATTCATTACTAAGACAAAGAATTGAGGGGCTAATTAAGGCTGTAGTGTTGAGTCACTGAAATGGAGTTGTTCTAACAGAATTTCTTTAAAAAGAGGTAGGGATTTTAGATCTTGAGACAATCATACTTTAAAAGTATGACTAATTATTGCCTACAAAAATGCAGAATGTTCATGGGACATTCACTTTATTGAAGTGACAATGAGTGCAACAGTATTCTTTGAACTATGAGTAGGCATTCTAAGTATTAGAGAGCTATGTCTGTGCTCATACTGTTAGGTCCATTCTGGGAACCTGGGTCTTAATGGAGAAGGAAATAAGATGAGAAGAAGAGCTAAACAGGGTAATATTATTCATGAACACATAGAAATTAAACAAAGTGAGGTCTAAAGATCTTAGTAAAATGTTAACTAAGAAAGTAATAGGCCGGACACAGTGAGTGCTTCATAATCATGTATCTATAACTAACACATTAATTTTATATTAATTTTAATGTTACTCATTTGCAAGTATTGAATTCTTTCAAAAATGAATCAATATTCCAGCATTGCAGTGTTTGATGCGAAAAAGCTCTTTCAATACAAGCCAGGAGGCAAATGCTTTTTTACTTATTCCATAATAGAAATATGTTCAACTGCCCAATGAAAATTTGTAACAATGGTTTCAGGAAATACCAGAGACAATTCCTACTTTTTCCTTCTCTTTGAAGTCCTGCTTTGTATTTGCTTATGGTCCCTGTCAAATCCCCTTCTCATTTTCATTTTGGCTGTGGCAGCCTCTGTAGAGTCTATAGGACAAGAAATGTCTTCCTCCTTCATAAAGCTCATATTTTTATTCTTTTTTTAAAATTACAACTGTGACATTGAGAAACTTATTTTCTAATTTCATTTGTGCCACTAGAATGCTGCTACCCAGAATGTATCGCTACCTAACTGGGAATCACATTCCTGTATCCAACTAAAAACTTACATATTGTTTTTATCATAGAGGAATTTGTAGTCAAGAAACTCAACAGGAGGAATACCCTTGCCGATTGTTTATTTAATAGTTCTATGTGTCAAGCATTATTAAAAATAATGAAAATGAAATTGTTATGACAGATAGCTCATGCCTATATGAGCATAAGAAAAGAGGAAGGCCATCTGAGGCCAGCCGAGGCTACACAATGAGTTCAAGGTAGCCTCAGCTATAGTCTGAGGTCCTATTTTAAAACAAAATCAAAAGAAAAAAAATCCCAAATCCAGATTAACCACTCATCCATCCAAATAGAACAAAAGAAAAATGAAAACAAAACAAAAAGTCTAGTTCTATAAAAATGCAATGTACCATCCTAACATCACAGTACAGTGTTCTTGACAAGGAAATTGTGTTTGGGGATCAAGTAACAAGAACAAGATTATTATCAGAATTCTCTGGCTCGAGACATAACTCAGTTGATAAAGTGCCTAGCATGCAGAAAACTAAGTTTAATTCCAGCATCACTTATAACTAGGAATAGCAGAACATGTGTGTGATTCCAGGATTCAGAAGGTAGAGGAGAATCAGAAGTCCAAGGTCATCATGTGCTATACAGTCAGGCCACTACCTCTCTAATTAAAAAACAACAAAACAAAACTTCTCTAGTAATATTAGAGGCTAGGTCTGAAACACTTAAACTTAAGAGAAATAAGTAATTAATACTCTCTATGGGGAAAAAAAGGGAAAAGAAAAAAATTGATTCTCCTATTTTTGAGTTACTATAAATGCACCAAGAATGGAAACAGAATCTTGAGTTAGCAAATCTGTTAGGAATCTTATAACTGCCTGCCCAACAGCTAAATAATGTCTTATGTCATGGTGGCCAATATAAGAGCAAAAGAAAAATTATATACCACCAGAAGAAAGAATGTATGTCATATCCTGGCATGAAATGCAAAGGATATAATCTTTCTATCTTCAAACACTACCATTACCAATAGACTATCAATGGAAACCTTTCATTCAAAGTTTGGAAATGTTGAGCATTTAAAGTAATAACCTGAGAAATATGACTACCCAAAACTATACATAATGTTCCCTGATTTTATAAACTTCTGGCTTTGGAGAAATTTGAAAATAGATGCCTTGTTAAGAGTCTATATTTCCCCTATATTCTCTAAAAGAGTAAGATGTTGTCTTAATTAGGGTATCTATTGATGCGATGAAACAGCGGGACCTAAGCAATTTGAGAAGGAAAAGGTTTAATTGGCTGATGCTTCTGCATCACAGTTCACCCTCAAAGGAAGTCAGAACAGTAACCTGGAGGCAGGAGGTAGTGCCGAGTCCATGGAGGAGTGCTGCTTGCTGGCCTGCTCCTGGGGGCTTGCTTGCTTAGCCTCTTTTCTTATAAAACCTAAGACCACAATCCCAGGGATGGCCCCACCCACAGAAAACTGGTCCCTCCCAAATCAAATCGTTAATTAACAAAATGTCTTATGGCCAGATCTTATGGGGGCATTTTCTTAATTGTGTTTTCTCCATTTCTTGTGTGAAGTTGACATAAAACTAGACAGTAGAGATGTTAAAAGAACTGCTAGAGAGGGAGTTTCTACTAACAAGGTAGAGATCCCAAACATCCCTACGATCCCCTTCTACTCATCTGACAAATGAGTGAGTTTCCAAATATAAACTTTTGACTAAATGGCCGCTTGACCACAAGGTAGTGGTCAGAGGGCACTGGAAGGCCATATGAAGTTCTGTAACTAGAGATAGTAAAAGGTTTTCACAGAGCACAGCTTGGGAAAGATCACAGCAGGCCAAGATGGTTCCAGGAGGGGAGGTTTATTAAGAGAGAGGGAGAGCGGGAGGAGAGAGAGAGAAGAGTAGAGAGGGTAGAGGATGGCCATGACCATGTGGAGAGAGGGGGAAGGGAAGGGGGGAGGGGAGACGGTAACCTGAAGGCGCGGGTCACGGGACCAAGAGAGAGAGGAGGGGCAAGCAGCCGCTTTTATAGTGGGCAGGCCTACCTGGCTGTTGCCAGGTAACTGTGGGGAGGAGCATACCTGGCTGTTGCCAAGTGACTGTGGAGGTGGAGTTTAACAGATTACTAACAGATAGTGCATGTGGAAAAGAGTAAGGAAGAGGCAGGAACACTTTCCAGTGAATTATATAGCATGACATTTTTTTTTAAAGATTTAATACAAGGTGATTTGTCCAATTAGATGAAAAATGTGTAAGAGCAAGAATGCTTTAATAAATTTACTGTAAATGAAATGAAGCTTTTTAAAAAAATACATCAATTTGGATGTCCTAAAATACTTTTATAACTGAAAGAATATAGACTTTCACTTCCCTGTTTTTAAAAACCAAACAGACAAATAAACAAAAAGAAAACAATAACAACAACAAAAACAAAAGAACAGCATTAAAAAAAACTTTAAATGTTTCATTGTCTATTTTGTGTTCGGCAGCATTCTAGATACTAAGATTTCAAAGACTGGAAAATAAATCCAGATCTTTTCTTCCCTTATGGAGTCAAGTCTACACCTTGTCGACAATAAGCACCTATTAGGAAAACTCCAAAATCTATAATCTAATTAGAGATTGTAGAAGTGTGACCAGTATTCTAGTGATACAAGGAAAAAAGGACAGACTCCCATTTCTCAAAAAGCCTAAAGAAACACACACTGCAATGTAGAAAAGTGTGCCCTGTCTCCTGCTGTCATGCTGTTTCTCTTCCCTCTGCTTGCCAGCTGATACTTCAGTTAATAAATAAGGCAGACAGTGAAAATTCTTGGTTGAAGGACAGCACTGAACACTCAGTGGCGAAATTAACATTTTAATGAGCAGTCAAAGCCTTTTGTGTTTTGGCTCTTAACCATGATTGTCTCTTGAGTTGATCTCAATGTTTTGCACTCAGAAAACAAGAATATTCCTTCTGTGAGGTGTTAAATGTGATCCCCCAGGCCAAGGTTTCAGGGGCTTCCTGATTACTCCATTGTTGAAGAAGTTCTTTTGTGGTTGGGAATTGAACAGCACTTTTCAGCTCTTGTTTCTAATTTAGAATATGCAAACACTGCAACTACAACATTCAATATTCAGGAGTGGCTAATATTCACAAAGTGATCAAGTAATCGTGAGTTCTTTTTTGTAAGGTGTAGTGGGCTAACTGCTACTTGGGAACAAAGCAATTCACAAAGGAAGCACTGCATAATGCTTGTAATTTAATTATTTGGGAATCAAGCTTTGTACAATACCCCAAAGGTACTAACTTTCTTTATTGGAAGGGATTTTGAAGGTCATTAAAAAAAATCTATTTGTCCAGAGGCTTCAGAAAATAAACTATATAAGAACAAAGTGCCAGTTTATAAAACCACTTTTATTTCAAGATAAAAATCTTCCCAAAACATCCAGGACCAATCTTCTTATTCCCATTACTAGAAACAACAACAACCAGCAGCACAAACAACAAAAACATTGTCAAGAGAAAAAAATTTCATTGGGAAAAAGTTTAAGCATCTTAAAATTTTTAAGGCTTCTAATGAAAAAAAAATCATTCCCTGTCATAATTAAAAAAGCTTTACTAGTAGAAAACACAGGCTGGTCCTGTCTTCATGATTCATTTCTGACTGCTCTAGATCCATTACTAAAATGCACACTACATGCACAGCACACTATAAGGTTTAATGTCATTAGGTAAGAGTGGAGAATCTGAACATGGTGACACTTTTCCCAGCGACGAGAAGGTCTAACAAGAGTTTTCACTGAAGGAGATATGGACATTCATACACCCACATAGATATTGAAGGAGGACAATCACTGTTTTAATTTTGTTCACTGGATCAGTCATAAAACCAAGGACACTGTGTCCACATTTACCTATGAGTTACATCATCCTTCCAAAGTTACAGACTCCAGTCCTGTCCCTTGTGTCCTTCGTTTCTAGTTCCTGCTTAACCAGTCAAAGACATTTCTTAAGTTTTCATGTAGAAATGCCTGCATATTTAGTTGACTGATTTTATGAATAGTTTTCACATGGTATCTGTCACAGATGCAGACTTTATCTTGAGACAGGGACTCCAAGTTCCCCGCAGAGAAGCAGATGACGACTTAACGTTCTCAAACATGAACATCCCAGTCTGTAGCTAACGACCAAGGATTCATATACAACTCCATAAAAGCAGACATTTTCCTATTGAGGATACATTTTGGAAAGACTGGTATGAAGATTGTTTAGCTTTACAGTAGAACATAAAACTGACTTTACTAATAGCAGATTTTTCAACTCTGCTGTGTCAAGACAAAAACAAATTACCTGTGTTGAAACATCTCTAAATGAGGCCGTTAAATGATGGCTCAGAGATTTAACTGTGGTTGTTTCTCAGGACAGACTCAGATGGGAAACAGCATTGAGAAGCAAAATATCCTGAAGCAGACATGTTCCTGTTTCAGTGTGAAGTGTCCCCCACTGGCTCATGTGCTGAATGCCTGGTTCATGTGGTGTTATTTTGGGAATTTCTGGAAACTTTAAGAGGTTGCCTTCATTGGAGAGATTCATAGGGTATGTATGGGTCCTGGAGGTATCCCTGTCCCATTCCTATCCTCCTCCTCTGCACAATTCTGCTGCCATGATGCTCTACGTCACCACTGGCCCAGATTAAATGGAGCTAATAAAACCTCAAAACCTGTGAACCCAAATAAATTATTCTTTTTGGGTTGTTCCCTCAGGTGTTTTGGCCACGGTAATGCTAAAATAAATACAAATAATATCACATGACTAAAGTGGTTCTTGTACCATCTAGCGTATAAGAGAAATGATGATAGAAATCTATAGAATGTCCATGTGATGGCATTTTATCCCATGAACTAAGTGCAGTTTTGGAAAAACTCCACTATGGGTGGTCATACAAATTCTCCTTGGGTCAAGTTTAGTCTGACAACAGCAACTTTCGTTTCCTTCCAGATTTCTCTCTACCCAACTAGGCTCCTTTCACTACCAGACTTGTAGAATAAAGTCTCCTATAAAAACAGGCAGACATTTATGAAGACGTTCTAGGTCTAAAGAGATGGTTTTAGGATGGTAATAAAAATTGAGATAGGAAGTGACTTAGATACAGAACTCTGAAGTCACCATGATAAAATATATAGTAGAATATTTTATCTTAGTTGTCAAAAATAGTGGAATAAACATTGTGAATGTAACTCTTACCTAATATTTGTAATAATGGTTTCATAATTGTTACTAATGTATGTTGTTTATTATTATAAGACGATCCTTTTATTAGACAAAAAAGGGGAAATGTAGGTATAATGTTTTCTATGCTAGGTAAAGTTTACGCTTGTGTTATTCAAATGGTGATTTCTCTGCTCTTATATCTCATTTCAATCCTGGACAAGTCATTGTAATGCTTATACCAAGAATCTCCTGCATTAAGAACTAAACAGTTCACACCATCTATTCTCTGTCTTGTCAATAAATGCTGATCACCCAATGGCTGGGCAGAATAGAGAATAGGGTGGGATATCCACTAGTGAGAAGAAGGAGAGAAGGAGGCTGAGGTGCACCAGTAGGATGGAGTCATTGGAGCCATGGAGAAGGGGTCTGAAGAGCCAGATCAATAACAATATGTAAGTATCATGGGATGAGGCTGAAAGGTATCCAGATTTTCATAGAAATTAAAGATAGACCATTTAATTGCTCAGCTATCAAGATGCATTTTTAAATCAAAAATAAACAAACAACAAAACAAAAACAAACAAACGAACAAAAAAACCAAGCAGATAATTTACAGAAAGCCAAGCACAAAGAAGGAAGAATGTGCCTTTTGAGCCCCTTTGTCTCTGAACTAACAGCGAATGCAAACATCCTAGGATAATTTAATCATAGATTAAGAACTGGTGTCTCTTTCTATCTTATGTGACATGTTAGAGAAGATTGCTATTCACAATTACTATGCAAGTATCTTCTCTTCTTCCTTCTTTCAAGAAAGACAAGGTACAAATGAACTAAATTGTGGTTTATATATCTAAACCAGGACATAATCTGCTAGGGGTTGTGGCATATCTAAAATCCTAATGTATAGAAAGCATTAGAGATGGGAAAAATTTACTAATGGAGTCTAAAATGGAACTTCTGGTTAAAATATGAGTTACATTGTGGCGAGCAGAATTATTCTTGACACTAATGGGTTCCACATATTCAGCTATGTCTATCCACGGAAACATTGAACATATTAATATCACAAAAGCCACTTCCTTTTGCTCTGTAGGTTTGGGTTGCTTTTGATCATTCTTTTAAATGGTTATATGGGTTTCACATATTTACCGAAATCATTAATGATTTGTGCAGAATTATCCATTCAAGATCTGCTTTCTTGGATATTTAAAGGTGAGCCGTCCTGAGACAAACTTCATATAAACTATTCTAGACCTATTTCTTTCCTAAAAGACCAAACCTGTATAGAAAGGTGTGGGAATTAGCTACATCTATAGTCCTACTAATTCTGTTTGGTCTCAGTGTTAACTTATGTATCTTTAGGAAGGGGCAAAGAGATAGAAACCCACCAGCAAAACCTGACTGCAAAGGTAAACAAGTCAGTTTTTTTTTTTATTCATCTAACAGCTCAAATGAGAGGAAATGGTAACACAACTTTTTCAACTGCTACTGTGTCTTTCAAGCAAATCAAGTCCCAGTTACAGGGAAGTTGAGAAGCACTCCAGCCCTTTGAACTACTGGGTAATGTCATGTTACTCTTCCTGAGCCCAGCCACCTTGAACAATATACTGCATCCTGCTGTATCATGGTGGCTTCCTCACTGGCCATGCTCCAGAGTTATAGATAATTTATGACTTACAACACTCAGAGATAAAGGATAGAGAAGTAAAATGCTCAACTTAGTGTTGTATTCTTACTCTGTATCCTGTCTATCTCTTCATGCTTTAAAATATTTTTTTACAATCCTGAGGCTAGGAGGCCAGTTCGAAATTAGGAGAGCTGAAGTTCACTGAGAATGGACACGTCCCTCACAATCAGCTTTAGGCCTCACTTCGTGTTTTCCTCTTAAAAGATGTATTGTAAAGAAAAGAAAAGTGTCAGAATTGGAAGTGAAAATGCCCTGGGGCTGAGAGATGTCTCAGCAATTAAAAGCACTTATTGTTCCTGCAGGTGACCTAAGTCCTGGCTCGCAACCTTCTGAAATTCCAGTTCTGAGAGATCTAATTGTTTTTTTCTCACCTCTTGTATACTAGACATGCTTGTGATATACATATACACATGCAGGCAAAAATGCTAATGCATACAACATAAACTAGGCAAATATTAAACATAAAATACTTGGAACTACCATGTTCCTTGGAACTCCAAGGGTGAGGCTCATTTTCTATGTTTGTGGAATGAATTCGCTTTGGGGATCTTTACCCCAGTGTTCTTCCTCTTCTCAGATCTCACGGGGGCTCCCTGAATCTGTTCATACTGCCCTGGTTTTGCTTAAAGGTAAAGCAGTGTGCAACTGGTTTAGCCTTATTTACGTCTACATTGTCCCTTTTCTTGGACCAGAACTCTCCTGTAGCCCCAAGTGAGCCCTGTGGGTGATATGACATGTCTTTTTATCAAGGTGACACAGCTATATAAGTACTTAGCTTCTATGTAGGAAACCTTATACTGACATAAGCCTTGAGAACCTGTCCTGTCTAATCATGAGTATTCAGTGCAAATGACTCTAGACAGTAGATGTTGGGGATGGGACATCGTTCGATTTAGATCCAGCAGTGTCTTTAGGTTGGGACTTCTAGCCACATTCTTAGTAAACTTAACTATTGCCAGGCATTCACTGGGTTAACACAATTATATATTTTAAAATATTTGTGTACAGTTAGCAGGTTCACAAAACTGTAATAGGTGAAATAAGCATTATGTACATCATACACTCCTTTAAGAAGAAGTCAAAAAGAGAAATCAATTGCACTAATTCTCACCATCTGAGTCAACTGTGGGAGAGAATTAAAAAGGTTATCCATATCCTTCTGA
The DNA here is from genome assembly GCF_004785775.1 of Grammomys surdaster. Taxonomy (NCBI): domain Eukaryota; kingdom Metazoa; phylum Chordata; class Mammalia; order Rodentia; family Muridae; genus Grammomys; species Grammomys surdaster. The sequence goes on from NW_021604619.1 coordinate 3,693,772, forward strand.
GGATTACTAAGACTAAGAAATCTATTTCACTATGTGAAAGACAGCAAGATATAATAAGAAATCAGAAAATTTTGTTTTCACCACAGGAAGAGGCCTATAAATCATTGGTAGGAATATTACTATGATAAAATGATAAGATCAAACTAGACAGCTTTGAAATGTTTTATTTTCTCCTTGAATCTTTAGGATAGCTCTAAAGACAATTGTAGGGGGCAGCTATATTATGTCTTTTTGGTCTTACAACTCTTAATTTCAAGGAAGAAAACTTGAATTTAGTTCATATTTTCCTAAGAAGAAAGTACCTATATCCTGAAAACAATGGACATTTTTAATAGCATAATATAATTGAGAGATACATATATTATGTATTTGTTCCTGTTTTTTAATTCTACTTTTTTTATTTTTAAAGGTAGAACTAGAAACTAAAGTATGCGAAAGGATTCAGGACATGTCGCCCTTCCTTTTTGACATTTTACTTTAATAATCTAGACAATAGACATTGCATAAATAATATATTGAATTCTTAAATTCCTTAACACAGCTTTTCATAGGTCTTAACCTGACATACTCACCATACAATTTGTCTAACTTATGATGTTACCATTACCATATACTGTTAACTCATTTCAAAGCCTTGCATTAAGTTTAACTATATTTTCATGTCCAGGTGTATCATCCAATATCAATTCTAGGATTTTACACTGCATGTACTTTGATGAGACAATATCTTAGTATAGTCCTGGCTCACCGGGAACCCACTATCTATATCAGGATGACTTCAAAGTCTAAGTGATACTCCTGTCTCTACCTCTCATGTGCAGCAGCTCTCTGCATTTACTTATCTTTATGTTCTTACCCTCCAATCAGGGAAACTTAAAAGTTTTTGATGCTTAACATTAACGAGTTTGAGGAGAACTGACTTCTTATATTGTAGAAAGTTCTTTGATTTGAGTTTCAGTGTATTTCTCAAGAACAGTTTGAGGTTATGTGCTTTGGGTAGGCATATCATAAAATCAATGTTTTGGGGTTTATATTTTAGAACAATATATCAGCAAACACAAGATCTATATTATTCATATTTCTGGCAATGTTAGCTCAGATTGTTTGATTAAGATTGGATTTGGTAAGCGTCTTAGGGTGGTATTGCAGCACAGAGACACCATGACCATGGCAACTCTTATAAAGGAAAATATTTAATTGAGGCTGGCTTATAGTTTGAACGTTTAGACCATTATTTTCATGGTGGGAAGTATGGTGGCATACAGGCAGATATAGTACTGGAGAAGGAACTGAGAGTTCTACATCTTGATCTGCAGATATATTTCTTCCAACAAAGCAATACCTACTCTAACTAGGCCATTACCTCCTAATAGATGAACCAAAAAAATGACCAAGCAATACATACACACACACACACACACACACACAAACACACACACACAAACACACAGGCCCTATATATGCTTAGGTTTAAAACTAAACACTGATGATAGAGGTGATGAGGTGATGTGGTAGCGTTTTGGGGTAATGACACTGGAGTATACTGGATATCAGATAGGCCTATTTTCTGTGGGCATCTGTGAGCCATATTTATTCAAACCACTCCAGTAATTTTCTTCAGGTTTTCCATCTGAATTAGTATGTATCTTTTAGGTAGCTTTAGATTTTGAGAGGATGGTGCATCTAGACCTCTTATATTAATAATTTTTTTCTTTTAAGATATCCAGTATACTCCAGTATTATTACCCCCAAACCCTATGACACCATGCCCTTTCACCAGTTTTTAGTCTTAAACCTAAGCATACATGAGGCCTGTGATGTCATAATTGTCTTCCATTAACATAATATAGTTCCTATGTATTGCTACTTTAATATAATGCAGTCTCTTTAAACAATGTACATCTGAATTAACAAAGGAAGGAGATGTTTTAACTCTTAACCTAGTCAGGCATCATGAACTGCAACAACGAAGGGCTTTTGAGAATCTGCATTGGTACCTCATATGGTAATTTATAACTATGCTGATGCCATGATATAATATTACTCCCCCCAAAGACAACTGGAACAAAAAGGGAGTTGTAATGCCCAGTAAAAATATTCATGTCCAAGTGTTTTTTATTTATTTCTCTTTTTCTCCAGTCCTGGGAAGAATTTCTTCCCAGCCCAGATTATATGCCTTCTTTTTTGTAAGATTTTGCATGATAGTTCAAGCACAGCATTGCCCAGGGCTCTTTGTGCTTTGACATTATTTTTTATATGTATTCATTTATAGGAAAAAAATATGACATTAAGGGGTCAGTTGTAAAAGTCCACTATTCAATTTTCAAGTTTTGAATAACAGAGGCTTATATCAGTCTATTCAGGACCACAGTGTATAATTTTGAGCACATTTAGTAATAAGTTAATGTTTATTGAGCTAATGAAAAAACACACAAAAAATATTAAGGACATAAAGAATGGAACACATTCTTGCTTTTGATTTTCCAAATGATCCATTCTCTAATATAGCTTTATAGTCTTGGTTAGAGACATTTATGACACCATTTCCAAGGACCCCACTCAGTACCCAGGCTTCTTATAGCCTCTTTCAGGGCCTAGGCTGGCGAATTCCCCTAAACTTGCCATTCATGTCTTCTCCACAACCCACCAGATATTGCCCAGGTTCCATAAAAGTGCCCTGGACTAGCCTCCCCACACCTTCCTCTGATGCAGCCAAAATCTAGACCTCTGCTAGGGCTTCCCTACCTTCAAACACCCACAGGTCTCTTGTATACCTCATCCAATGTCCTTCTCCAAGGTCTAGTAGAGAAAGTCTCCTGGATAGCATCCTCTACAAACCACAAGGTACCACAAGCAGTGCCCCAGGCTTATCTGTCCTGCCTTGCATGCAGCCCAAAGGAGTTCTAACTTCCAGCAAGGACAGTTTCTATTTATACTACAACATGCAGGACCCTCAGACAACATATCCAACTTTTCCACACAGCCAGATCTACCCCCACACACCAGGTTTAGACCAGAAATCACATCATGTATACAAGTCCAGTCCCCTCTATCCACTTGAATCATTCAACCCAAGCTATTTCAATCCTCTAGGTCCAGTGTACCTGTATATCCTCTCTTCTGCTTCAACTTGGTCTATAGCAAATTCAGTACTAACAAAAGTCCAAATGCCCAGATCTCATTACAGAAATGCCAGCAGTGTGAAGATTTGCCTCTATCTTCTTTCAAAAAATATCAAAAACAAAAACCACGAAAAGCAAAAAACATAATCTACCAATCCTGTAGGAATGTTTGCCAGTGAGAAATTATCTAGATGAATTCCAGGACACAGACTTTAAGAGAGAAACCATGAATATCACCAAAAAATTCAAGAAATTTAAAACAGAACCAAAAAAAATCTTGATTAAATTGTTAAGGGCCAGCTTATACCATTTTATTTTCTTTTCCTAGTTTAACATAATGTTAGTTTCTGATCATGTCTCAAGCTTAACATCAACTTTTGTTTTTTGTTTATTTGTTTTTGTTTGCTTTGTTTTTCTGACTGATTCTCTCTATAATACATAGTATATATTTATACATTTATATATATGTACATAATTATATTAATTAAATATATATTATAATTAGTACAAAATAAAATTAATATAACTATAATATATATTATATACATATAATCTACTACTGGATTGGAAGACACAGATTAACATTTGTCTATTAATAGTAGCTGATATTTTGTAATTTAAAAAATTATTATCTATTTTTTTTTCTTTTTGAGGAGGAGGGAAGGGAAAAATGTCGTCAGGATATAGTATATGATAGAAGAATAAATAAAAAAGAAAAAAGATAACTGATTTGAATACCCTATATTTTCCAATTGAAAAGTCATTGGGACAAAAAATAATGAAACACCAGAATTAATTGACATCATACATTAAATGGAATTAACAGATACCCACTGAATATTTCATCCAAGTCGCAAAGAATACACATTCTACTTGGCAGCACATAAAAGCTGTTCTAAAACAGACCATATCCTAGGACACAAAACAAATTTTACAATAAAAAGAGATTGAAATCACTCCTTGTGTTCTATCTGACCACCATGCAATAAAACATAAAAAATCACACTAAACCAATCTCTAGTAATAACCCAAACTCATGAAGACTGAACGGTGAATGATGAATAGTCAAAGAAGAAATCAAGAGAGAAATAAAATGTATCCTAGAATGAAATAAAAATGAAAACACAACCCTTGGTCCAACTAGCAGAAAAAAAGAAAGAAAGGAAGGAAGAAAGAAAGAAAGAAAGAAAGAAAGAACAAACAAAAGAAAGAAAGAAAGAAAGAAAGAAAGAAAGAAAGAAAGAAAGAAAGA
>NW_021604619.1:3698155-3717801 GCF_004785775.1 Grammomys surdaster
AGAAAGAAAGAAAGAAAGAAAGAAAGAAAGAAAGAAAGAAAGAAAGAGTGAGGGAGGGAGGGAGGGAGAGAGGGAGGAAGAAAGAAAGAAAGAAAGAAAGGAAGAAAGAAAGAAAGAAAGAAAGAAAGAGTTCCAAATAAACAGAATCAGAAATAAACACAGGGAAACATAACAACACACCCTAAACAAATTTAGACCATTATAAGGTGTAAAAGTAACTTTTATTTTCCTGACATAATTGTTGCCTCTGAGGCTTACTGCCTCAATCCACTAACAAATGCCTAGTCCTGGAAGCTTCTAGCCTCCATACAATCTAATCTAGGCCTACAATGCTTTTTAGCCTTTGAGACTTAATGCAGAATCGCTCACCTTTTCTTGTTCTTTCTGAGCTCTGACTAGCTGGTTCAACTCAGTTGTTTTTTGGCTCAAACTCCTCTCCAGGCTGACTTATTCAATGTAGCTTCACTCAGTTTCTTCTGAACTGCTCTGCTTGGCCTCAAACTAACTTTAGCAATTTGTTGTGATCTACAGGCTCCTTTTAATTCTCTGGCACTTGTGTCTAGCTTGTTCTCTCTCTGAAACCTGTCCCTGTATAGTTCTCCCAGTAAAACTTACGTAGCTTCCCTTTCCTTTCTCTTCTCACGAGAGATGGGCACATCCTATTCTTTCAAATCTTTGTCTGATTTGTCTCTATGTCTGACACTCAATTAGACAATACTCTCAAACATGGGTGCTTCCTTCTATAAACCAACTTTATCTTTATTGTTTGGGATTAAATGTGTGTTTTAAGGTTGTGCTTGTATTACAGCCAGAGGGATTAAAGGTGTGTGCTAAGGGCTGAGCCACACCACCAGAAACAGGATTTATTAGCAAATAACACAGTCACCGAGTTCACAATGTGTTCATATTCTGCAACAATAAGATACTACTTTAAATCCTGTATACATTAAACTGAAAATCTTAACATAATGGATGAGTTTCTAGATTTAACTAAGCTACCAAATTTAAACAAAGAAGATATCAGCAACCTAAGGAGACCTATAACAACATTGTATTTTTAAGTATCCAGCAGAATAACATCTTGGGACAGATGGTCACTGAAGGAAGATCTACAGCCAATCCTTAAATTATTTTTTAAAAAAATGAAAGATAAAAGAATGAAAGAAAACAAGCAAGCAAGCAAGCAAAGAAAGAAAGAAACAAAGAAACATACACAGCACTACCAAACTCCTTTTATGAAGTCAGTATCTTTCAAATGCCAAAAGCAGGTAATGACACAATAGCAGCAGCAACAGCAACAAACAAGACAAAACAACAATAAAACACAAACAAACAAAAACAAAAAAAGAGAAGAAAAAAGATGAAACTACTAGGCATTATTCCTGGAGAACATGGGAAAATACCCAATAAAAAACTTGCAAGCAGAATATAGACAAAGAAGTTGACCCACCTTACCAAGTTGACTTTATCCCTGAAATTCAGGGATGGTTCAAGATACTCAAGACAATAAATGTAATAAACCACATAAATGAACTTAAAGACAAAAAGCACATGATCATTTCAAGGGATTCAGAAAAGGCCTGTGACAAAATCCAACATGCATTTATGATAAAAGTCCTAGAAATTGTAGGGCAAGTGGAAACATATCTCAATATAGTAAAAGATATGCATGAGAAATTCACAGCAATCATCCAACTAAATAGAGAAAACTTGAAGCAGTTGAAGGAAGGAGACCAGGATGTCCATTATCTTTTTCAATATTGTCCTTGAAATAGTAGTTGGAGCAATAAGGCAAGGGAATGAAATTAAAGTGATACAAATAGAAACAGAAGAAGCCAAACTATCTCTATTTGCTGATTACTTTATACTATACTTTAGAAATGTCTAAAATTCTGCCAGAAAATATCTAGAATTGATATATAAATTCAGCAAAGTAGCAGGATACAGAATCCATTTGCACAAATCAATAATGTCTCTATACACCCACAAGAAACATAATGACATACTCCCATTTGTAATAGCCTCAAGGAAAGTAAACTATCTAGGAATAAACTTAAACAAGGAAGTAATGGACTTCTACAATAAAAACTTTAAATCTCTGAAGAAAGAGATAGAGGGTACTTGAAAATGGAAAGATATCTGATGTTCACCGAATACTAAAATTAAAATTGTGAAAATGACCATAATTACCAAAACTATTCACAGATTTAATATAATCCTAATTAAGATTCCCATCTCATTCTTCATAGAAATAGGGGGAACTGACCCTAAAATTCATATGGAACCATAAATACTCCTGGATAGGCAAAACCAACAATACTAGAGAGATAACATTGCAGATTTTAAGATATATTTTAGAGCCATAATAATAAAAACAGTATAGTACTGGCAGAAAACAGACATGTAGACCAATGATTTAAGTCAGAAACATGAATATGTGTATGGCAAAAATGTCAAAAACATAAGCTGGAAATAAGTATCTTCAATATATGGTGCTGGGAAAACTAAATGCAAATGGATGAAATTAAAGTCGTATCTATTACCTTTCACAAAAATGAACTCCAAATGGATAAAAGATCTAAACATAAAGCCTCCAACACAACAACTGTGAGAAGAAAACATAGGTGTAGCAAAAGACTTCTTGAATAGGATTCCATTTGCCCAAGAAGAAAGGTCAACAACTGCCAAGTGGAAATTCATACAACTAAAAAGGTTCTATATAGTTAAAAACTATCAACCAGGCCAAAAGGATTTCCATAGAATGGTAGAGAATCAGTCGATAGAGCTTTAATATCCATAAAATATAAATAACTCAAAAATTAAAAATAAAATATAACCCATTCAGTTGAACAGAGAGTTTTTAAAGAAGAAGAAAATGGTTAGAAAATAACACACGCGCGCACACACACACACACACACACAATGTTCAGCATCTTAAATAAGGGATCTTACTTACTTACAATGTTCAGCATCTTAATTAGGGAAATGCAAATCAAAACAACTTTTAGATTTCATCTTACCCCAGCAAGAGTGGCAAAGATCATCAAAGTAGCTGACAACAAACTTTGGAGAGGATATGGGGTTATAATCTTGTACTGCCATTATAGAAATCAGTGTAGATAGTTTTCAATATCTAAAAATGAGTCTATCATATGACCCAGATATATAGCTCCTTGGCATATGCCCAAAGAATTCAACATTTTACTCCTAAGGTAATTGTTCAGACATATTCATAGCTGCCCTATTCATAATAACTAGGAAATTCAAACAACTTAAATGTCTTTCAACCAATGAATGGATTGTGAAAACTTAGTACATGTAAACTGTGACATATTATTTAGTGGCAAAAAAAAAATGGAATCATGAACTTTTCTGGTAAAGTAATAGAACTAGACAATATCATACTGAGTGAAGAAAATCAGTCCCAGAAATACAGATAACACAGGTTTTCTTTATTGTAGAGACTTCTAGTTCCAAATATTTGAATGTGAGTATGTAGCCTTGAATAACTGCAAAAACCAGGAACAAAAAAGGGACCATTGCCAGGATAGGAGGTTTGAGAGCAACAGAGAGGGTAATAAGAGGGAACACATGATCTGATATAGGAAACAGGAAAAGAGCAGATTTTTATGGAAGTGGGAGAGATGTAAATACAGAAGAAGGAATGAGAAAGTAAAATAAGATTAAGAAGTTTGAAAAAGTCATAAAGAATCACACTATTAACTACCTAAAACATGTATAATACATATAATTCTGTATATAAATATGAATAAAAAGTTTTAAATGAAATTTACTACCTGGGTTAACAATGGCTAACTACCATTAACCCATTAACTACTGGGTTAGCTACCAACAACCAAAGGCAAAAAAACAAAAATCTCCAATACCAGACATGAGAAGCCCTTTTTTGAATTTTTAGAGCTGTTCAAGAGACTCTCAAAGCATACGGCCTATTGCTCTTGCCCTTGGTGCATGGCAGAGATGAGAGATAAGACCCTTTTGCTAAATATACTATGCACTTTCCAGAATCCCTTGAACTGGAACTGTCTTGAGTGCCTCTTCCGCAGGGACTAGCTTTCATGGTAATTGAAGGTGCCATGTAATCTTCCAAAGAAGGAAGGCAACCATAGTCCTACCCAGCAGTCCTACTCATGATGCTTATGAACGACACCATTCACCTATATGTCATTACAACCCTAAGAGGGCAATAGTGGCACACATAACTAGGTGGTAATCAACAGCTTTCCAGTTGGACTTAAGACCAGCTCAACAAGAGGAAAACCATTCCTGGTACTGGAAACCAAGCAAGCAAATCAGTGCTAGTGAAGTCATGAGTATTGAAGGAGAACCTATACCCTCTGCTTCAGTAAACAAGCATAATCCCTAACAACAATCCAAAAACATTTGTTCTTATAACTACAGATAAATGTAGTCATCTCCCTCTTATCATGGAACATTCTCTTTACAACAGATAGAGACCACCAAAGAAGACTACACACTCAAAATGCGTGGTTGAGGAGTCCAATCTCAGTGGATACATCTACACAATTCTCTATCTACAGCTCAGAGAACATTGATAAAAATGTGGTAGAAAGATTCTAATAACCAGAGGGTCAAGTTTGCTGTGAGACTGTGTCTTCTAGGAATGTCAGAAGTGACACCCATAAAGTCTTACCAACATGACTGTCTAAGCACGAGTGGAACAAGTACGATATTAGTAGTCATGCCAACATGGGTCAGGCAAAGTCCACAAGGCTTAAACCCTACACAATAAACCTTACACAACTAAGAAATTCTGAGAATGAGAGAAATAAATAGGCTTTGGTGGAGATGAGCCCAGTAATTGTTTAATTGCTTAACTAATGCCAAGTGATGATCATCCCTAAAAACATACAAACAAGTAACAGTAACAAAGTAACATATAACTGAGCAGGCCACATTCAGGCTACATTAAACATATAAAAAATATAGCAATTAACAAAAAAGAGGTCATGAGTTTGAAAGAAAGCAAGGAAGAACTTGGAAGGAAAAAAAAGAAAGAAAGAAATGTTGTAATTATAATTTTGAAAATTTTTAAATGAAAGATTTATGGTAGCAATTACAAACATTCAACAGAATTTAAAACGAGTGTTTCTTTTAATCCCAGTATTTAAGTGACAGAGGTCAGTAAATCATTGAGTTTGAGGCCAACTTGGTTTAAATGGTGAGTTCCAGGCCAGTCAAGTCTTATAAGACCCTTCCTCAAACACACAAACAAACAAACAAGCAAACACAGACGTTAAAATGTAAGCACATGAGGAGGCACCAGGAGTTCTCTCTGCAGAACACATTTTTACTAGACTTTTGCTATATGCCTGTACTAAATATCACGATTATGAAGGAAAATTTCATAACTGTCAATAAATAGTTCTGTAAACATTATGGATCCCACAGGACCGTATAATACAACTGAGCTAGAAAATATGCTGTGTAATGACTTCTATCAGTACAGGGCAAATATTAGTTTCAGAGGGAAAAAAAAAACAAAAAACAAAGAAAAAAAAGGCTGAGAATGATTTCAAAGCACAAGAACCTGCTTTAGCATTTTTAGCTCTTACGAAAAAAGCCAGACATGGTGGTACATATTTATAATCCCAGTGCTGAGGAGGCATACAGGGCCTTGGGAACAATTCAATTTAGCTAATCATTGATATCTAAGTTCAGTAAGAGACCTTTTCTCCAAAAAGTAAGTAGAGAACAATTGGAGAAATATCTGATGGCAACCTCTAACCTCTATATGCATACACATGTACATACACATACATTAATAAAAGGGGGAAGGCCATAAAGGCCATAACTGTAGTTCTGAACCATACATTTGTCATTTCCAATCAAGATCTGTTAAAGCAATGTTTACACCCTTCTTCTCTTTATATCTGTGATTTTGAAACACTAGTTTTCTGGAAGCCAATGCCATACACGAACCATCCATAACATAAGTACAACACAAGAGCAAAGCTTCTATTTTAGTGTATTTGTAAGATTTTCTCATCCCTAAATTTTTTATCTATGAAGAGAAAAAAAAATCATGTTTATTTGAAGTGCAAAGCCATGAGTGAGTTGTGGTCAGTGACCTATTTTCTCATGGGAATGCATTTTAATTTTCTATTAAATATTCAGTCATCACAAAATAAATTGACTTTACTAGGAATCATAAACTCCAGCAATAACATGTATCTGCACAGATACCTTCATTAAATTAGTGTACTAAACTTAAACTTAGGTCATAATCAGGAACAACTTAATAAAGTTCTATCAGAATAAATCTACTATCTGTATTAGAGTTTCATTATGATGTTTATATATATATATAGTGTACATTGATCATATCTGTCTCCCAATACCCAATTGCCCTCACCTCACTCCCACTAATCTCCTTTCTATTCTCAGTGACTATCTTTCTACTTCCATCTTGCTTGGTTTTGTTTTCAGGATGTAATATGCTGAATTAGGGTTATTGACAGGATCGTGGATACCTGACCAGTGGCTATACCACTGAAGAAAAGGTTTCTCCCTCTCCCAGCAACCTCAACTACTTATTGACCCTCAATGGGTGGAACCTTGAGAACCACTGCCACTCCAGAAACACTTTTTGTCAAGGTATACATTACCATAGCTACACAAGATGACAGCTTTCTCCTCAGGTACCTAACCAATGTAAAAACTAAAATCATGTCTTCTGCCTCCTTTCTGTGACCCATCTGCTGCAGGGGAGGCGTATCTCAGGCCCACAGGTCAAAGACAAGTTCTAAACTGAGAAACTTGCTTTGATCCCTGATAACAGTGACATTCAAAGACCCTCAATGAATTTCTTCATATTCTTCTTTTCTAACGCATTACATTTTCTTACAGAACCACTAGTTTCATTGTCTGATGGGATTTGAAGTAAGAATAACTGGTCAATTAAATATTTCAAACACTTAGCCTTCCAAATCAAGCAAGGGCCCAGACATCCAAGAAGCATGATTTTTTGAGTGTTCATTACAGGATAGAAGTAAAAGAAAGAAGTGTATGCAGTTTCTACTGGGAGGGGGTCCTTTTTTATCCTTTTTAATGTGTCTTTTTTTTCCTTTGAGGCAAATGTTTATTGGAAAATAAAATAGAAAACCACCTTTGACCTTAAAATTACTTTAAAAATGCTGTCAACTAGCACTTGCCGTAAGTCATCTTACGAAAAATTCAATGTTCCATGTAAGAGAGGTACTCAGTCATTGGGATAACTATTAAATAAAGTCTGGTGTTTCTCCCATTGCAGTGCCTCCACTTTAATTGTTAAAATGCAGCTCCCTGTGATTTATTTTCCCACTAATTCAGCAAAACTAATTAAAAGGCAATACTGGGAAAGGCCCTCGCAAAGCACATTTTATGGGCAAATCAGTAACAAGAGTGACTTGATAATTTTCAAACACTGTAATATTGAAAGTGAGGTTACAGTAACTTTCATTCCTGCAAATTCATTATAATCATACTGGAAAGTAATTGTACTTTCACATCAGGATTTATAGGGGTTAGAAAGTATTAACCTTATTTTGTATTTAGAAATTAAAAAATGAAAAAAAATTAACTACCATGAAGAATAATTAAAGTGTTGAGTTTATTTCTGTTTCTTTTGATATATTTGCTGAGTTGTGTAATATCTAAACACTTATACCACAATAAGGAGAGGCAATGGCATGCCAAATACATGTAGTGTAGTAACAATCTATGCAGAATTGAATAGAAAGGATGAAGTAATGAATAGTCACATGATTAGTGGTTGAAAGATAGATGAGTTTGGGGTCACCTAGTCCTGAACAGATACTGTTCCTGGCTCTTCCAAGTTATGGTATCATGGTAGTGAAGGTTACCACCCAAATACTCACAAAAGAAGCAGATGATAATGTAGATCAGTGAGTACTTACTGTCATAGAAATGAGGACAGGCTGAGTCAATCATTAGTGACAGAGAAGGCTTGAGGCTTTCACCAGCCAAGTTGGCCTCCAGAAGCCTAGTCTTACATCTTTTATGATTCTGCTTATGTCATTGAACTGCAGTAGCAGAGTACAAAAAAATAATAGCAGGTAAAATGCTTAGACAGGGCTTGGCACTTATATGTACTCAAAATCATTAAAGATTTACAGGTTCCAGTTTGGCAGAAGTCTTCAAAAAATATTTTTTTTCCATGTAAATTTGGAAGGAAGGTAGCCTAGGGCCGGTATGGTATTTCACTGTGTCAGGAGCAGAAGCCCCTTCTCTTTTATATTCTATCCTGCTTGACCTCTGATTCAAATCCCAGGAGGATGGATCTGGTTCCCAGTAGCCTCCTTTCTTCCAGTAAACACAGTGAAAAATAATGGGAAGATGACTTTTCTCCCTTAACCGGGAGACTACTTCCTGAAAGTGCCAAATACCATTGCGACTTATATCATTGACTAGTTAGGTTTAGATCAAAGGGAGGCTGGATAATATCATTCCTTTAATTATGAATTTACATTCTCAGCTGGAAATAAAAGATCTTTTGTTATACAGAACATGGTAGGATATTAGTGGCAGGCTCAGCTTCTGCTCTATGAGATTAACATAGCTCAAGTTGACTTTACATGGTAACTCAAACATGGGATGTCTGTCCCGCTAGAGTAGACTTGGTATATGTCACTTCTAATATCTTTGTAAGAGGGCAGAGAAGTAGTCTAGCAGTGGGGACTCAGATGACCTGGGAAAAAGAAAACTTTCTCCGAGAGATTGGATATTTTTTACTTCAGTTAGTGTTTTGACAACAGGAATGTTAAGTAATATTCTGGACCCCATGTCAATACTTTAAATAATCCTATTTAAGTCAATTATATTTTAATGAGGCTTATTTATTCTTAGGTTTTTTGAGATGTTTAAAAATATAATAAAATTTAGTATTTACTTGAGCGATATTTTACTTGAAGAAAATAAATTTTTTAACTTAAAATAAATGTCACATCATTACACTGGGTTTTGCTGAATGTTACATTAGTACTGTGTGAAATGTCACATCATAAAAGTCTTATGAGTTATATGTGAGTTACTATTTCTTGGTAAGTATTACTTAACTCTATTGCAAGCAAACCCATACAAAAAATGGCAAAAATTCCATGCAGATTCCGGGTTTTCCAGTTGTGGTCACTTGAGGACAGATAAGTTAAAAGAGGCATTAAAGGAAAAGCAACTGATGGTGGCATCTAGGAGGCAGGTTGAGTTTCAGATGAACTGCTTTGTAGAAAGCAAAAATATCAACCGGAAAAAAAAATAACTGAACAGATGGATTTTATGAACCCAATTCTCACCATCCTTAAAATAAGAAATTCAGAAGCAACGAAAACACAAGACATCCAATTATCATGTCGATACATAATATGGTTGAATTTTGTATAGATTGTTTCTTCAGATCTTGAAATACTTCAGATTTGTTTTTTTTCAAATTAATATTTAATCACTTTTCAAAACTTGCATAAAAAATGTGGTGCAAACAAGAAGAAAAAAGGACAAAGTTCAGCGGAGAGACTTTTGCCTCATGGAAGAGGGATAATTCTTTGGATGATACTAGACTTTCATATTCCACACAGAACATGTAGGTGAGAGGCAATGCCAAGTCTCTGGGAGGGTTCAAAAGTGAAGTTAATGTGTTTAGAACAAAGGCTAACACTTGTTCTCAGTGTAACACTTCTCAGCTATAAGTCGATAAATATCACTTGTTAAAAAATGGATGTATTAAAATGCTGAGCTCTGAGAATGTTAGAAAATAGAGGCTAGGTCTGTTTTTCTGATCACAATGATTGATTATCAAACGATAATCAGAGAACATTCTTGCATGGATATTATTGCTTTGAAATAAAGCACAAATGCATACAAAACTCACGGCAGACCATGAGATGTCTGTGAAGAACAGAAGGATCGCTGGGATTCTACTCAGATAAAAGTTTGATGGTGAATGAGAGGAAATTAAAGCATAAAATTTCAAACAATATATTTCATTAAGAAGGATTTTCAGGTTGTTGGAATGGCGTATGGTGCCAGTGGGTGTGGTTTACACCTGACAGTATCAATATGTTCGTTAATTTAGGAGAAAGAGTTAGCAATAAAGGATAGGTATTGCAAAGAGTTACTCTGTGTGACCAAGAGTACAGAGTGTTGCTGCTGGAGAAATGGGCAGAGGATACATAGAGAAGGTGTTTAGGTGGCTACATTTAATTTCTCTTTATAGATGATGTACAATACGAAGGGATTTTGAGAGAGGTTGACATGACTTCAATAATTCCAGATACGTGTGCAATCTTAGAGTAACTGGAAATGGTTAAAGAAAGCAGGTATGACTGACATTCAAATGAAGGAATGGAAGTAACAGGAGGAGGAGGAAGAAGAAAAGGAAGAGAAGAAGACAGAAATAAAGTAGTTATTTTCTCCTCCTATAGACAAAAGTCGCTAAATCAGCATTTCTCAACCTTTGTCACAACCGCTTTGTCAAACCTATATCTCCAAAACCATTTACATTACGGTTCTTAACAGTGAAAGAACAGCAGTTATGAAATAGGAACAAACAATAACTTTATGGTTAGGTGTCGACACAAAACGAGGAGCTGTATTAAAGGGTTGCAGCATTTGGATGGTTGAGAAGCACTGCTCTAAAGAATCCATGTGGCTGATGGTTTGCAACAACATGCCGCTGCTAAGAGCCTACTCAACACTGATGGTAACAGAACCATGATAATGATGATCAGGTGAGTGGCAGGCCCACAAATCTGAAGACTGGAACTAACTTTCAAAATGTTTGTACAGCACCTGGCGGTAATTTCATAAGGGCTTCCTCCCCACTACTAACATCTATATTTTTTAAATATGCTTTTAATTGAATTAGAATTATATTCCCTCTCCCTTTCCTTCTTCCATATTCCGCTGTAGCCTCCTCATCCCCCGTCTCAAATTGATAGCCTTTTTTCCCTGATCATTATTGCTACACTATGCTTTTCTTGGATCTCAGGACTGTATCCTTTAGTGATTATATTCACTGCATGTACCTGCTACAAAACTATATGCTATGGTGTTCCTTTTCATGTAATATTTGCCGTTACAATTATGCACCAGCAGTTGAGAAGACTAATTTATAACTTGGCTATTACTTTTGAAGGTTGTACAACTGTAATGTCCTCCTGCATGCTTTGCTGGAGATGGCCCTCTGGCAACTCTTTGGGCTTTCATGGAATTTATCACTCCTTTCAACCAGTGATGTTCAAATCAGTAGGTATTTATTTCTGGCAATACTCAGTGAAATGCCCTGTGTTACTTTACCCAGCTTTTCTTAATTCAGTAATATATATATATATATGACATGTAAGATATGTAATAATATATAATACACATATGTGATGCATATATATATATATATATATATATATATAGTTTAAAACATTTCAGCTTTCTACACTCTAAACCCACATATACCAGTTGGAAACCTAGTTCCAAGTAATATTTAATTCCTTCTATGTCCTACTATGCTTGTTTATTTTACGTATATAGAAGAATATATTCTGTTCTGCCTGTGTAGATGCCTGTTAATCCTTTAAGTAAAATTGGCATTTACTTTTGAGACAAAGGTAAGAAACATCTATTACGCATTTCTTTTAAAAATTGAGCTGGAAACTTAGATTAGATTGTTGTAGAATTTAGGGTAAATGAGATAAATCAACAGTTTAAGTGTCTAGATTAAAAAGAAAAGGTAGAATCCATTTCCATATAGAGAAAGATAGAAGCTAGAGAAATATTTTTTAGGTATCACAAATAACTTCTCAATTAGATACTTGTCTCAATCTCTGAGTTACTGTTAACATAAAAAATAGAACCCAAAATATTAACATCACGAGATAGTTTGCCTATCACTGTTTCATTATCTGTAACTAAACTCTGGCTATATTAGTAGATTGATATTTAGCTGAAACAATATATTATGTAGCCTAAATTCAATTGTGAGTGGTTTAGAAAACTCATGGCTAAGGGAAAAAATCATACTGGCAATGACCTGAGGAAGTACCTATCGGGCACAGTTTTAATGCCATTTATAAAAAGAACTGTAAAAGACGACTCAGTGTTTTCTTCGATAGTATGTTTGATTAGTGGCAATAATGACATATTTCTGGATACAGTATTTGTGCAATTTTAACTAATAGAGCTTTTGATCCATGAGATGGTGGGATTGATAGCTTTAGCAACCGTAACTCATAGCAGCTGCGCATACTGGCACTGGATACATAAAAAGCTGGATTCTCCTAACAGTTAGCTATGGATGGGAAAAGACCTCCAGGGCCCCAGAACATGGTGTTCTATTGGCAATCATAAGATTCTGAGAGAGAAAGGAAGGCACAGTGTCTATCTGTGTTCTGCTGGCAGGCCTACCTGGCTCCAACAGTGAGTTCTATACTCAGGGTCAACGATATAACCTCAGTAAAACTCCAGGGGCTACTAAACAGCCAAAAATAGTAAATAAGCAAAGTGAGATATGTAAGGCTGTGTGTGTGTGTGTGTGTGTGTATAGGTGTGTAAGAACTAGGTGGGAATAGCAATGGGGGAGTATAGAGTCAGTTTCAGATAAGTAAGAAATGTAGAGCACCAAAAAAAAAAAGAAAAGAAAAAAAAGAAACGGGGAGAAAATGAGGGTAGCAGATTGAAGGAGCGGCACATACTAGCAATTCTGTGAAGACTTTGCAATTGAGGTTTTCAGAAAAAGAAAAGTCATATCAACAGTAACAACAGAGGTACTTGAAGTAAGGGAGGCATGCTGATTGTTCTGTCTTGCCACTGAGCTATTTGTTAAGAGGGAAGTAATCTGGGTAGAGACATCTGAAAAGTCTAGAGAAAGTGAAGGATGTTTGCCAAGGTACAGCTGCATGAGGAAAGAGAATGGATAAAGGTTCTTCTGTTAGAGCTATGAAGTCAAACGCTCTTAGTAAATCTGCTTTCCCCCATTTTTATAATGAATCAACAAACAGATAATGTCCACCTGAATCAACAAACATAATGTCCACCTGAAACTGCAAATACAAGGAGCCGTGGCTTGGCTTTGTAAAGGTTTTCTGCCATCCTTCTTTCTGTCTCACCATGCTTTCATTTCCCTTGGGGGATGCAGGAGTTGCCACCTCCAGTTTTCCCACAGCACCCACTCATAGACGTGCTACCTCTGATAGTCACATAGGAAATGAAGTAAAGGAGGGCTTGCACAACATGATACAGCTTCCAGAAGGTCATAAGGACCACGTGTATCTGTATAGATGTTTCGGTTCTAGTTTGAAAGGAAGCATTATACTTTCAGGCAGAACATTTAGTGGAGTCAAAATGGCATATAGAGAAGTTCGTGTTATGGTTCAGACTATGGCTGCCAATGTCCTGTCCTAGGTGTCATCAGGGTTTATAGTCACAGGCCCTTGCTTCTTCCTAATCCACACCTCTATCTTCCCTAATTTCATCTGTCAATGTGGGTTTAATTTCATTTGTATACTGATGACAACAGATTGATGTTATAAAATTAGCCTTAATGTTCCCTCTGCCACATCTGTGCTATACGCTTGCCAAGCTAATGTCAAGCACAGGGTATCTAGAGATTTTCTTCAAGTTACCACGACCAAAATAGCTGCACTCATAAAATGAAGGCTCTGCTCTAACTCGTTGGTGTTTGCATTTCAGTTTTTAAGAACATTGTAGAAATCATTATTTCACACGAGAAGATACCAAACCCAATATGCTTTTCTGACTTTTTAAATTAATTCTACTTCTGGTGAAAATGTAAATGTTCATAAGCTCAAAAAGCAACACCAAGTTCTAGCTACCTTAACAGAGAAACATTTCATTTCTACCTCAGAAATTAAACGACAGAGCCGGAAATTGCTTCTTCTCTTCCTCCATTACCGGTGTTTTAGTATGTGTGTATGGGTTCCTGGGAAACTTACACACATAATCACTTACAATTTTTTAAAAGGCTTGCAAGATGATGATGATAAGAATCATGATAACTCCTATTTTGTGACAATGGCCATGAAGAATAGAATTCAAACGATCTCCAATGATTCATCAATAAAGCAGATTGATGATCAACAGTTCAAGGTTCATCTTCTCAGGATCTTTCTACAATCTCACATTTATCCCAAGCAATGTGCTCTTGTTTCTGAGAATGTGCCCATCCTCTATTGGAAGAATATTTTGTGTGAGCTTCTGATATGAGGATGAAGTGTTCTACAAAGAGGCTGACCCAAACAAGACTTTTCTAAGCATGCAGAAATAATCACTTTAAGATGCAATGGCAGGAAAGCATTATCTTCTTCCTGGATACAATAGGGGAAACTCATGTTTCTTGAACTCATTATCTATACCAGGAACTCAAAATTCGAGAAATGGGTTGTCTTGTTAAATTCTCACAGCAATGTTTAAAAAAAAAGTATTATCAACTCCATGTCAAGAACACTGGAACTAGACAATGGCAATTTAACTGTACAAGGTTGTCCATCTTGATTCAAAAGTAGCCTTAGCGCTGGAGCCCGTGTGGATAATCTAAACAACAGGATACTCAGAAGGCAGTTGATCTAGTAAGAAATCACTTCCTTCTAAATAGTAATATAGTAGAAAGTACTAACAATCACCAGCTAGGCAATAACAAGAAGCATGAAGGAGCTAGAGTTTTCAGGGTCCAGAGGTACGGACTGTCACACTCAGTTCTTTCAAATAGCACCTTCTCTTAGCACGTCTCCAATAGCACCCTTGCCTGCTCTGGAAGATCTAGTGATGCAACTCCATTTAGTCACATACTCTGTGGTTCTTATCACATGCTCAGATGAGCCCATGCCTCGAGCAGTTTGATTCATGTTAATATGGTCAGATTTATTTGGGTTTTCATAGATGCAGTGATAAGACTATACAGAAAGATAAAGTAGAACAAATGTCACACACACACACACACACACACACACACACACAAATACACAAAAAAAACCAAATTTAGATTTCATTTGGACATCATTTGTTTTTTGGTCACCCACTCATTCATTCAGTCCACAGATTCCTTGAGGATTTACACAAACCCCACAACTTCCATTGTACAAATCGAAAGCACGACAGGATTTGTCCCCAGTTAATTACTCAAGAGTTGTCTCATACAACTTTCCCATGGGCTCTCCTATTACTTTCTTCTTGTTAAACGTGCTGAGTTTCTTCCTGCTTTAGCACAGTGGAGTTGCTGCTGTTTCGCTCTGATGACTTGCTTCCCCATTCTCAGATGCTGACTTCATTCTTCACAAGAAACATACAAGAAGCATGCTGTACAGTAAGTAGCTTACTGAGCCTGCCAATCTTGGCTGCCTAGTGTCTTCCAGTCTCTACTCAAGATGATGAGAAATGATTATAAACAAAAACCTGACAAAATAGTTTATAGTCAAGTGGAGAAGGCTAACGAAGGCTACAAAGGTAATTATTCTGTTTTGATGGACTTAAAATTATTCTTATAAATGCAAGTGAATCAAATTCCCAGAGAAGCATTGGGTGTTAAGGAACTAAAAGAGAGACATCTGAGTTAAGGGAAGATAGGTTGAATGGCTGAGTGCAGGTAGGAAAAAACGCATGAGAATGAAAGATTTCTTAAAGGATTCTGGGAATGGGTCAGTCTGATAAATGGCCTTATTTCATCCTGTCTTTCTTAGTGTTTAGTTTTTTGCCTTTGTTTGACACTATACCCACATCTGTGAAACACCTGCACTTGGTAGTGTTGTGAATATAAATGTTTTAAATAACATATGGCTTCTAATGCCCTGGGTCTATGGTATAGACCATAGACTAGATGACCAAGTAGTCCAGGAATTCCACGTTTAGCACAGGTGAACTGTAAATGTCAGTGGAGAGCCCATAGACCATTTGATATACTGTGTTATGCCTTTTTCATGAATTAGCATTCTCAAAGACACATATGACTGTAAATATATACTTTTGTATTCTCAAGTACAAGAATGAGTCAACATTTTACCAGAGTTTCTCATGTAAGGTTGCAAATGAAAAAATCCAACAACCTTAAAAAAGCAGCCATTTAAACAATGATCCTCAGGCACTTTTAAAAATTTAGGCCAAAATTAGTTCATTTCCCAGTGAAATACGACATGTAACATTAACAGCACTTACCATATGTAAAATAGGTAAATTAAAAAAAATAGTCAGCCAACTTGCTGAAGTAGCTTGTGGAATAACACTACTAAATATAAAAGCTAAGAATATTAAATTGATCAGCCAAATTTCACTTTAGACTGGAAAATACTAGCAGAACTTTTTATCACATATCGTCTTTCTTGCACTCAAAGGATAACAAGTATATATATATATTGTTAATATTAACAACGTAATAGGCACTATTAGACACCCACACAACACATCCAGATGTGGGTGACAGAGTGCTAAGTATAATTATTTCTAATTCTCACAACACTCAGAAGAGTAGTATCATCTTGATGTTGTAGATGAATTATTAGCGCTTTGAGAGGTGAGACAACCTGTCTGCAGTAATGATTCAAATGGATCTGTCTGACCCCAAGTCCCGTGCCCTTTCTACTATGCTGTACCTCCTCTCATTAGGTGATAAATCACCCTTTGATAAACCAGAGAATTGCCTCATTAAATAAAAACAAAACATATGAGCCGGAGAGATCAATTCGCTCATCACATAAGTGATTCAGAGTGAATCATGTTTCCCTAAAAGTCACCCACTGGAGTCTCAACCCAGGGCCTCAGAAGAGAACCACAGAGAAAGACTGACCTGTTTGATACTTTATGAAGATGGATACAATGGATGCATTACTATGTGGAAGGAACTCTTATTAAGACTAATCCACATGAAATCGGGATGTGAGGTTCTTATTATGCAAAAGGCGTGTGGCTTTATGTACCTGTGCATTACATCACAAACATTGGAAGAGAGATGAAAACTTCTATCCAGAAGTAATTTGATATTCTCTAGGCAATCACCACTTTTTATCAGAATATTCAGAATTTCTTCTAAGTCAATACTTGTTTCTGGAAACACAGATTTCAAAAGATAAATAAGACCTTGCTATGACATTTATACTTTTTTTAAGAGGAGAGAGAGAGAGAGAGAGAGAGAGAGAGAGAGAGAGAGAGAGAAGGAGGAAGAGGAGGAGGAGGAGGAGGAGGAGGAGAGGAGAGGAGGAGAGGAGAGGAAGAAGGAAGAAGAGGAAAAGGATTTGGAAGAGGAAGAGGAGGAAGAGGAAGAAGGAGAGAAGGAGGCGGAGGAGGAAGAAGAAGAAGACAAAGAAGGAGTAGGAGAAGAAGGTGGAGGAAGAGGAGGAAGAGGAGGAGGAAGTTAAATTTAAAGTGATTTCTAGAAAGATGGTATAGGTCAGAGATGAATAGATACAGCCTATGAATAGTGTTAAGTTCCTGTTTGGCCTGACTTTGTACACATAAAACCTCCGGGTATTAGTTTCTCCAAAGAGTAAAACCAATAATCTCCTTCAGAGGACTCAATAAGAAAGTGTGGGGAGAAGAGTGTGAAACTAATTCAGTTAAATTGTTTCATACACTGAAAATATAATGTCTTCAAGTGTGAGGAAGATAGTAGCACATGTAGTTTTGAAATATTTCGTGCAGTGAAACTTAGAATACAGAAATGTTTCAAGGGTTTCATATTCTGCCAAGATTTCGTAGGCGGTAAGGAGGCTTGTCCCTCAGTCCCTGGGACATGGGGGTATCTTTTCTCCTTCATTGCTCTTCATAAGTAGTGTGGTCCATGTTTCTGCTGGTTCTAATGTTCTACAAACATACACTCTTCCTAGCCATTTGTCCACAACATAAATGTAAAACATTAGCAGCTACCTTTGAGTTTGTGGTATGAACCAGGAACTTTATATGTAGCTGCACATTAAAATGTGCTAACTCTATAATGCTGTTATGCTTTGCTCGACTCACATGAGAGTTGCTAGCCCCTGATAGCCACATAACCAACCATCTTCCAGTTGGTTTCAGATCTTTTGAACACTAAAATCCTTTTAGTGAAGCAAAGAGATTAGCTGATTAGAGTATTGTCACACTTGAAATAAAACTGGTGGGATCACATCTAGAACCCAATGTGACTCACTTACAGGCTCATTCTTGATCATTCGAGACCCTAGTGGTGGTAACAAGAATAGAACTTGAATTATTTACTTTTTCATCTTAAGCTGCCAAACTATGGTCTTCATCAGGAAGGAACAAGAAAATAATAGTTCTAGGAACCCTAAAATTCCTCTAGTCAGAATATCCAGCAATAGTATTCTTCGACTCTTGGGCAACCATGTAACTTACCCAGCACCTCCATGACAATATATAAACACCCTGTTAGGAGTAGAGTGGGCACTACTTTCTTACAAGGAACAGGGCAAGCATAACCCAGTCACACCATGTTTGTCAATACTATATCCCATACTCCTTGGGTAAGAGTCTCATTTCCACCATATGACTTCAAACAATGGTGCGCCACCTTCCTGTTTATGTGACTCTTTAACACGGTTCCTCATGTTGTGGTGACACATGACCATAAAGGTATTTCATTGCTACTTTATAACTGTAATTTTGCTGCTGTTTTAAATTACAATGTAAATATCTGGTATGCAGGATATCTGATATGTGTCACCTTTGAGGCCCTCAACCCACACATTAAAAATCACTGATTTACAACATTCAAATAATTGAAATAAGGGCTAGAAAGAAAGAGTGTATAGGACTTAGAGAGGACCACAGTTCAGTTCTCTGTATCCACATGGTGTGGCTCACAACTTCCTAGAACTCCAGTTTAAGAGATCGGCCACTCACTTCACAACACTATAAGCACCTGAGTCTCACACTCATAGTCCATCTTCATCTCACTGTATATATACCTAATTAAAAGTAAAACAAAATTTTAAAACATGAATCCACATTTCTTTGGCTTCAGGAGTGCATAGCAACCCCAAGAATTAATAGAGAATCAAGAGAAAAAATATGAGCTTGAACTTGTTAGTGTGAAGAGTTACAAATAGAAGAGAGATGGGGGAGAAAGATGGGAAGAAAGAAACTTTATAAAGATGAGTATTTGAATGGATACAACTGGAAAACACGACACAAAGACCCAGGCCCCAAGAGTAATGGAGTAGGAGCTGCTTCCCTTTGTTCTGGTCCTGTTTTCTTGTTCCACCAACCTGGGTTTCTCATGCTTCAAGTATGTCCTGAAAGAATACAGTAGTGTTCTCTTAATATGTGATGTGCATTCTCAGGTGTTTTTCTTTCTTTCTCTCTTTTTCTTGCTCTAAGGCACCCACTGTCTAGCTATCCCGTCCTTTCCTATCAGAGCTGCCTAATCTCTACTGAAGATGGAAGGAATACCAAGTCTGAAAAAGACCTGGCTGAATATGGTGGGTAAAATTAGCTGGATGATAGAATGGGAAGGACTGAATGGAGAACACAGGCATGGACTACGCTGAAAATATGACCGAGTCCTCCAGGGGGTTTTAGAGAGCAAGTCCATGCCTTGTCTGAAAAGCACGGAGAAATCAAATTTAGGATAACTTCCTAGATATTGAAAAATAACATAATGGAGATCCATCAACTTT